>NW_026262581.1:27560000-28160000 GCF_021869535.1 Mytilus californianus
ACAATTTTTATTACATTTTTGTAAAAATTTGAAACATGAAAACCAAATAAAAGAAAATAGAAACAATATTTACAGTTTTATTTCCGTTATTTCTACCTCTTTTTTGTAAAGTAATATATACGGTAGTACATTAAAGCCAAAACTAAAGTTTTAGAATAAATCAGAGGAGAAGACACGTTTCCTGAAACTTAAGATAACAAAAAATATAAAAGAAAAATACGCCATAACAAGGAAAAATATATAGATGAATGAAGACTGTTTGATTGTTTACAGAACGGAAGGTATATTTTAGAATTAACTAGATACCTGTATGGAGTAACTTCTTTCGGAAAAAAAAAAAAAAAAATATACCAAACTCCAAGGAAAATTCAAAATGGAAAGTCACTTATCTTCAGTTTCAATAGCGTTTATATCAAATAGAATAATCATGTGAGTTCCTAGTGTGTTTCATAATGGTGTTCATTCCAATGGATGTTTGTTTGAACCGCTAGAACTTCAATGCGGTTCTATTCGTTGAGTTTATTCTTTGACTGTATAAGGTGTTTGCTTTATGAGGAATAAACTTTGTAGGGAAAACAGTCATATTGCCATTGAAGCAAGGTCACATTGCCATAATCTTTAGTTTTTTTAGTGACCTTAGTGACAATTTGACGACTCGTGCATCTGTGTGCTTCATTTGCAGCGTTTGTCACCTCGGCATGAGCGGCATCGTAATATACCATTAGGGTCGTTGACATTTTTTCCCGCAATAGACTTGTCATGGATTTTTTCAACTGATTTCCAATGTTCAAGAGTGCCACAGAAGCTGTATTTTGTTAATATGGATGTGTAGTTAGGACATAAGGAGTCCTTTTTTTTTATTTATCGATGTTTTCTAGCAGTTTGGTCTTGAGGATACTCTCCGCTTTATGAAGAGAGATTATAAAAGAGTTCTTTCTTGTTACAATTTTATAAGCACAGTGTGAAATCCGATAAACCAACGTGCAAGAACTCAGTTTTAATAATTCGTAGAGAAAATCAAATACGTAACGTAAGATATCCCTATAAATTTTCAATCACCATGCTCTTCCACTTCTAAAGTATGTTTTTACAAAATTCCAAATTTAGAAACAGCTAACAGTGACTCAGTCCAACAAGCCTTTGCCAACGTCACTGCTTAGTCTAGGTAGACACATTTTAGATAACCAAAGCCAACTTAGAAGTTAACAAAATAGAGGTAACAGTTGGGGTGTCAAACGATCCTCCAACCAAGAGAAAAACCCATACCGTATAGTAGGCTATAAAAGGCCCCGACATGAAAATATGAAACAATTCAATTGAGAAAACTAACGGCCTAATTTATAACAAAACTGTTTACGAAGAACAAATATGACAAACATGAACCAACGACAACCACTGAACTACAGGCTCCTGACTTGGGACAGGCACATAAAGAATGTAGCGGGTTAAACATGTTTGTGAGCGCTCAACCCTACCCCTAACCTGGGACAGTGGTGTAACAGTACAACATAAGAACAAACTATAAAAATTTGTTGAAAAGGGCTTAATCAGATGGATACAAATAGAAATAAATCTAACAAAACACAAAGTAGACGTGGCCTTTAAAGTGCCTAAATTTAAAAAAACTATTCCTGTTCATATTTATGTCTTCAGTAAATTACTTATCGATTTTATGAACGATTTTCTACTTACCTCCGTAATTAGGTCTTTCCACTTTTCTGTGGAAAGACCTATTGGTTTTCTTCTGATTATTAGGTCTTTCCACTTTTCTGTGGAAAGACCTATTGGTTTTCTTCTGATTATTATTATTATTATTATTATTATTTTTTTCTTCTTCCGCCACTTTTTTCTGACGGTGCTTTTTTGTTTCGCAAGATGTCGCTTAAATTTTTTGCGTATGATATCGAACAGTTATTACGATTTTGAAATTGACCCTGTTTAGCCGAACACTTTTTATTGTAAGAGTTATCTCCCCAAGCACTGTTTTTCTTGTGTACAAATCTCCTCCGCAACCGTTAAAGATTACGACAAAATTATTTCACCAATTTGCTTGTTATATCTTCAGGATCTTAAAAATAATTTTGACCGAAGCGGTCCGGAGACTACATATGGGATTTATTTCCCCTTTTGTATTTTTATTAAGAAAAATGTAGCTTGTAAACCATAAGTGATAAAGACCTAGGATCTTTTGATTTGAGATCCTTGGTCCAAATAAAAAGAAAATAGGGTCAAGGTCAAAGGTCAAGGTCATTTCTAAATTTGGTTTTTGGCTTATTTTCACCACCTTTCAAACACGATATAAGATATCGACAATATATTTTTACTTAATTGTTAGTTGCGACATGTCGTAACACATACATATTGATTTAAAGGGTGCGCTTACATCAAATTAGAGTTTTCTCCCCTCTTTATTTAAAAAATATGCATATGGTGATATAACTCATGAACCAAATATAATTAAGTTCTAGGGTCTTTTGATTTGAGGTCCTTGGTTGATGACCTTGAAATTGAGCCCAAGGTCATAGGTTAAATTGACGTTCTAGATTTTGACCTTTGCTTTTACCTCATATGTATACATGGTAAAGCCATGGGACTTTTTGCATTTAGTTGCAAGCCATAAGACCTTGAAAAAGCAACCGGAAGTGACCCTGTGTAAACCGGAAGTAGCTTTTTTTTAATACTTTTTGAATGTAAAAGTATATAGAACCATAAATTTTTGCAATCAGTGTCAATTAAACGTTTAAATAATACCGGAAGTAACCTTTTTAAACCAGAAGTAACAAATTATTTCCCTTATTTAAAAAATATTGTATAGAAACCATATATTTTTGGAATCAGAGTACTAAAAGCTATCATTTGACGCTGTTAATGACATTTTAAACCGAATTTTTACCATTTTCATATCAAAATATTTGTTTTTTTATGGAAAGACCTTCAATTGTTCTCTGAACAATTGGTATTTAATTATCATTATTTTTTTCTTCTTCCGCCACTTTTTTCTGACGGTGCTTTTTTGTTTCGCAAGATGTCGCTTAGATTTTTTGTGTATGATATCAAACAGTTATTGCGATTTTGAAACTGACCCTGTTTAGCCGAATACTTTTTATTGTAAGAGTTATCTCCCCAAACACTGTTTATCTTGTGTACGCATCTCCTTCGCAACCATAAAAGATTATGACAAATTTAAGTCTCCAATTTGTTCGTTATATCCTCAGGATCTTAAGAATAATTTTGACCGAAGCGGTCCAGAAACTCTATATGAGAGTTATTTCCCCTTCTGTATTTAAAATAAGTAAAATGTAATTGTAATTGGTAAACCATAAGTGATAGGGACCTAGGGTCTTTTGATTTGAGGTCCTTGGTCCAAAAAAAAGAAAATAGGATCAAGGTCAAAGGTCAAGGTCATTTTTAAATTTGGATTTTGGCTTATTTTCACCTCTTTTCAAACACGATATAAGATATCGACAACATATTTTTACTAAATTGTTAGTTACAACATGTCGTAACACATACATATCGGTTTAAAGGGTACGCTTACATCAAATTAGAGTTTTCTCCCCTCTTTTATTTAAAAATATGCATATGGTGATATAACTCATGAACCAAATATAATTAAGTCCTAGGGTCTTTTGATCTTAGGTCCTTGGTTGATGACCTTGAAATTGAGCTCAAGGTCATAGGTTAAATTGACGTTCTAGATTTTGACCTTTGCTTTTACCTCATATGTATACATGATAAATCCATGGGACATTTTGCATTAGGTTTCAAGCCATTTAACCTTAGAAAAGCCAACCGGAAGTGACCTTGTGTAAACCGGAAGTAGCTTTTTTTGTACTTAATTAATGTAAAAATTTATAGAACCAGATATTTTTGGTATCAGTGTCAATTAAACGTTTGAATAATACCGGAAGTAACATTTTTCAAACAGGAAGTAACAAATTATCTCCCTTATTTAAAAAGTATTGTATAGAAACCATATATTTTTGGAATCAGCGTACAACAAGCTATCATTTGAAGCTGGAAATGGCATTTTAAAACGAATTTTACTATTTTCATATTAAAATACATGTTTTTTTGTGGAAAGACCTTCAATTGTTCTCTGAACAATTGGTTTTTAATTTTATAATGCATTTGTTCATTGTTTTTTTCTTCATACATTTCACTACTAATGCTATTGTATAAAACATCTCTTCTTTCTTTGGTTGTAAATCACGGTTTTTGTAGTTACAAAATAATTGCTGTATGATGAAATATGTTATTTAAAAAAATTACTGTTTGTCTTCAGTCAAGTCATTTGTTTTATTACCAATATATGAAGAAATGTATTCAGGATTTACTGTAATTCTAATTATAGGTAAATTTCATTAATTATTTTACAGATTTAACGTTTCCTCAACATGATATTTCTTATTTGCATACACAAATATCAAATTTTACAGAGGCGTGAACACATCGAACTGACAGCATAACCTTTTATTTGTAAACGAAACCCACGCTTTCCTAAACTAAAGGAACCAATATGTCGAAATCCAGAAAAACTTGTTTTTACACGTTTCAGTCATTTAACATGTATAAATAGTAACATATTGGAAATCAAATTTTGAAATTTTTTCGCTTTAACCAATTTTAACCCATGTAAATTGTATTTATACCAAATTGTATTTATATCATTATAACAATAAAAACGTATTATCAAGACTCTCTAATTTATTATCGGATTAGTGCACTTAAGTAATACGTCAGCATAAATAATAATTCAGAGTATAGGGTAATGTTGAAACAGTGAGTGCATTTTGATAAAAGCAAAGTGTTAGTTCTGTGCAAATGAATTAATTCTGCATGTTCAGTGTTTTGTTTCACGTTCGCATTCTACCAACATTAATAAATTTTGCTTGAATAATACAGGGATGCAAAACAATTTATTTTGGAAGATTTGTTTTCTATATTTCAAGTACGTCACGTGAAACGTATTTTATTGATCTGTGTAAACTCTAAATATAAGAGATACCATATTTAAACCCATTATGGTTTAAAATATTAGCTGTGGCAAAAGTAAAATGTGTTTTACGAAGCGTTATTTTTCACAAGTAAACGAAAATATTACCTGATGGAAAACATCCCAAAACTACTTATTTAGTCCACAATAAATAATCATATGTTTATAATGCAAAGTGTTCATACTTTTATTCGTTTTTGGTTAACAAATTAATTTGTTTACTATCAACAAAAGTTCTTGCCGACACTTAATACAGTATTGGTAACTGCTGTGCTGATAAACAAGTAGAAAAACAGGACGACCTGTGAATCACTATTTGCCACAATTAAATGTGTACTTTTTTAATGTAGGGAATCGAAATTTAATACTGAAATGGTTTAGAAGATCAGCAGCGGTAAATATCAGTGGCTATTAACGTACCCTTCAATTTTGAAAAGTCAGCGGAAAGGGTACTTGACGAAGGATACGATAGAATTACGCATTTATTGTCAACTGAATAATAATCTGTTTTTATTGCAAATATTATATCTTTGAGTGACAAAATTCCTGCGGACTATTACCTTGAGGACGAGCACGTTAAAATACGCACCAGCATAAAGGTCTTGTACAAAACAGGGTTAACATTCATATCGCATAAGCATGTTCTTATCCTGAATATACATTTGTTTTGCTGCTGAACGTTTATCTGCATTCCATAATCACCGTCACCAGCAACCACGTAAGGTGATTATACAAGTAGAAAAAAATCATCAAATATACTAGGCTTTTTAATAATTTATTACGAACACTTTTTTAGCCATGGCGTTGTCAGTTTATTTTCGATTTATGAGTTGGAGTGTCCCTCTGGTATCTTTCGCCCGTTTTTTTTTTTTTTTATCTTAATCGCTCTTATGCTAGAAATGTGTAAATGTATGTTGCTAAACTTAATTTCGGTATTATTACTACCTAAGCTTGTACACGTTCATTTTGGAAGACATCTGGCATTATCAGCACTTATAATAAAATCTTTGTGACAGGTATCGAACATGTCTACTAATAATGATACTGGTATGTATATGCTATTTTAACATAACGTATGGTAGATAATTCATGTACGCTTTCACAATTTTGTAAGAAATGTATAATCATAGTTATCGTGATTTGCATGTTCATATATTTATATATAAGGTTATTGTTTTTCTTAAAACCGCGTTCGAAAAGTTATGAGTTTGATCACAGTCGTGTGAAACCTTAGACACAAGAAAAGGTATTTTATGTTTCCCCCAAACTAAAAATAACAGCAAAGACTTATTCATGTAGCCTTTTCAAGTTATCATCCTTCATATGTAAGTAATATTTAATGTTTGATATTGAATCAAACAGACTTTGAACACTAACACATCTTTTATCAACAAAAGTCCCCCCAGTGACGCTTAAATCAAAATAACAGGCGGATATCAAGTGGAATCCAAAATATAAATATAAATTAAGCTCTTTATTATAAAAGACAAACACCGTCTAGGTTTGGTGTTTTTTTGGATTGCTTACACCTGTTTCTATCAGATGATTGTACTCAATGTAGATATGAAATTTGAATCATATTGTCATGACAGTCCATTGCAATGATGTTAAATTGTACTCATGTTTTCAATTTCATGAATTAAAAAACATATAACGAGGAAAAACAGAATAGTGCTATATCTATATGTTCACAGGAGCAATGCAAATTACACTACGGATAGCACAAAACAAGACAATTCTACATTGAATTTATTTCTTTATATTGATCCACGACAAAAGGAAAAAAACAATCAAATGGCAAGATTCACATGGAAGTCCTCCGATGCCTGCGAAACATGGACATTGAACTTGCTCAGTATCATAATGAAAGGTTTGGGAAACCAGAAACAAGCGAATGGTTAGCATATCTATTTATTTAATCGTCAATTTACAAGTTAATTGCTCACATGACAATTTTGCTTCCTCTTTGTACATGTTTTATAAAACACATTTGATAATTACATTGCTTAGATATCTAGAAATTTTTAATTTTTGGGCCAATATTTACCTTCGTGTTCCTACCCCTTTGATGCTAATAATGTAAAACGTTCGCGTTAAAATTCGTTAAAAGAACTCGTCGTTATTGAACTATAATTGATCATTTAAAAGTGTGATGTCGATACCTAAATGAAACCAAATGTTCTCCATCAAAAGACCATACAATAGAAAAAAAACCAACACAACTTAAGATGAATTGTTTTTTAAAAAATACGTTTTTCGTTTACCCTTATTGATGAGAAAATTTAAACGGATTTCAAAGAACCAGATAGAATCCAGATTGCAGATGAATATTATCGCTTTAACGGGTTGATGCTTGATTTAAAAAAAAAAATTGACATATTATTTTCAAAATTTGTAACGCTAAAGATAAATGTTTTATACAAATTTGAAACATTCATTTGAGATACATGTTTGCATGGGAAAAACATATTTCAAAAGTGTTATTCAGAGATTAACTTATTGCCTTTGGGACCCGGATTGATAGGTTCCTAGTAATGATTATTTTGACGTGAATAATGTTTATTGCTTAAACGTTTTATATTTTTAATTCCTAAACTTTATGTCTGTAACTTTATTGATAAAGGTTAGTCAAGAAACTTGCTTTGTGCGCATCGGCTTCCATGTTTTAAAATGTTTAAATTTTAAAAGTAGCTAAAACAAATAAAACACATGAAAATATTTCATTATAAACCTTAAATGCGTTTCAGTTGGTGAAGATATGTAGTGTAACAAAACTACCCTATTTAACACCAAGATAAAATTTTTTTGTTTTAAATTTTGTACATTATTATCACTGTTTTGATCATCAATGTTGATTTTTGCAAGAGCAGGTATGTGAAGTGGTTAAAGCGAAATGTTACCCAAGAGGGATAACTCTTCAATTCTTATCCAGTTGATATTAAAACAAACGAAGTTGTCCTTCGTTTTACAGGTTTATATTTTGACAATGCAAATTGCTACGTTCAATATAAAGAGTGTAGATGAAATTTACTTTTTAAGATTACTTAGAAATGGAAAAATATAACCTATTATTGGTTTGTGTAAGCAGTATAATTATGGGAAGATGTAGAATGATTGCCTCATACAAATATCAATCAATCAATATAGGTGTTAAGTATATCAGATTTCATTGTTATTGTACATAGGACATGTAGGACATGAACTTTTTCTCTTTAATGAAATAAATATGGAATGTGTCCATGGGACACAGATGATGCCCCCGCTTGCATACAAGGTTATAAAGGGACATAACTCTAGAACGATAAAAGTGACCTACCCAAGTTTTGTGGTAATAAGCATTGTGTATGAATTTCATAACATTTGGTTGATGCAAACTTAAGTTAGAGAATTGAAACGAAAAATTCAGCAAATTTTTCATTTGTAAAGGGGCGTAACTCTAGAACGGTAAAAGTGACGCCACCAGAGTTGAAATTTTATCTGTGTATTGTGGTAGTAAGCATTTTGTATAAGATTCGCAACGTTTAGTTGAGGCAAACTAAAGTTAGAGGACGGAAACGAAAAAATCAACAATTTTTCCATTTGTAAACGGGCATAACTCTTGGACGGTTAAAGTGACACTTACAAAATTCAAACTTGGTCTGTGTTTTGTGGTAATAAGCATTGTGTATAAGTTTCATAACATTAGGTTGAGGACAATTTCAGTTAGAGAACGGAAACGTAAAATTCAGCAGTTTTTCCATTTGTAAAGGGGCATAACTCTAAACGGTATAGGTGACGCCTCCAAAATTCAAATTTGATCTGTGTTTTGTGGTAATAAGTATTTTGTATAAGTTTCATTACATTTGGTTGAGGCAAACTTAAGTTAGAGAACGGAAACGTAAAATTCAGCATTGTTTCCATTTGTAAAGGGTATAGATCTAAAAACAGTATAAGTGACGCCACCAAAATTCAAACTCGATCTGTGTGTTGTGGTAATAAGCATTGTGTAGAAGTTTCATAACATTTGGTTGAGGCAAACTAAAAATAGAGAACTGAAACCAATTTCGGGACGTACGGACGGACGTACAGACGGCTAATGGTAAGACTTAATGCCCCCTCCGCTACGGCGGGAGCATAACAATGGAAAAGAGACTATACCTACTGTGTTCAAATCTAGCTTCAGATGTATTTTTTCCTTTATGTAAGTAAAAACAGATGTCGGGTTTATATTATTCGTCAATGAAACTCTAGAACAACAATGTACTTATTTTATGTGTGCGTTCTTTTCAGTATCTCAACTGATCGATATTAAAAGGGGGATGATGAGGATCGTAGAAAAAAATGAGAACCCTGTCACTTGTTTATAACTGACATAAGGGCAGAGGTCTCGTCAGAAATATTCGTTGGTTATATCTCAATGTTTTGTTTTTGTGATCATGGAAATTTCGTGTTACCTTCTTTCAATACGTATTTTATGCATATTGATTCCTGCATCGAAAGGTTTGTATATCTAAAAGAGAAAGACATAAAACATGTGACATATTGTATACATTATTGCAATATTAATCTGTTAATTGATGTTTCCCTTTTGTACGTGAATTCTTTAATATTCTATTATAAATTCTATTTCAGAACGACGATTGGTGTCATATTTGGTTGCTTTCATCGTATGAACATTTGTCTAATATAACAATCATCAATCAACCAAACATAATACAATATTTTCAAAAATTGTGATTTAGTGAAATATGCCTAAATTACTGTATATTTGTCTTTAATTGTAACAGACACCACGGGAAAATTATATACTAGTACACGACAAAGTGCACGCGTATAGATTTATCTATGTATACTGCAAGTACTTTTTCCATTACCTTAACAGTAGAACTCACCCGCGACATCACGGGTTCGTTACTGATTTAAAGTACCTACGCCTTAATTTTAGCCTAAATTTTTAGTTTTTAGTATTCATATTGTCATCTGATAAAGTCATGCTGATTATCAGGTGCACAGTTTCCTCTGCTTTCAAAACCTTTCTGTTTGAACCCGTCCTGATTTTCTTACTACAATAGGAAACTACATGTGACATATATTATTGGTATCGGTATCGGATTTGACACGGAACTTGTTAAATATTGGTAAAATTAATTATGTGGAACGGTGAAATTTTTAAATAACACCATTGTCCTATATAAGTTATACATGTATATTAACTTGAATTCTTTGATTCGTCGTTTTATTTTCATGCCGGCTAACAAATTGGATCTCGTTATTTAACTAGTATAGAAAAAGTTATAACAATATAATGTTTAAATAATCAAAGACCATTCACAATGACACACTCACAAAAAAAAAAAAAAAAAACGTTTTAGTGTCCTTGGATTGATGTCTCATATAATCTACATATCCTATCACTCATATAATATGTGGTGCATTGTGTTTTGTTTATACACCCTCGACATATAATGTTTTGCAAAAAGGAAACCAATCAGTAAATGCATTTCCGACGGATAATTAATAATGATTATACAAAATGTGATCTTTTACCAACAAAAGTATCAATTTGATGACAAAAATGTATTCATGATATTAACAATTACAAATCAGAATGAACTCCAAAGAACCGAATCAATTGACACAAGTGATTAAGGTATTATAACTAATTCTGTACGGTAGTGAAATCGTGTTATAGAATATGGATACTATTAATAACAAGATAAATAAATCTATATATCAAGAAAAATTAATAGGGAAACATTCAGCAAATAATCATATTTATATGTAGTAAATTCAATGTTATAAATGTCCCTTCTTATTGTGTTTGATTTTATGTTTTGGTGTATCGTCTCTTTATTTCATTGTTTGTGACGAGACATTTCCGAAAACAATGTCCAATAGTGTACTCAAAAGTTGGTCATCAGCTACAGAGCAGTTTTTCATTTGACATTGTTGCGATCGGAAAAATCACCACTTATATATCTAGGTGTAATGTATCAAGGTGATCAAAGCACAGGGTACCTTCCATATGTCAAACACGGAAAATGAGAGAGGTGTAGTACATATAAACTACAGCTTTTGTAATAGTGTATCGATACGAACAAGAATTTATAAATGAAATAAGGAAAATAAACAGAAACATTAAAGATAAAATCTAAAACACAAAAAAGGAAAAAAGAAAAAAGGGGATCAATACCAGAAGACCCTTTGTGTTTAACAACATTGAATACACACAAATTCGAGTATTTGACTAAATAACTTTATACAGAACATTATGGATAAAATAACAATATACATAATGTCAAAGATTTGTCTCGAGATCTATCTACATTATCACGTGGTAGAAAATTTGAATCAAAGTAGACATTTCCATTCTCAATTTTATTTATTTCATTTGAACAGAGAAGAAACATTTAGTTCGCTATATTCATTAAATATATGAAGTCCGGTATTTTTTTTTAACTAAATGCATTGCAAATAAATTCCTCTTCAGATAAACAACACGTCAGTCTCGTTTAAATTCAGTTTAAAAAAATTAAAACAACATGTTATAAATGACATGCGTACGACGTGCTTTTCTGGATTTATCTTCACCAGAAACGCTCAAAGACGAATATTTGAAAGTCAGAGATGTATAAAACCGAAACAGTTGTAGAGCTCTATAACTAAAAAAGACCTAACAAATAGCCAAATCCATCTTAGGCCAACTTTGCCTGAGGGAGTTAAAACCTTAGTTTCTTTATAATTTCAAAATGTTTAAACGGACAATTTTAGAAAGGTTTGTTATAAATCTTGTCAGTACCGAAGTACTGACTACTGAGCTTATGATATCCTCGGAGACTGATAGTCCATCAGCAGAGGTATCAACCCAATGATGTAAAAAATGAAAACAACACGTTATGAATTTCATGCGTTCGAAGCGCTTTTCTGGATTTACCTTCATCAGGAACGCTCAAAGTCGAATATTTGAAAGTCAAATATGAATAGAACCGAAGGTATTGTCTTCCGATATGGCTATATCTAATTTTAAGCTTGAAAGGCAAATACAAACTATTTTACGAGTCTTCGATACGTTTTTATTCCATATCAGTTTCTGAATAATAAGATTCAGATTTGAATAATCCGTAAACCATTAACGATTCTCATAGACGGTTGCTGTTGTCATGGTTGTCTCTGTAAAAGCTAAAAACAGTTAAAGATTGCCCTTTCTTCGGGGATTTACCTAGTATAATAAGAGCTTTAGTAACTTTTTGTGTAATACAGAAACCTCTTTTTAGGTTAGTAACATAGTAAAATATGACTTTAATCAAGCAATAGTGGTGTGCCTTTGTTCAAAACTTACAAATCTATTCAGAAAATACAAATGAAGGTAACAAAAAAACATAGTGGAATCGCATAACCTCGAAAATGAACGATATTTGATGCGTCGAGAGGGTGAGCGTCTCACGCTACATTGTATGCATGCACACCCCGCCATTTTCATCTACACTTATTCAAATGCTACCATCGTGAATAGGACACAATCGCTTAGGTTACAGATTAAACATCTATTCTTGTGTCTAAAGATTTAACATGAAAACATGTCGTTAGTGAGTTGATAAACAGACAGATCGTATCAGTAAACCAATTCGCGATCCAGATGGTTACACTTGTATAGTATAACCATTTTTGAACAGCTTTCGTGTAAGAAGAACATTCCTATTTATAAAGTCTGCATGGTGTGAACATGCATGAACATAATGTATAAGTTCAGATATGTGAACACTATACCATTGGACATAGGGTATGCTACTGCTGAAAAATGTGAAGTTGAGAGTTTAAAAGAAGCAAACATCCAGTTTGGTCTTATATTCTAGTGTGAAGTCGCAAATTTGTGTCAATATCGAGTGAACGACCATGATACGAAGCAGACCACTGAGATATATGAGATGCCAGCAATAACTAAAAGTGATCGGAAATTATCAATATATCCGAAAGTAAAATTCAAGTAACTTGCAAGATGCTTTTTCCTTTTGTCTTTCAGAAGGTTGAGTATGAATTCTGCTTTATATCTGTACAAATCAACTCGGTTAGAAAGGGTGCACAATTAGTACCCGTTAAAAAATTGACTGTCTACTGAAATGTCCATCCAACAAACTCAACAATTTTTTTCTATCAAAGGTGCAGCATTTTGAAGATTTTATCGTCGCTTCATCTGTTGTTCGAATCATTGTGGTTCTCAAAATGATATTTTTTCATGCTCTAACATGGTCATAACTGTAAAACGTATATGTATTAATTCCATTTTCCAAAGCTAAGTGTTGTTTTATGTTAAATTGGTCCGTTCTTTAAAATATAAGTAAAAAAAAAAAAAAAAAAAAAAAACATTCAGCAAATAGTCCAAAAATGTATTGCAACGTATACAAGGCGAAGCATGAAGAAAATGACATGATACCAGTGCACTCATCACGTGTTTCTGAAGTAAGTAAGTTCACTGTTGTCTTTACTTGCACGTCTTCTTTTCCAGAGACTGGATATTTGATGGTTTGTGTGGTATTATACTGTTAGATATTTAGGTTATTCCTGTTGTCCTTGGCCTTGTTGACCAATATGTATAAGTATTTTATCTTCAGTGATCGATCAATAGCCTTTCAAAACTGCAGTTGTGAGTTAAAAACCACCAGGGCAAGGAGCGTTCGACTCAGATCATAATTGACTAGGTTTTCCAGCTAATGTTGATGGTTCTCCTAGGGTAATCCGGCTCCCTTCCAATGAAAACGGACCACCGTGATATGACTAAATGTGCTGAAAGTGGCGATGGACATTGTTGTCAATATAATGGAATATTTTATGACTGTCATACAAGTGAGGGGTTTAGCTAGCAATAAAACCAGGTTTAATCCACCATTTCCTACATAAGGAAATGCCTGTAACAAGTCAGGAATATGACAGTTGTTTTCCATTTGTTTGATGTGTTTGAGCTTTGATTTTGCCATTGGATAAGGGACTTTGAATTTTCCTTGGAGTTCGGTATATTTGTTATTTTACTTTTTAACACTAACAATAAATCAATCCTGTTGTTCTTTAATTTATTATTCCTTAGGTACGCTTGTGACCAACGGTTAGGGAAGCTAAACAATATAAAACGTCTGACAGGACAAATGACCACAATGGCATACATACAACCGTCGAAATCGTCTTAGATTGAGGTTGCATTGGATAGTTGCAACCTTTGATTAAAAAAAATACATTATTATATCAACTGTTAATTAACAAACATTTATTGTTTAATTCATGCCAGTACCACATCACTAGCTACTGGCTGGATTGTAACATCAGAGTGTTATAGTCTACTAGCAGCGGTACCAATCGAATGATATTAAAACAAATTAAAAGATTTCCATGAACCCAAAAAGTATTAAATATGTGAAAATAAAGGTATATTTTTTATTGTTTTACTGGTAAATCATTTAATAATGTTTATTGCTTATATAAACGTCTTATATTTTTAATTTCTAAACTTTATGTCTGGGACTTTACTGATAAAGGTTAGTCCAGAAACACGCTTTGTGCGCGCGGATTCTATATAATAAGTGTTTGAATTTTAAAGGCAGTTAAACAAAGAAAACACATGAAAACATTTCTTTTTAAATCTTAACTGTATTTCTCCTTTCAGTTCGTGAATATAAATAGTCTAAAAAAAAAATTGACCCTATTTAATCCCCCCCCCCAAAAAAAAAACTTATTTGTTTTATATTTTGTACAGTATTATGACTGTTTTGATCATCAATGTAAATTCAACCCGGTTATTGTTCACTACATACAAGAACAGATATGTGATGTGGTAAGAACGAAATGATACCCCAAGAGAGATAAACCTTCAATTCTTATTCAATTGATAGTAAAATAAACAGAATTGTCCTTCGTTTTACAGTTTTATATCTTGACAATGAAGATTTTTACATTCAAGATAAAGAGTGCAGATTAAATTTACTTTTTTTAAGATTACTCACAAATGGGAAAATAAAACCTATCATCGGTTCGAGTAAGCATTTCAAAAATAAGAAGATGTTGTATGCCTGATACAAATATAAATCAAGCAATATAGGTGTTAAATATTTCCGACAGTATTGTTCATGTTTTTGAATAACAAACGGTAGAAATGAAACTACTGTGTTCCAACTTAAGTACAGAAGTATTTTTTTCTTCATGTAAATAAAAACAGATGTCAGGTTTATATTATCTGTCAATGAGACTCTAGAACTATGTATACAATGTGAACAAACATTTACAAAGGTCAGAGTAACTATAAGATAGGTAGTACACTCGTTATGAATATAACAAAATAAATTCTTACTTTATCAAATTTGGAGGTAAATTGTTGAGGAGGAACAATGGACTTAAAAAAAGGAACAAAACAAATCTTGCCGATAGGTTAATATAATGATACGGAAAAGACTCTGCTAGAAAAAAATACAACAAAAAAGGAAAGCATACGGATTATATTGAATAATGTAAGAAAATTTAGAGGAAGAAACCAAAGGGAAGAAATAACATTTGACTTTGTATAAAATATGTATAAAGTGTGTATTATTAACAACATAGCATCCCAAAATGTTGAAATTAAAAGATGGCTATCATTTCTGTTAAGATATAATGCGTAAATAGGAAAGAAACAGCATGGAACAATTCGTCTATTTAAGTTCCTAGGCACGTTTACCGTTCAAAATGAAATGACTATCTGTCTTGCCAAATTCAAACGTGGTGAATAAAAAATTAAAAGAAGAAAAACAAAACGAACAAAAATGTCAAATGCTTTGTTCGAGTGAAAAAAGATTGAATATTTCCGTCTTAATGATGTGAAGCATTACAATAGTAGATACTTTAAGGGAATTTTGTGCTACCTTTTTCCAATACGTACGTTGTGCATATTTATTCCTGAATCGAACTATTATATCTGAAAGAGAAAGACTTTAAAACATGTGAAATATTGTATACATTATTGCTGTATTAATTTGTTAATTTATACTTCCCTTTTGTACGTGCGTTCTTGAATATTCTATTATCAATTCTATTGCAGAATGACGATTGATGTCATATTGAGTTGCTTTCATCGTATGAACACATGTCTAATATAAGCCACTGGATGTTTTGTAAATAACAATCATCAATCAACCAACAGTCGAGGCAAATAGGAAATACCATAATATTTCATAATTTAATTGAAATATAGGATCAAAGTGGAGTTGTCTCTCTTAGACGCTTCTTGTCAAAACGGACATGGGAGATAACAACTTTTGTCTTAAACGAAGTTGAAAGGAAGACAACTCATTATTATAATCTATACTATTAAACGAGAAGACCTCATTGTGTGTGTCGCTTCTCTTCCTTCCACACTAAATCAGTCATCATGCCTTAGTGTCCTAAAGGTACCATGCATAGTCGCATTTGTCATCCTCCCGTATGATTAGTCAGCTTGGGTTGAATTGATAGTAAATACTTTAAAATTATAGCAAATACACTTTAATTGTAGTACAGTGTATATGTATGTTCATTGTATACAGAAAAACGCGAAAATTATTGAAATTAACAGAAAAAAAACCGACTTTGGAAACAAGGGGGAGGGCTAAAAAATATTGTCCTGTCCTCAAGTACCTATGACTTTTGATACCTTTCTTGAAATTCTCCAGTCATAAAATCTTTTACAATGATTCTTTCTACAACAGTTTACATACTTTGGACTACGCTCAAAATGCCCGCGAATTCGCGGGTGTGTTCTAGTAAGTTACTTAAAATGGAAAGTTGTATAACAAACTCCCATTTTCATATGCTAATTTTCTAATTAGCTCATGTATTTTGAAATATATAGATAAATATCTTTACAGTATATTTGAAATAGGCTTTTTCGTCGTCCTGCCAGTGTTACATAATATAATAATTTGATACCAAGATATATCATGTTTTTATTTAGTTTATAGCTTGTCTTGAACAATCAAATCCTCACCCTTGATATTTGCAACTGGATGTTAGTTTATGAATTATAATATCTAAGTATTCCAACAAGAAGAAAAAAAAAACGACGACTGCGTATGAACAAGGGACCCGTATCTTATACGGTAACCATAGATGTACATCTATGCTTATACGTTCTTCATATGCAGTTGTGCGGTTCGACAACATAATGGAGTAAACATTTGTGCAGAAATAGTCATATGATATTAATCATATTAGAATTTAAAATGTAAATATAGATAATTTGGAATGCGATTTTCTTTGGTTCACATCTATGTTTGTTGATAATTTTATCGGCTGGCACCTGCTGGGAGTGATGTACTTCCTGATAATTTAACAAAATGTATACAAAACCAGGGACACATGCTAACTGCGGTTCTATTGAATAGTATAATATACTATATTTGAATAGGAAAAGACGTAAAAGAAATAAGATTTGAAGATATATATGAACTGCTTAAAATGATTCATATGGTTTTTATTTGAAATGTAAATACCGTGCTTTTTTCTAAATGACAATTTGTCTACACACAATGTTCATAAGTGTTTATATATACAGTCCGCCAAAAGTTAAGCACCACCTATTTTTATTGCATCGAAAAAATTTCCTTTTAAAAAATCAATTATTCATCGAAAAAGAGAAACATGCATGTAGCAACTATGCTAAGTTATGCAACCGCTTTCGATTAATGAATCGTAAGAAGTATATAACATATACAATATTTTTTGTTTATCATTGAATGTCCTTTAAAATTAGGAGAGTACATAATAATTCAAACAACTAATCATGGTCAATCTATTTATATTCAAAAGTTGAGAGATAATTATGATTGTTGAACAAAACAAATTGACATCAAAGTTCTTCGTTAATTTCTTTCTACTTGTTGAAAAATGAATTTCCGATAAAAACAAGAATATTAATATTTATAAATTCAACTGTTTGATAGGGTTACACATAGGATGGCAATGTATTCTTGAAGGGGAGCAAGACAAGATATCCCAGCCGTATCGTATTTTTCTAACCTTGAAAAGCATACTGCATTTTTATGATTTTGACAAAAGGCAGATGGAATGCCATATCGATATATAATACAAGTATATAATTGGATGGGATAAGTAGATAATGAAATATCACAAATATCTGATCAATTAACGATTTTTGACATGTATCTTAAGTTTTATACATATCAAAATCTGATTACCAATTTTTAATACATATGTCAGGTAAATATTAACCTAAGGCTTTGTATTTATTGCCCATGAACTCTGCGCCCATATCACGAAAAAGCGTCTTATTCCAGATCCTAAGCCCCCATTTCATTTACTCGTCTTTCCACATGGGTTATTTATTTTTATCTAAAATTTCAGATAAAAAATCTTTAGTATGTCTACTTCTTTACAAACTTGTATTTCGTATCAATGTATTTTCCTTTTTCCTAATAGTTTATACTTAATTTTTCTTGTAATTGATTTGTTAGATTTGTTCGTTTATTTTTTGTTTCTTTTTTGAGACTTTCTTCTAAAATAACAACCACAATTTTACATTGTTAGGTAACGAATTTAAAGAAAGTCTTTAACGAACTGATATATTCTACATTTCTTATATATAGAAAGTCGAGTTGCGAGTTACGAAAGTAAGGTGCGATTTGAAAGAGTCAAGCTGCAAGTGAAAGTAGTAGATTTGTGAGTAAAGCATGTTTAGAATACTTCAAAATAAAAATGATGTATAGTGGACAGTCATTGAAATAACCGACATTCGTATGAAAAACATGATTTGATTCGAACTCACATTGCTACATCATTTCCTGAATAAATGAAAAATCAAAAAGTTACTGCAAAAGAAAGAGTATTTGGCACAGTAATTAACTAAAACTAAAAAGATCTTCGAATTAAAAAAAAGTAAAAACGTGAGGACCTGACGGACTGGACAATTTGTACAAACGATAGAATAAAAAAATTAAAACAGAAAAAGCATGGCAAAGTTGTAGTAACGTTATGAATCTTAGCGTTATGATTGTTAGTAATTTAATTCCAATAAAAATTTTTTTAGAATAGAAATGGGGAAAGAGACAACAACCCGACCATAGAGGAGAAAACAGTCGAAGGCCACCAATTGGTCTTCAATACAGCGAGAAAATCACGCAGCCGGTCCCTAAACAAAATCACGCAGCCGGCCCCTAGACAAAAATGTGCACTAGTTTAGTGATAATGGACGTCATACTAAACTCCGAAATATATAAATGATCAAGAAATTAAAATCATACAAGACTAACAAAGGCCAGAGGCTCCTGACTTGGGACAGGCGCAAACATTTGCATGCGGCGGGGTTAAACATGTTTTCTGAGATCTCAACCTTTTGCCAATACCTCTAGCCAATGTAGAAAAAAACAAACAAACAGCAATACGCACAGTAAAACTCAGTTAAAAAGAAGTTCGAGTCTGATGACAGAATAGGACTACTATCAGTCACTGACATGCTAGCTCCAGACATCAGTTAAACTGTTTGAAAGATTATGTCTTCATCATATGAATATCAAGCACAATCCCTCCCGTTAGATGTTTAGAAGCATACCATCATAAAATATATGAGAAGAACATAACCCGAATCCTGCCAACAACTGGTTTTAGAATAAATGTGTTTATTTCTGATGCAAAGACCCTTTAAGTCAAAATATGCCATCTTCGATGACCTGACAACAGTATAGCATGGAAGTATTATAATACTTCCATGAATATAGAAACTATACATTACTTCTTGATAAGTCTGTTTAAAGGTTTTGTAAGCTTTTGAGGTGAATGCCGACATTTTTGTGCTTTGTAAAGAATATTACCATATATATAAAAACAAAGAGATGTGGTATGATTGCCAGTGAGACAACTGTCCACCAAAGTTCAAATGAAGTGGAATTAAGCAATTATAGGCAACCGTACGACCTACAACAACGGGAAAAACCCATACTGTACAGTCGGCTATAAAAGGCCCCAACACGAAAAATATGAAACAGTTGATTGAGAAATATAACGATCTAATTTACAAGCAACACTGCTGAATTTATTCAAACATAATCAAGACTCTGGTGGTGATTTATATTTAAAAGCATAGTACATTCAATATGTTTCAATTATAAACACAAGCATAATGAAGACATTCGTTTGTTTCGTAAAGTCTTTTCGTCATTTTGTTTTGTGTTTTTGCTATTTTACTGTTGTTTACTTGTTTGTCACTTGACATTTTTAAAAGTATCCTTGTTCTATTAACAAATTCTTTCTTGATTCTGGTACTTTCGTCATAACAATGTTAGCGTCTCACAGACAAACAAAGTGAAAAATAACGCCAATAGTATTAGGAACAGGTCTTTCGCTCTTGCATAGGCATATGTCTTTACGCTAAACCCATTGGATGTTATATGTGTGCTGATTGATATTTTAGTCTTATATTCATTATCTATTAGTTGTTATTGGCTTTGAACATCTTTCAGGTTTATATACTATGATCAGATTTTTTCATTGATCATGTGATTAGCATTCTTCAAGTATACTAATCGGGTGAGAGCACCTCAAAATGATTGTTAAAACAATGTCTGAAGAGGTTCAACTGGATTATGCAGATCATGTTTCCAGGTTCATACTTACCCGAAACATCAGTCTGCATAACCATATCAGTGATTGTGATTAAATTAACGTTCAGTGGCGAATATTTGTTATCCCTTCAGCATATATGTATATATATATTTAATATAATAAAATATGATAAGAGTAAGTTTAAACTACGAGAGTTTAGAACACACGAAAAAATGGACAGTCTTAATGTACTTGAGAGATGTATTGAATTACTCCTTTCTTACAACGTAATGGAGGCACGATGTATCACAACAAAAACTTGCGTTATGATAAAAAAAAAAAATTCCGACTGATGCATTTTTTCTTTAAAGGGTTTATCACTAATCTTATATGCTTATAGAATACACAAACTTTTGTAATATCGTTGGAAAAAAAACTATTGACTGTTTTACAAAATCTATGAAGTATAACTTTTTATAATTAATAAATATTCATAATAATTATGATTTTTCGAGATATGGGGCCGCGTCAACGAAGCTGTCCTAGGAATAGGACGTGTCTTAAGATGATATCAGGACACGTCTTAGTCCATATTCAGGTTAGCGAAGGTCTCCTAAAATAAGATTGTCCTGAATTTGGTCCTTTAGTTAGGATATATACATAAAGGTGTCTTAGGATGGTCCTAGGACTATTCTAAAAGTTACGATGTCATAAAGTAAAAAAAAAATTGCATAAGCGTAATACTAAAAACCTTATACAATATTAAACTATTATACTGTTATTAGAATTAAACTAATTTTTAAACAAAGTATTCGTCAATATATGTTTTTTTGAAGATTCAGTTGTGTTACATTATTTAAGATTTGTAGACTTTTGATCCATAAATCAACAAAGAAGTTCATAGTATATTCAGTTTGAGCTTTTAAGACCCTAGTGTGGACAATGTATAACTTGCAGATTTTTTCGTATCTTCCTTATTTTTTTTTTTTTATATTTTATTCATGGGGTGAAATTACATGTAAAACAAAATTGGGGTATGAATTTTTAGGTGAAGTAGTCATTTTGTCCAGTTTGAAAAGGTAATAAAAATGTCTGAAGCTGTCAAACTGAATTACAGACCCCCTTAACATAAAATTATCCATCTTTTGAATTAGAGACGATAGATTTTTCTATAATTTGGATATGATTTGTACACTACACTGTAAAAATCTTTTTCCGATAGAGCAGATGTGATTTTTTTAATTTGCATTGTTTGTCTCAAAGAAATGCACTACGAAATAATTGTGTCTGGCCAATAAGCATTTGTCTGGTTGTTCTAGAACTAACCTGGTGCACATATCTAAATACATATCCTGGAGTCATTTGATGAAGTACTTTAAGAACTAAAATTGTAACTTTTCCAAAAGTACTATTCAATGTTAGGGTAGGGTTGAGCGCTCTCAAACATGTTTAACCCCGCCATATTCTTTATGTGCATGTCCCAAGTCCGGATCCTGTAGTTCAGTGGTTGTCGTTGGTTCATGTCTGTGATATTTGGTTTTCAAACATTGGTTTGTTTTAAATAAGGCCGTTATATTTCCTTATCGAATCGTTTCGTATTTTTCAAATCGGGGCCTTTAAAGCCAACTATATGGTTAGGATTTTCATATTGTTGAAGGCCACGTGCTGCCCTTTTTTGAAGCTTAAAATTTCAATCATCATTGGCAACATTTTTTTTGCAGCTTGCCAAATGGTACAATAATAATTGAAATGTGGAAACCATTAGTATTTCGGTTTCAGAAAGATTTCTTTTCTTTCAAAGGTTTAGTCAATGTATGTATAATGAAATGGAGTTGACCTAAGGACAAGACTAGCTTTTTTTATTTCATTATGTTTCATTTAATTTTCAATAAAACAATATTTTTACTATCATAAACACAGCTTTGCTTTGGGGGACAATGTTGTATGTGCTTACCCCTTTCTCTTATCTCTTTGTGTTAAAAAAGCAATTTTGTATAAAAAATCATGGCTTGCAAAATCAATGACGACTTCATTCAGTGGAACCAAACTTCAGGGATATGATAAATTCAGGATCTTCTTTAGGAATCATACATGCCCATTGAAGCCATAAATCAGTGGACCGACTCCTAACCTTGCATGCAGGAATTTCATGTTTTGTTTTCATTGTTACTTTTTTCAAGAAAGCTTTATCTTAAGTTTAAAATCAGTAACGTGCGCGGGAAATGTGCAACAATTTTAAAGTTCCAATTCTCAGTGTTTGCATTAGAGGACATTATTTGCCACTATATTCTCCATTAGATGCTACAATAGCCACTTAACCATACGCACGCATATTCATTTTTATTGGTCAATTCTGACCGGAATAATAGCATGATGGCAGAGAAAAACTATTTTTCCGGATGTCCGGAAGAATATTTTTTTTTGCTATTTTCCCGGCTTGCCGTTACACATGCGCTTAGAGAATGGATCCCGCTTTTAAACATTTGTTTGGTGATTTTAACCGAGGGTGGATCCAGAACCTTGATGTGATCATGTCTTTGGGGGACCATTAAATGAAACCAAAATAAAATATTTATTTAGAGATGTACTTATTAGAATGTGTGGTAATGGTTGGGGTGTCAGATCATCGTTTCTATAGTTCTATTTCTTTTATTTTTTTTACAATTTCTTTATTCCTCTGCCAATTGGTATTTATATTAGTCCTAAACATGCATGAAATATTTTCAACCGGACGTTAAGCAACCAACAGTCAATCAATCTAATCTTTATATTTCATCACCTTTTGTTCTTTATATTTTTTGGTCCAATTATTCACTTTTATGTAAATCCCTTTCATATCCTCATAAACGGTGACCCATGCATAGCTTCATACATGTACATGGTAATTGAATCAAGAAAGAAGAGGGAAAGAAAAATATGACATTCAGTTTCATAACAAATCTTGTGTGAAAAAATGGTGTTGTTGAATTAAGCCACAGAAAGACAGTTTCTAAAGAATAAAATATTCACAAGAAATGATAATGTGAGAATTTTGTAATGAAGTCATATCCAATATATCGATACCATCATTCTTGGCACTAAACAATTATTTATACATATTCGTTTATAACATAAATTTTAGTATGCAAGTTCTTTCCTGATCATAAGATTTCACCTGTTAAAATATTCGGACTATTCGAAACAACATGTCCATGTACTTTATATCAAATCTTTTGAAAAGAGACATTACACACAGGAGTCAATTTTTACCCAATCATTGATAAGTTGTCAGAAATAACGTATGTTGAAGCTGGAGTTAATTCACGGCTAGTTATAAGAAGTAAAAACAAGCTTTGTGATTAATTCCCGCTCTAGATAAACAGATCTAGCAGTAAAAAACTTTTTTAAACAATTTATTGGTGACCTGGACTGCGGGTTAGGGGGTGGGGGCGTGTCCCCTGTGTCTCCGGTAAATACGCCTCTATTAATTTAAACATAAGAAATATTCTTTCATATTTTAACCTATGGTCGAGTGGTCTAGCGCGTCGGGCACAGTGCATCGCGATTTGGTGCCACGATAACTCAGTAGTATGAGTTCGAATACCGGCCAGAGAAGAACAAAACATTTGCTAACGCAAATTTACAGATCTTACATTTTTGGGCTGTTATTTAGATGAATTATATATATTACAGTAAATAGGTGAAATTAGGAATTACCTGTAATTACTAAAATTTAGGAATTACATGTAATTCCTGATGCACTTAGTTAATACAAGTAATTCCTGAAACTACCCAGTAATTACCAGTAATTACTAATTTTAAAATGAATTTTTACACCTATTTTCTAACTTTTGAAAAAGAGATTTAATATTCTATTTATGTAATTATATACTTTCAACAAAAAATGCTCATCAGCACAAAAAAATCGGTCTTTACTGGCTCTTAATGTTTTTAGATTACAATCCCAACTAGTGTTAATTCCGAATAACCGTAAAAAAATTAGGTCCAAATCTAAATTCCTGGTATGATAATAAAACCTATCTACAGTATTTACTGTTAACATGATGTCGTTCAAACAATGCATGAAATATTTGGCACTGGACGTTATGTCTCTTGTTTGTGTGTCTTTCATGATGCTCGAAACCTAAAATTTATTAAAAAACCTGATAAACAGTTTTTGATTTGAAGAGCTTTTAAAAAATCAGAACTGTTGAAAAAAGGGAAGTCAATTCTGCTGAAAGCCCGCCGTCGGATTAATATAAAAGGCATCATCGGAGTTTATTAGTAACACATAATTTAAATAGTAAACATAGTAAACGATTAATTCAACTGCACTAGAACTTTTTGTATATTCGCTCTTAATGAGCATGAAATACTTGCAACTTGACAATAAGCAATTTTAGTCAAAATTTAATTCATATGTTACAGATAATCATTAACAAACGGAATTGAACAAACTTATGCTAATAAATGACAAATTAATCTAATGTTTTTCCCCATCATAGAAATGCCTAATTTCTTTCAATTAGGACATACATGTATTAGCGCTAAAAGACGTGAGACATTCTGGCGTTTAACAGTGGACACGTTTTGGCGATAACATTTATCGCACACGTTTGGGGAATATTGAATATTACGGACACGTTTGGGGAGAATAGACACGTTTGGGGGAATCGGACACGTTTGGGGGGAATCGGACACGTTTGGGAATGTTACATATATTTATATATATATATATACATTTAACTATAATTTTCCAAATTTTTGATCTTAGAATTTATTCCTACACGTGAAATTCGATGCATTCTAAAAAAATTTTTTTTAAGTCCTAGTTTTCTTTTCTGTAACACTTAGGAAAGTGGTTTGGCCACGTCCTAGCTAATATAGCTTCGATATACAGTAAATCGGTACTCAAAATTAACTTAATTTATTTCTAAGATAGATCTTAGGACAGATCCTTGAAAATAAATTCATGTAAAGAGTGTAACATTTGTTCATTTTCTAGATCAATTTTCACAATATGTATAAAACGTCTAGATATTTGCCAACGACCTTTCTTACGAGGGCACTGGATCATTAACGATACCTGTACACAATAAATAAATTATAAAAATGATATATCAAATACTTTATATCGATGATATACTGTGTTTATTTTATTTTCACTTTATTTTGAACACTTTCATAACGATACAAAAAGTAACTAATGTCCCTTTAAATAATCATCGCAGACATTTGTTTCTAGTAATGTAACCAAGTATGATGCTATAACTGCAAGCTTGTAGAATTAATTTATCATACAGAACGTGTGTCTCCTAAATCTGATTAGATTATAATATAGATTGTGAAGAATGTCGTACGTTCAGAAGATTATCATTCGTTAACTAATACGCTGATTTTTTGTTATGCTTCTTTTTTCTTGCATACTTTAGTTTGCAGACAGGTTCCCAGTTTGAATTAAAAAAAAGACATAATGCAAAATCTGGTATTTGTCGGTAAATCAGAGCTATATGGTATGTTTTCAGATGTCCTGTTTACTCATAATGTAGAATATAAACACATAATATATGGATTCTATGGTTTTTGAATCAAGAGAAAATATAGTTTTTATCAATATTTTATTATTGTTCATTATCATCTTAATAATGTTAAACTGTTATTTTTATTTTCTTACTATTGTGACTGTTTAACTTATCATTTTACATCTGTTTTTTCGCAATTTTAATTTCAACCTAATTGAATATTTAGCTATTATGGATTGATTTTCCATAATTCCTGACATCTTCTACCCATGTAAAAACTTCTATAGACATTTTAATATATCATTGTACATCCTGTATACGTTATTCAAATGGGTTTCATCAATTGTTTTTCTTTCTACCATTTTACATTCGAAAGAAATAGAAATAACATTAAACTAAAAAGGTAAAACAATATTTATACCTATTTAGTGGTGTATGGTAAGTTATAATAATAAAACCTACATTCGGCACAATATGTACGAAACTCCTGGATTCACAACAAGGTATAAATATTCAATAGAAGAATGTCATAATAAATAATAAAAAAAAGGTATGATACGGACGACACTTATAATCTCGTACTTCTAATGAAAACTAACTGGAAGCAGTATTATATACTTGGTAGATATTTATTATATATTAATACGGTTTTGTTGAAAAATATTCATATAATAAAATAAAACGAAAATGCTGTAAGATTGCTAATGAGACAACGATCCACTATAGACCAAAATACGTCGAGGGTAACAACTAACTGTCACCGTATGGCCTTTAACGATGAGTCTTAAAAAAGGTTTTGTTTTACCCATGAATAAAAATAGAGAAACAGGCAATGGTCAAATTCTTTTATTTTATGTCAAGGATTAAGATGATGTATAAAAATTTGTCAAGTTGTGATTGTCGATTTGGACGATTTTATGAATATTGCATGGTTTTCTGGCAGAAAATAAAAAAAAACTGGTAATTATTGACTGATTGATATTTTGTTTGCTTAACGTCCTGTGGCAAATATTTCATGCATGTTTAGGACGAGAACAAGTTAACAATAAATACAATAGGTAGGTCTTGTATTAGTGGCCATCCGGGATGAAGGTCGGGGAAATTTGGACTGCCACTTGAAAATGGGGGTATTTTGGATAGGGACAGAAATTTTGCCTTGCAACAGGCCACCTACAGGCCACTAATTGTCCTGTCTCGAAGTACTTATGAAAATTACGTGTAATTTTTAACTGTACTAAACGTCTATGACGTAAACGTCCGTTCGATGACGGAAACAATATCCGGACGCCTTTATTTTCGTTTTTCTCCCAAAATAACCCAAACTGAATAATCATAAGCAAGGATGATAAATGCGACTATGCATAGTACCTATCGGAAACACAGAGGCATGATGATAAATTTATTATGGAAGGAAGTGAAGCGACACACAAAATGAAGTCTTCTCATTTAATAGCATAGATGTAGTCTATAATAATTTTCTACCCAAGCATCTCAAATAATCACCTTACTAGATAAAATCCCCATATTGTTTTATTAACGAAACTATATCATATACTGAAATTCGACAAATGATTTCTTACATCAGCACTCATTTTTATTTCTTCAAAGTAAATCATTTTAAAGCCGAAAGATCATTGTGTCTACTTGACTCGAGATTTTCCTAATTGTATGAACTTTTTTTTTTGCTCTTCCCTACTTTGCCACTTCCCTGTAAATCAAAATTATCGAAAGCGTAGTCTTTCAATTAAACTTTTTATATACCGTATCAATTTTCATGTTAAATTTATATAATTTTCTGATACAAAAATCCTTTTTAATTTGTGTATAATTGTGATACAAGTATTCCTTTATTCTTAAGTATATTTATTATAATGGTTTTGCCTGATTTTTATGTTCTCTTTCTTAACTAAATCACAAACAATTTTTACTGGCAGACGGACATGCAAATGCAGATATTTACAAAACACTACTTTCAAATTATATAATAAACATAAAATGTAAATTCAATATAAAAGTTTTTGATTATAAAATATTCAAACTTAATTATAATAATGAATCATTAAAATCAAAACGTTTGCTTTATATAGCAAATGTTACGTTAAAAATTATGTATGTTATTAAAACAAATACTCCTTTTTACAACATAAATTTTCTACAATCGTTTCTTTTTTCATTGTTTAAATGTAAACAATAACTTTTGTTCTTTAATCATACCAAGAGGAGTTTTTATAACACGCTGCATATCTTGTTTGCAGTGATGAAAATAAACCATGATACATCGTTTTGCACTTAAATGCCGTATCTTATGATTGAATCTTATCATGATTATCCGATCATGGAAGTAGTTTATTGACAATATAATACTTCCATGTTCCAATTTGCAGTTTGCATAGCTAAATCAACAAAAGAATACCGTAAAATATTTTTAAAAAAAATCTCAAATTAAAAAAAATATAAAGTTTCTACACATGGTAAAATAAAGAAAATATCGCCATTTACAAAATTGAGATCAAACATATGATTTTAGTTGTTAAATATTTTGGTTATTTGTCATTATTTTAGTGAACAAATACATCGTTATGCATTAAATAAACATTGCTAGATAATATTTTATTTGGTGTTTTGATATTTTATTGTTTAACAACAGATAATAGGTTAGATAAACCTTTAAGTTTTATTCAAAGTATATTCAAACGTCTAAAACTAGATAATTCAAGATTTCAACAATGAAAATGAAATATGCAGCTGTAAATCACATGCAAATTAAGATAGAAATATAAAAAAAACACATCTTCAACCTTAGATTATTATTAAAAAGATCGAAATATCAAAGAACTATAACCGCAAGTTGTATTCTAAACCGATACTAGTTGTCTCCCTTTGTTAAATTATTAACAACAAGTATGCAAGTTCTTTCCTGATCATAAGATTTCACCTGTTAAAATATTCGGACTATTCGAAACAACATGTCCATGTACTTTATATCAAATCTTTTGAAAAGAGACATTACACACAGGAGTCAATTTTTACCCAATCATTGATAAGTTGTCAGAAATAACGTATGTTGAAGCTGGAGTTAATTCACGGCTAGTTATAAGAAGTAAAAACAAGCTTTGTGATTAATTCCCGCTCTAGATAAACAGATCTAGCAGTAAAAAACTTTTTTAAACAATTTATTGGTGACCTGGACTGCGGGCGAGGGGGTGGGGGCGTGTCCCCTGTGTCTCCGGTAAATACGCCTCTATTAATTTAAACATAAGAAATATTCTTTCATATTTTAACCTATGGTCGAGTGGTCTAGCGCGTCGGGCACAGTGCATCGCGATTTGGTGCCACGATAACTCAGTAGTATGAGTTCGAATACCGGCCAGAGAAGAACAAAACATTTGCTAACGCAAATTTACAGATCTTACATTTTTGGGCTGTTATTTAGATGAATTATATATATTACAGTAAATAGGTGAAATTAGGAATTACCTGTAATTACTAAAATTTAGGAATTACATGTAATTCCTGATGCACTTAGTTAATACAAGTAATTCCTGAAACTACCCAGTAATTACCAGTAATTACTAATTTTAAAATGAATTTTTACACCTATTTTCTAACTTTTGAAAAAGAGATTTAATATTCTATTTATGTAATTATATACTTTCAACAAAAAATGCTCATCAGCACAAAAAAATCGGTCTTTACTGGCTCTTAATGTTTTTAGAATACAATCCCAACTAGTGTTAATTCCGAATAACCGTAAAAAAATTAGGTCCAAATCTAAATTCCTGGTATGATAATAAAACCTATCTACAGTATTTACTGTTAACATGATGTCGTTCAAACAATGCATGAAATATTTGGCACTGGACGTTATGTCTCTTGTTTGTGTGTCTTTCATGATGCTCGAAACCTAAAATTTATTAAAAAACCTGATAAACAGTTTTTGATTTGAAGAGCTTTTAAAAAATCAGAACTGTTGAAAAAAGGGAAGTCAATTCTGCTGAAAGCCCGCCGTCGGATTAATATAAAAGGCATCATCGGAGTTTATTAGTAACACATAATTTAAATAGTAAACATAGTAAACGATTAATTCAACTGCACTAGAACTTTTTGTATATTCGCTCTTAATGAGCATGAAATACTTGCAACTTGACAATAAGCAATTTTAGTCAAAATTTAATTCATATGTTACAGATAATCATTAACAAACGGAATTGAACAAACTTATGCTAATAAATGACAAATTCATCTAATGTTTTTCCCCATCATAGAAATGCCTAATTTCTTTCAATTAGGACATACATGTATTAGCGCTAAAAGACGTGAGACATTCTGGCGTTTAACAGTGGACACGTTTTGGCGATAACATTTATCGCACACGTTTGGGGAATATTGAATATTACGGACACGTTTGGGGAGAATAGACACGTTTGGGGGAATCGGACACGTTTGGGGGGAATCGGACACGTTTGGGAATGTTACATATATTTATATATATATATATATACATTTAACTATAATTTTCCAAATTTTTGATCTTAGAATTTATTCCTACACGTGAAATTCGATGCATTCTAAAAAATTTTTTTTTAAGTCCTAGTTTTCTTTTCTGTAACACTTAGGAAAGTGGTTAGGCCACGTCCTAGCTAATATAGCTTCGATATACAGTAAATCGGTACTCAAAATTAACTTAATTTATTTCTAAGATAGATCTTAGGACAGATCCTTGAAAATAAATTCATGTAAAGAGTGTAACATTTGTTCATTTTCTAGATCAATTTTCACAATATGTATAAAACGTCTAGATATTTGCCAACGACCTTTCTTACGAGGGCACTGGATCATTAACGATACCTGTACACAATAAATAAATTATAAAAATGATATATCAAATACTTTATATCGATGATATACTGTGTTTATTTTATTTTCACTTTATTTTGAACACTTTCATAACGATACAAAAAGTAACTAATGTCCCTTTAAATAATCATCGCAGACATCTGTTTCTAGTAATGTAACCAAGTATGATGCTATAACTGCAAGCTTGTAGAATTAATTTATCATACAGAACGTGTGTCTCCTAAATCTGATTAGATTATAATATAGATTGTGAAGAATGTCGTACGTTCAGAAGATTATCATTCGTTAACTAATACGCTGATTTTTTGTTATGCTTCTTTTTTCTTGCATACTTTAGTTTGCAGACAGGTTCCCAGTTTGAATTAAAAAAAAGACATAATGCAAAATCTGGTATTTGTCGGTAAATCAGAGCTATATGGTATGTTTTCAGATGTCCTGTTTACTCATAATGTAGAATATAAACACATAATATATGGATTCTATGGTTTTTGAATCAAGAGAAAATATAGTTTTTATCAATATTTTATTATTGTTCATTATCATCTTAATAATGTTAAACTGTTATTTTTATTTTCTTACTATTGTGACTGTTTAACTTATCATTTTACATCTGTTTTTTCGCAATTTTAATTTCAACCTAATTGAATATTTAGCTATTATGGATTGATTTTCCATAATTCCTGACATCTTCTACCCATGTAAAAACTTCTATAGACATTTTAATATATCATTGTACATCCTGTATACGTTATTCAAATGGGTTTCATCAATTGTTTTTCTTTCTACCATTTTACATTCGAAAGAAATAGAAATAACATTAAACTAAAAAGGTAAAACAATATTTATACCTATTTAGTGGTGTATGGTAAGTTATAATAATAAAACCTACATTCGGCACAATATGTACGAAACTCCTGGATTCACAACAAGGTATAAATATTCAATAGAAGAATGTCATAATAAATAATAAAAAAAAGGTATGATACGGACGACACTTATAATCTCGTACTTCTAATGAAAACTAACTGGAAGCAGTATTATATACTTGGTAGATATTTATTATATATTAATACGGTTTTGTTGAAAAATATTCATATAATAAAATAAAACGAAAATGCTGTAAGATTGCTAATGAGACAACGATCCACTATAGACCAAAATACGTCGAGGGTAACAACTAACTGTCACCGTATGGCCTTTAACGATGAGTCTTAAAAAAGGTTTTGTTTTACCCATGAATAAAAATAGAGAAACAGGCAATGGTCAAATTCTTTTATTTTATGTCAAGGATTAAGATGATGTATAAAAATTTGTCAAGTTGTGATTGTCGATTTGGACGATTTTATGAATATTGCATGGTTTTCTGGCAGAAAATAAAAAAAAACTGGTAATTATTGACTGATTGATATTTTGTTTGCTTAACGTCCTGTGGCAAATATTTCATGCATGTTTAGGACGAGAACAAGTTAACAATAAATACAATAGGTAGGTCTTGTATTAGTGGCCATCCGGGATGAAGGTCGGGGAAATTTGGACTGCCACTTGAAAATGGGGGTATTTTGGATAGGGACAGAAATTTTGCCTTGCAACAGGCCACCTACAGGCCACTAATTGTCCTGTCCCGAAGTACTTATGAAAATTACGTGTAATTTTTAACTGTACTAAACGTCTATGACGTAAACGTCCGTTCGATGACGGAAACAATATCCGGACGCCTTTATTTTCGTTTTTCTCCCAAAATAACCCAAACTGAATAATCATAAGCAAGGATGATAAATGCGACTATGCATAGTACCTATCGGAAACACAGAGGCATGATGATAAATTTATTATGGAAGGAAGTGAAGCGACACACAAAATGAAGTCTTCTCATTTAATAGCATAGATGTAGTCTATAATAATTTTCTACCCAAGCATCTCAAATAATCACCTTACTAGATAAAATCCCCATATTGTTTTATTAACGAAACTATATCATATACTGAAATTCGACAAATGATTTCTTACATCAGCACTCATTTTTATTTCTTCAAAGTAAATCATTTTAAAGCCGAAAGATCATTGTGTCTACTTGACTCGAGATTTTCCTAATTGTATGAACTTTTTTTTTTGCTCTTCCCTACTTTGCCACTTCCCTGTAAATCAAAATTATCGAAAGCGTAGTCTTTCAATTAAACTTTTTATATACCGTATCAATTTTCATGTTAAATTTATATAATTTTCTGATACAAAAATCCTTTTTAATTTGTGTATAATTGTGATACAAGTATTCCTTTATTCTTAAGTATATTTATTATAATGGTTTTGCCTGATTTTTATGTTCTCTTTCTTAACTAAATCACAAACAATTTTTACTGGCAGACGGACATGCAAATGCAGATATTTACAAAACACTACTTTCAAATTATATAATAAACATAAAATGTAAATTCAATATAAAAGTTTTTGATTATAAAATATTCAAACTTAATTATAATAATGAATCATTAAAATCAAAACGTTTGCTTTATATAGCAAATGTTACGTTAAAAATTATGTATGTTATTAAAACAAATACTCCTTTTTACAACATAAATTTTCTACAATCGTTTCTTTTTTCATTGTTTAAATGTAAACAATCACTTTTGTTCTTTAATCATATCAAGAGGAGTTTTTATAACACGCTGCATATCTTGTTTGCAGTGATGAAAATAAACCATGATACATCGTTTTGCACTTAAATGCCGTATCTTATGATTGAATCTCATCATGATTATCCGATCATGGAAGTAGTTTATTGACAATATAATACTTCCATGTTCCAATTTGCAGTTTGCATAGCTAAATCAACAAAAGAATACCGTAAAATATTTTTAAAAAAAATCTCAAATTAAAAAAAATATAAAGTTTCTACACATGGTAAAATAAAGAAAATATCGCCATTTACAAAATTGAGATCAAACATATGATTTTAGTTGTTAAATATTTTTGTTATTTGTCATTATTTTAGTGAACAAATACATCGTTATGCATTAAATAAACATTGCTAGATAATATTTTATTTGGTGTTTTGATATTTTATTGTTTAACAACAGATAATAGGTTAGATAAACCTTTAAGTTTTATTCAAAGTATATTCAAACGTCTAAAACTAGATAATTCAAGATTTCAACAATGAAAATGAAATATGCAGCTGTAAATCACATGCAAATTAAGATAGAAATATAAAAAAAACACATCTTCAACCTTAGATTATTATTAAAAAGATCGAAATATCAAAGAACTATAACCGCAAGTTGTATTCTAAACCGATACTAGTTGTCTCCCTTTGTTAAATTATTAACAACAAGGAAATATGGGTGTGTCGGGCGGATTTTAGGCGTGTCGGTGAAAATCTGACAGTTGTTCATTATGACCTGGTATAAATGCCACTCAAAAATAACTTATTTTTTCTAGAAATTTCCCAAAATAAGTCAGGGGGCCCAAAAAACGACCGAAAAAAATATTTAAAATTATAAAATATTTCTTATCTTATGTATTTCTATAATTTTATGAATTACGAAATCCCATAATATCGTTACAAAATTATCCAATTAACTAATTTTATGAAGTTTCATAATAATGTGTTATATTAGGATATTTTATAATATTATGCAATTTCCTATTTGCCTCGACTGACCAAAAATATTAAATTTTTTTATAAACTGATTTAGTGAAATATGCTGAAATTACTATATATTTGTCTCTTATTGTTACAGACACCGAATCAATTGACACTAGTGATTAAGGTATTATAACTAGTTCTGTACGGTAGCGAAATCGTCTTATATAATACGGATTTTCTAATGCTAAGATGAACAAATCTATATATCAAGAAAAGAGTATTGAAACATTCAGCATATAATCATATTTATGTGTAGAAAATTCGTTGTTATGAATGTACCAATCTTATTGTGGTTGATTTTATTTTTTGATGTATCGTCTCTTTATTTCATTGTTTCTGACGCGACATTTCCGAAAACAATGTCCGATATTGTATTACAAAAATTGTCGTATCAGGGGGGGGGGGTTGTTGAGTAATAGCATATTATGATAGGACTTTATTCAGGCAACAGTGGATAATCGATGTTCAAAACTCAAAACTCGTTAAAGATAATACTAAATTAAGGCAACAAAAAAACTTGGGGGATTCGCATAGTATCGAAAATGAACGAGACCGGAAGCGTCGACAAGGTTAGCATCTCCTGGCTATGCATGCATTACCCGTCATTCGAATCTACACTTATTCAAATATCACCAATGGGAATACGACACAATCGGTAAAATTACAGAGTAGACAACTATTCTGGTGTCGAAAGATCTAACGTGAAAACATGTCGCTAGTGAGTTGATACACATACAGATCGTATCAGTAAACCGATTCGTGACGGTGACCGTAACACTTATATAGTTTAACCATTTTTGAACAGCTTTCGTGTAAGAAGAACATTCATGTTTATAAAGTCCGCATGGTGTGAACATGCATGAACATAATGTATAAGTTGAGATATGCGAACACTGTACCATTGGACATTGGGTATGCTACTGCTGAGAAATGTGAAGTTGAGAGTTCGAAAGAAGCAATCATCCAGTTTGGTCATATGTTCTAGTGTGAAGTCGCAAATTTGTGTCAATATCGAGTGAAAGACCATGATATGAAGCAGACCACTGGGATATTTGAGGTGCCAGCAATAACTGAAATATGGGTTATTGAGTGACCGGAAATTATCAATATATCTGAAAGTGAAATTAAAGTCACTTGCAAGATGCTTTTCCTTTTGTCTTTCAGAAGGTTAAGTGTGAATTCTGCTTCATTTCAGTAGAAAAGCAACTCGGTAAGTAGGGGTGCACAAGTAGTACCCGTTGGAGTACAAACTGTCTACTGAAATATCCATCCACCAAACTCAACAAATTTGTTTTCTATCAAAGGTTCAGTATTTTGAAGATTTTATCATCGCTGTATCTGTTGTTCAAATCATTGTAGGTTGCACTTTGTAAATACAGCTGTTTCTCAAACCACGCCTCTTTTGGGGAGATATATAATATTCATAGATATGTTAATTTGTTAATGTACTGGTTCCCATTTATGATCTATGTGTTTCATCTCATAGAGACATCACTTGGGAATGTAACCAGTATAATAAAACATGGTAGCGCCTAAATTTTAATTCTTAGGAGTTCCAAATATGAAGGTAAGGGTAGTATAGAATTTTAGTATAAGTTCAAACTCTTAGAAGTTCAGGGCATATAAATGTTGAAAATATGCCGCACAGCCCTATATTTTGACCTTTGAATAAAATAGCAGTGCATATAAACTTTCCGTTCTGGGATATTATTTTTCACGAAACTTCATAGTAAAAGTGTCACAGTTTTAGCCGCAAAGGGAGTTCCTATGGGAAATTGCAGTGTCTATATTTACAGAATTGCAGCCTATATAGGGTTAAAAAATAGAACATACAGAATTTCACAAAATTTGGTTTATATCAGAGATTTTAAAGAATTTAACTCAAATATGAAGTTTTATAAATATTTCATGAAGATTGAGAAAATCCTGAGCCTTAACTATGATGACTCAGCATAAATTCACAGTTTACAGTATGCATGGTTTACTTAAAGCCCTGAATTCAAAATAAATTCATAATATATGCCTATTTGAGATTTTAATTGTTTAGAAGTGCTTATATTTACTCTTCGCAGTCATTGCAACTCGTTGATCCTTCCTAAATAATTTTGTTAGGTTATTTTTGTTCTGTCGATAACCCAAAAGTAAGCTGTAACACCTAAATGTGTTTTTTTGTGACCGTGGTATTAAAAAGTACAAGCTAGAATTACAAAAAGACCTCAATAAAAGTCAGAAACCTGTTATTCAGTGGTTGTCGTTTGTTGCTATATATCATATTTGTTTTTCGTTCATTATTTTGTACATAAATCAAGCCGTAAGTTTTCTCGTTTGATTTGTTTTACATTTGTAATTTTGAGGCCTTTTATAGTTGACTATGCGGTATGGGTTTTGTTCATTGTTGAAGGCCGTACGGTTACCTATAATTGTTAATTTCTATGTCATTTTGTTTCTTGTGGAGAGTTGTCTCATTGGCAACCATACTACATCTTCTTATTTTTATACTTATTCTCAAAACAGAATATAAGTGTTGATCTAGATTTTGTATTAAATATAACACGACTATTTATTCTTGAGAAGCGAATTTATTAAAAATTATGGCATTTTCCAAATACCTGTAATAATTGTGAATTAATTTGTACTGCCAAAGTGTTATGAAATTTGAATCACATTGAAACTTAAGGTAAGTTCGTAATTACGACAGCTTACGAAGAATAACGTTAACCGGTTCTTATCAATCAAAATCAAAAACACGCTTTTTATATCTACTAGTCTTTGCAAGTTTTTTTTTACCATAGATATAGATAGGAAGCAAGTGTTTTAACACAAATCAGTTTGAGTCGTTCAACAGAAACTATGCTATTTATTTTGTTGAATAAACGACTCGTTTGAATACAAGTAATACTGTTGCTAGTTACTTTTGTTTTTTAAATTCCAATTACATTGGACACCGGAAAGTAATTATTATGCGGCTTCAAGTAGGTAAAGTGTGCCAAACATATGAAGAAACAAATAAAGAGATGCCGAAGGTAAATCATAAAATCAAAACCCATATTCACAAATATAAATTGATCCCCAGAAGTCAGTACAGAAAATATTTTGTATGATAGTTTTCAGTTTATACTACGCAGTCATAATTTCATATGCTAATGGCATTCGGTATCTTTGAAGGATGAAGACATTCATATGGATGTTCCCGCCTTTTGTTGCGCTCGTCAATTGTTTTACCAACATGTTGTAAGCTTTGTCGAAATCTACAAAGAAAGCAAAATAGCTGAATACGGAACAGACAACAAAAGAAAATATATTATAATCTTTAAAACAGTTGAACGTTTAATTACAGAGTTGTTGTCTGGCTTATGAACTTTGAACATCGGTGAAAATTAAAATAACAAAAAAACCGACCTCCAAGGAATTTAAAAACGGAAAGTTCTTTATCAAACGGCAAAATCAAAAGCTCAAACACATCAAAAGAATGGTAAACAACTGTCATATTCCTGACTTGGTACAGGCATTTCATTTCATTATATTGACAACAATGTGTGAACAAAACAAACAGACATAATAGGTAAAAATGTCAAAAATTTGGATACAGCAGTCAACGTTGTGCTATTATCTTAATCACTATAAAAACAAACAAATATATCAACAAAGAAAAACAAAACGGCATATAGAAAAAGCACATAAGCAAAATGAAAGACAATAATACAAAAAATGACCATAGCACAATAACACAATGGCGGCATGTACCGAGCCACGCAAAAATATTATTACCAAAAATAGACTACACAATAAAGGTTAATAATATACAAAGACAAATAAAAGAACACTATTACACGTAATTAAGATGATAAACAACGTCAGTACCTAGTCTTAACTACTCTTGCCTTTAACTTATGTTTTGACCTATGAATGACTGCCACACTCTATACAGAAGTAAAATACATGTTCATTTAAACTACAACTGCTACACATTTAAAAAATAGCGACAACATCCCATTCAAATGACACACAATATAAAGATAAGAAGATGTGGTATAATTGCCAATGAGACAACTCTCCACTAGAGATCAAATGACATAGAAGTTAATACGTCTTCTATACAAAATTTCTGTATTAAAATTAGGTATCGTGAGGACACATATAGAAAACAGTACTTAGCATAAGCAGATTTTGGTGCTACACTAATTGACCTATAGTAAAACCTTAATGGTATTACAGCTCATTTGATACCTTGCATATGTTTCTGCCAAACTTTAAACTGCCAAAAGCAAACCGATGCGTTTTATGTCCTTGTTCAATTTCCTTATTAACTAGTTTGCAGGTTCTGCCTTTTATTCCACACGAGTTTATAGAAAACTACATAATATGAGATAACTGTTGACAAAATACTTAAATTACAGAAAAAGCTTTTTATTCTTGTAAATCCATATATTTTCCTTCAATGAGTTCTTATTTAAGTTTTTAATAGCGAGATTCCCAATCAGTTATTTAAATACATGTGTGGTCTTTTTATCTTTCATTGGAATCATGTCCAAATCAGCATTGATTGTACAAGAATAGTAGAACAAAAGTCACAGTCATTTTCAGTGTTTTGATTTACTTTTATATTCAAAATACATATTCACAATTATACAAAGGGTTCCAAGTGGTCGAAGAAAAATCCTCCATTCAGAAGTTTCACAGAAGCCATTACGTGTTAGATGAACGTTATGGGATATCTGTGTCAAATGACCACGATTATGTTCCGATTGTCGTAACCACAGTCCCGTCCTCTTTCCTCGATTGTGACATCATCGAATGTGTACTTATCATGAGCAACATGACGGGTGCCAATAGTCGAGCGGGATATGCTTAACCTTTTCAGAGCAACTGAGATCAACCCAAGCATTTGATGGCGTTCGTGTTGCTTAGTCTATAGTTTTCTATGTTGTGTTATGTGAACTTGTTTGTCTTTTTGTCTTCTTTCGTTTATTGCTATGGCGTTGTCAGTTTATCTCGACTTTTGAGTTTTGAATGTCCACATCGTATCTGTGACTGCTTTTTACTAAATTTCACACTCATCCCTGGATAATGCTTATACATACACAGCAGGAGATGCTTACCTTGTGGACGAATCTGGTCTCCGGCTGTTTTCTGCTCTTTGGTCGGGTTGTTGTCTCTTTGACACATTCCCCATTGCCATTCTCAATTTAATCAGTCTGCTTAGAAAGCCTGTGATTCCTATTTTGTCAATCTCTATTTGTTTGTCTTTTTATACTTAGACAACTTTACTAAACATGTGTGCATAACTTTTATATTTTAAAAGCGCTTCGGACACACCAATGTTTTTATATACAGAAAATTCAATATGAATATATATGTAGGACTCTGATCCGCGATGGTATTCCGAACCGCGATGGTCACGCTGAAATGTGATGGTATGACGCTGAAGTGCGTATTTTATCACGCTGAACAATCTCCTCACATAGATCATATCCATTCCGTTCAATACTTCGTAACAATACACTCAATATGACCTCGTCATATTAAGTGCAGTATTGCGGAGCATGTATGGAACGGATATGAACTCTGCGCCGGAGATTGCACGCTGAAGTGCAATGGTGTTATCGATGGAATGCGATAGACTTCATAATATATATTTGTTTTTTATTTTTTATGTTTACATGTCAATGTAAAAGTCAATTTGTCAGAAGTAGCCTTTCGTCTTTTAAGTAAAACAAAAGGGAAAAACTAGTAACCTGTTTAATTTAAAACAGTCATGGTAAATTGTCATTGCATTTCCAGTCATAACTGTAACATTGTAGTGTATTTAGTAAATAGCTTAGACAAACAAATAAAACCAGTCTTTCTTACAATCGTTCAGAAATTGACCACTATAGAAGCTACATACAAAGACTGAAAAAAATGGAAGTTGTTTGAAATGCAAATCATAATTGATTATTCAGAACGAAACATAATAAGCGAAACATTTAATCGGCTGCTGTGAATGAGAACAAGAAATGAGATAGATCACCCGGTAGATGGTTTTAACTCCAATTGGAGAAAATATTGAATGTTTGGTATTTATATATACTAACTAAAACAAAATTAAACTCTTTAATAATTGGACATATGTAGATTTTAAACTAGTATACACGCGTCTTATAGACCATTGCACCTCAGCGAACGGACCATCGCACTTTGGCGTAGATCATCGCATTTCAACGTGACCATCGCACCCCATCGCACCCCATCGCACCCCCAGTCCTACATATATATATGTAAATAATATTATACAAATATTATGTTAAAAATCACGAACACATTCATTACCCACCATTTATCAAATATAATAAATTTGTAACAGAGGCGATGGGGACATGTTTAAATCGCATATAATAGATAAGTTAACCAGTTAAGCTGCATTAAGTGTAAACTTACTCATCTACAATTTGTACTGCTGGTGGATCAACAATCAACTGCTTCTCAAAATCACCAAGACTTTGTGTTGTCTTCTCACTAAGTACTTTTCCGATTGACATTACCCCGAGAAGCTCAGCTCTGTTAGCAATAGACTTCAATATAGTTTCAATCATTACTGGACTCTAAAATTTAAGGAAAACAAATCGTATATTCGAAGCTTAAAATATCAGTGATGTTATTTGTTTCATTTTATCTGTTGTTTGATCTATGGATATTATTTGTTTCAGTTTATCTGTTGTATGATCTATGGATATTATTTGTTTCAGTTTATCTGTTGTATGATCTATGGATATTATTTGTTTCAGTTTATCTGTTGTATGATCTATGGATATTATTTGTTTCAGTTTATCTGTTGTATGATCTATGGATATTATTTGTTTCATTTTATCTGTTGTATGATCTATGGATGTTATTTGTTTCAGTTTATCTGTTGTATGATCTATGGATATTATTTGTTTCATTTTATCTGTTGTATGATCTATGGATGTTATTTGTTTCATTTTATCTGTTGTATGATCTATGGATATTATTTGTTTCATTTTATCTGTTGTATGATCTATGGATATTATTTGTTTCATTTTATCTGTTGTATGATCTATGGATATTATTTGTTCTTCTGTTCTATGTTTTCATGTATCTCACCTGCACTGTCATCTTTGAATTTCTATTTTTTACACTTTTGTTTATACATAAGATGTCATGTCAACTAAATTCAACTAAAACATATCCAGTCATGCAACTTTTATATAATTTTACTGGATTTGGGATGTTTTAAAGTACTTTCCTGAGACATGTGTAAGGTTGTACATCAAAGCATTCTTTTTGGATTTTTCGGTTTTCAATGAATGTGAACTTTGTTATTTATTTGGCCTTCCAAACGTGTTCATTAGAGTGTTATTTATGAGTCCAGTGTAGACGAACATACGCCCGAGCTGCTGAATTATAAGCCTGGTATCCTTGAATGATCACTTTTTTTAATAACCAATGGGTCGATAACGCAGCTTTTTGACGTTTTGTCCCCGATGATACTTATTTAAGTAAAGGTGTTAAATACCAATTGATGAAGTTATTTTCTGTAAATGTATGGTTCATAAAATATTATTTTTTTATCCTCAATCAAAGATGACATAAGCTGGATTTAGCACATCCTTTTTGAAACTATTATATTAAATACTCTACAATTTAATACTTTATTTGGCCTTCTAGCTGTTTGTTTAGCACTGGTGCACTCTTATTATACGATATCATGCCAATGAATGAATATATTCAGAGAAGAATACATTGAAGAAATATATACATGAAGGAATGGCAGGAGGTTGATTGTATAATTTGTATTCTACCTTAACATAAACCGATACAAGAATAACTATACGAAATATAATTTTACACCTGTTGACAAAAAATAACAACAACAATTTTGAATACCAATAGACTAAAAAATAATTAAAAGTGATGGTGGTGTATAAGTACAGAAATAAACACCACCTATATGAGCAACATAAAACAGAAACTTTAAGACAGGTGAATCGTGATCCAGATGATCGTTCATTGAATCAGTCATCTGGATACGCCCCCGAATAACATTTCTTATAAATAAATAAATTTTAATATCTATAACCTTTTTTATCTTCACTCGAGACTACTACACAGATATATGAAAATAAACAATTGAAAAGTGAAATAAAAACATGAAACTGAAACTATGCTGTATATAACTGAGGAAGTTAACTAAGTCATGAATATTCATAAGTAAATGTATGCATTGATAACTTCTTTTATTACAAAATCGCACTAAACATACTTCCGATAAAGGATCTAAAGAAGAAACATTTGTTTTATGTCTTATATAAATATATATAGAAAAAGGTATTGAAACAAGCAGACAGCATTGCTTATTAGGTAGTTCTGATAACTTACTATTCCTCTAAGCATTGTTTTTTTTATACAAAGGGTAGTTGCATTTTACGTTGCTGCTCAATTAAATTCAAGGTATTGTCGTGATTGTGCTGTGGTCAAAAAGCTGTAGAATTCAGTGCCAAAGACTTTCTACAGTCAGGCTTTTTCGACCATGTGTTGTTCGTTGTTGTTTGTCTTTATCTGTTATTATGTGATCTGTTGTAAGTTTTGCGACTCCTGTTTTCCTTCTTTATGTAAAGGTGGATATCCTGTCTTTTTCTCCTTGATTATACTCATTTCTCTTTCGTTTCAATAGATTGCTGTCCCGTGTTAAGTAACTTAATAATACCGACCACAACTTACCTTATCCTTAGGAGGAACCCCATGCAAAGTAAACGGGAATCTAAATGGAGCTCCATATTCGTCATACTGTTGAAAGTTGGCTGCTGCATGACCAACACTACATGTATAAATTATAGCTGTCAATGTCACCACTAGCTGGTCTGTCGTTTCAAATCGGCCATTATTTGGAACACCCTGAAATATTGTAATATTATATGTTAGTGTAACTTTTGAGGAAAAAAATCGTGTACTCAGTAATTATTTTATACAATCTACTTTTCTGACATGTATAAATTATAGCTGTCAATGTCACCACTAGCTGGTATGTCGTTTCAAATCGGCCATTATTTGGAACACCCTGAAATATTGTAATATTATATGTTAGTGTAACTTTTGAGGAAAAAAATCGTGTACTCAGTAATTATTTTATACAATCTACTTTTCTGAATTATTATTTCACATAATGAAAAATACCGAACAATATACAGCAATTTGAATATGTAATATATCTTAAACATACTACCACTACGCTAACTGAGCTAATATTACAGAGACAAATGAGCAAGTAATTGTAAGATTGTATCACTCGACCAATTCGCGAATGTCTTAAATTTGTCTCGATCAGTCTTGACATATTTTTGACATTCTTAATAATATCTGAATATATCTTGACACATTCTTGACAGTCTTAAAACTGTCTGAATATATGTTGACACATTCTTGACGGTCTTAAAGATGTCTTGACACTATCTCAGCAGTATAAATTTCGCCTGAATTGTGTATAGACACATTCCTGACAGTTTAAACACTTTCTTTTGCTGTTTTATACCCATTTCTATTATCACTCAACTAAATTTAGAAGAATTAGGATACAATAATACATTGGAAATTATAAAAAGCCACATGTTGGTACTATAATTGTTTATTTACCATATTAACATTGAATATAATGCATGAAAAATAAAAATGTCTACAGAATGATTTGTTTCAATCATTTAGCAATAATTTATAAGATTTCTAAATCAATGTTTGCAATTATTTAAAAACCCTCATTTAAATTGGTTAACATCAACATACTCACATTTGTATTTGTTAATATTTTCACACCCATATTTGTATTTATAAAAATATTTTTATACCCAAACTTTTAATTATGAAAATATTTACATGCCCAACTTTTGTTTTTGTTGTAATAAGTGTAACTCTAAATAACAATATATTCTATAAAGAAAATTAAGATTAAGATATATCATGGATATTGGTCATGATTTGTAAAGCTCAAAATTGTCAAGTAAATTTAAGACACAATTCAAAATGTTCAGACTATGTCAAGCCATACTGAGAGAAAAAAAAAGAATGTCGAGAAGTTGTCGAGAAATTTCAAGACAGTTTTCAAATGTCGAGAATTTGTCAACAAATTTTAAGACCATATTCAGAATGTCGAGAATTTGTCGAGTAAAATTTCATACAAATTTGATATAAATCAGAAATTGTCAAGAAAAATTAAGACACAAGTCATACTTTTAAATAATGTCGAGTAATTGTTCATGCAAATTGAGACAAAAGTTGGTCTTTTCCGACTTTCGGACAGTTGTAGTGATACTATCTACAAAATACATTGTAATGAAAAGTTTATTACTGTTACAGTATGAAAATAATTTATCTGTTTAAAACTGCTCTTTATTTTACCACTATTGTAAGGAAATAATACACAACAGTTTTGTGCGGTCATATTCTCATTGGGCTTATAAATAGAAGCAGCTTGCCCAGAATATTATAATATAACAAAACGAAAATAAAGTTTACGCTTAATGAATTGACACATTGATTGTAATTTGCTTAACATCAAGTGGCAACCATTTTAAGAATATTTAGAATACTATACTATAATAGGCTTTACGAACCAAAATTCCTACACCATCATGTTCCCTTGATTTCACAATTTCTGTTCCCCAGTTTTGTATTTCATAGTCAGCTTTCATTGACCCTTCTACGGCTAAATAAAAAAAATTGAATGTTTGATAACTATTGATATTGACTTATATCTAAAATATAATCAGTTTCAGCCAAATAGTCAGCACGTTTGTGTTTTCAAGAATTATAATTGATATGGTATTGTAAATAAATTAACTGTTTACAAACCTTTGAAAGGCTAGAAATAGATTTCCTTGGCTGTATTTGGCAAAACCTTTCGAATTTCATTACCTCAATGTTCTTCCACGTTGTACTTTGTTTTGCCTCTTAACTCTTTTTATTCGAGCATCACTGATAGATCTTATGTAGACGAAACGCGCGTCCGGTGTACAAATATATAAGCCTGGTATCTTTGATGAGTTTGTTTGTACATCAGAACTAACATTGGTGCAAAAATACAAAAAAAAAATCAAGGTAACAAAAGAAATGATGTTGAGTATTAAATGCACATTAAGAAACTGTATTATTTTTCACTGTTGATGACTGGAACAGTTTACATTGTTATTGTTGAGGTCTCTGTAATCAACAAACAAAATATAATCATTGAGGAAAGACAAATTAATTGTTCCATGAAATAAGTGCTTCAAAACAAAAGAGTATGGAAATCAGTCATCAAAGACACACTGACATCAGACACAATCGGAAGCAACTGTGAAGGACACACTGATGACATTCAAGAATGAAAGACAAACTATAAAAGTCTGTGATGCCAGACACACACTGTTGCCAATGTTGGATTGGAGTATAGACATGTTATGATTTAAGTGCAGAAATGAAAACAAATTGATCACAAATTAAAAAAAAATAAGTTCATATTGCTATCTAATCAGGATAAATTAAAAAGGACTTACAGTAGTAGTGAGCCACATATTTTTGAACGTAAGTTTTGATTGCATCATAAAGTAGAAGCCCATCATCCCTCATATGATAGGCGCCTTTTAAAACAGACTCTTCCAAAACCTAAAAAAAGCACTTGTGTATTATGCATTCATTTCACATGTTGTCAAATATTTTGTGATCAGTTTCAGTGTAGCAGAGAACAGAATGACTGATTTATTTCTAAACTTGGAGTTAATTTTCCTTCAGCTCTTCCATACGACACAGGCATTTCTCATTTCGTCCGATATGTATGCATTTTCAGTGAGATCTCATATTCTTGAATTATTTTCTAACACATGTAGGTAACTGCTGTTGTACGTTGATCCCAATTGACGAAATTTATTTAAGAAATGACAATTAACACACAGGCTTTAAATAATAAAATATTGTAAAGCTAAAATTGAATGTCCAAGAATGAAAAAAGCTTATTTCTTACTAATGATAACCCTGAGATAAATATGAGTACTCATAGATCTGTACCTTGTGTTTTTTTGTCCTTTTGTTAGGGTTTTGTGTGTGCTTAATGCTTGTCTGATGATTCAAGCTTTTTCCAACTGCTGTTAATAGTTTGTTCTAATGTTGTTCTGCTACACCACTGTCCCAAGTTAGGGAGCGTGATGAGCGCTCACAAACAGGTTTAAGCCTGACAAGTTTTTATGTCCCTGTCCAGAGTCAGGAACCTGTAATTCAGTTGTTGTCGTTTGTTGCTGTCTGCCATAGGTGTACTGTTTTTGTTGTTTGAGCATAATTTCTCTTTGGAATAGTTTCACATTTTGTCATGTCTGAGACTTTCATACCTTACTTTACACTATGTGTGTTGAAGGCCTACAGTGTCTTCAAGCTGTTCAAATCCTCGTCCATTGGTCTCTAACGGATAGATTGTCTCATTGGCAATCATGCATACCACAGCTCCCTGTTTTCATATAGATCTTATTCAAAATTTCGAAAATAAAAATCCACTGTTGAATTGATAAGGTAAAAATGTGCACTGAAAAGCTACGTCACCAACATTCTTAAACTTATAGTGATATAATACTTAAATAATTCCGTTTGAGTTATCATGAAACCAAAATACAAGAAAACTATTTGTCAATTAGACAATTATTAAATATCAATAAATCCGTATATTTATGCATAAATGTAACTAGAATAAGTCGGTTCCTCCTCGTGACCGACTCTCCACTCGAGAGGGCCTTAACCCTTTGTATTACACAAGCACTGAAGACTTAAATTCCACAAGGCGAAATTAATGTAAAACCTAAAAATGTCATATTGACTCAAAGGGCTAATACATTGTGCTATAGAAGAGGTAACTACATCAGTTTTGAAAACAAATTCATATGTTTAATGATAAAACAGGGAAAAAAATTAATCATAATGTACATCATTTAAAAATCCATAAAAAATATCAATTTGTATTCGGGGCATCTGAGTTAACTCCATATTCTATAAGATTTTTATTACTTTATTTATAATTTTCTATGTAGTGTATGGGTACTATAACTTATCATTGTGTCATTTTTCATTTATATTAGTGATGGGTGTCTTTTTTGTCCTAAGACTTTAAGTGTCCCTTCCAAAGTTAATTCCTTCAAAATCATATGTAACAACAAATTATATATTTGAACGAACCCCTCTGCTCTTTAAATTTTCTGGTAAAGTTCCATTCAAATCCAATCTCCAGAACTCCATGCTAAAAGTTAAAAAATAGAAACTAAAGCAATATATTTCATACCTTAAAATGTACAAAGTAGGTCCCATCTAAACACACAGAACCAACGATGTTAAATAATAGATACAAATAGCATAATCAATAAAATGCAAGCATTTAAGAAACTCCTAAGCATAGATATGTGCATCTATTTTTTATATATCAAATTTAAAACAAATACCCTTTTCGTGTAATTAACCAAAGTAATATATTTTTACAGGCAAAAAAACACTCTTTCTTATTTTCATCAGTTGAAAAGGTTTTGCTAATATCCAGGCATCAAAGGAAATAATGAATGTTCTCACCTTTTTCTCATTAAGTGGAAGGCAGCATTTATTCCACCATTCGAAGTTTGGTCAAGGAAACCTCCTGGGTTAACCAGAACACTTAGACCAAGGCTGAATAACATAAAGTTTTTGGAAGTAATATGTGAGAATCGTATAGTAGGAAGTTATTTGAGTATTCACATTATCAGGACGTTTTTCACTGCTTTATGTATATGCTCATTACAAAAATTAGTCTCCTTTATATAAAAATTCTCTATGGTTTTCGTGAACATAATAAGTAAACTTGAACAACAGGAGGAAAAATAAGTAATAATTCAAAACATTGAATCCGGGTAACCTGTTTATCTTACAATTCAAACTGCTACACTGTAATACGAATTTAATCTTTCTTTCCGGGGGAAATATTACATGCTTCATTTGCAAATGAAATAATAAAATACATACAAATTTACCGCCATTAGATAGATAAAATGAGGATTAAGTAATCTAAAAATAGGATGTGATGGCGAAAGGTTTCTTTTTGTCGCAACACATATTCCGTCCATCATCAAATGGGTAAAATCTGAAAACAAAAACCACAGTAATCAATTTATGCTCCTTTTTATTTTTTGAGGTTTTAAGATCTCAGTCATTTATATCAGAATTCAAATATTGTTTTATCTCACTGATAGAGATTTGAAAATGTATTGGTTTGATAACTTTTATTGTCCATTGTTATAACATTGCAAGAATGACATTGAAGTAAACAACAGCTGAACAGTTTTGTCGTATGAATTATAATAAAATCCATGCAAAACAATAGCGTTATGGTAAAATGTTTTCAAAAAAGTAAAGCACTTTCAGGATAACCCAACGCATGCTTGAAGGAGAGGGACGTCGGGTGGACGTGCAAGAGGCAATAATTGAAAATTAATGTTTATTGTTTTATTTCAGCATATTTTTGAACATGTTTTTGTTTTACAAAATTAAGAAATGTTCATATATATTAAATGCTTAAAGGAGAGGGACGTCGGGTGGACGTGCAAGAGGCAATAATTGAAAATTAATGTTAATTTTTTTATTTCAGCATATTTTTGAACATGTTTTTTTAACAAAATTAAGAAATGTTCATATATATTAAATGAACGAATATACCTTATATATATTCATTTATATAACATAGTCAAATTTGTAAATGAAAGTTGACCTTTGATGACAGCAAGGCCTTAGGTTATATCATGCCTTATGTACCACATCTTTCTAAAGTTGGCCTAAGACGGTTTTGGCCAGCTTTTTAAGTTTATTTTGGTCACACAGCTAATTAATGTAAAAATATAAACATTTGGTAGGATTGCCAATGAGACAAATCTCCACAAAAGACCAAATGACGTAGAAGTAAGAATTTATAGGTCAACGTACGGCCTTCAATAATGAGTAAAAACAGCAAGTTATTAAAGGCCCCAAAATGGCTTGACAGGCGCATACAGAATGAGGCAGGATTAAACATGTTTGCGGTCGTCCTAACATCCCCCTAACGTGGACAGTGGTGTAACAGCACAATATCAGACCAAAAAATATGCATGTTTTGTATGTGCCTGTCCCGAGTCAGGAGCCTTTAATTCAGTGGTGGTCGTTTGTTGTTGTATATCATATTTGTTTTCTCATTTGAATTGTTTTACATTTGTCATTTCGGGGCCTTTTATAGCTGACTTTGCGATATGGGTTTTACCCATTGTTGAAGGCCGTACGGTGACCTATAGTTGTCAATTTCTGTGTCTTTTGGTCTCTTGTGGAGAGTTGTCTCATTGGCAATCATACCACATCTTCTTATTTTTACATATACAAATCAGTTTAAAAGGACTTAACTCATCAGATCGACACGAAGCACAAAATCAAAAACACAAAAACACAAACAACACAAAGTAAAACATATGAGAGTACTCGCAGTTTCTCTAAGCTAGTTCAAAGCCAATAACAACCAATAAAAAATCATGTATCTAAGATTAAAATATCAATCAGCAAACATTCAACTGGCAATGGGTTTAGTGTAAATACGTCATAAACAGTCAGATAAAAACATGACCTTGTGCAATGCAAAAATATAGGTATCGACAGAATGTAGAATGTTCATAGGTGTATAGTAATAATATTTAGTCAGGGTTTAAATTATTGCCAACAAATCAATATTTATACCGATTAAAACAATATTCAAAGATCTAATACAGTGTTGAATTGGTTTCATTTTAGAATAAGTTTATTCAAAGGATCGATAAGTTTACCCGGATCGTGAAATATGTAAATTTACGGGCTTGATTAACAACATCCCAAATTTCCATACAAAATCTGTGTTTATATAAAAGAATTACGTAAAGGTTTGTAAAGCATGTATACACCTCTGACTTTTTATTCTTGGACTTTGAGCATACCTGCTAAAGTTAAATCCAGAAAAGCGCTTCGGACATTATTTTCTTTTACTAGATACTAAACTTCAGACGAGTGTTGTAAATATGCAGCATCAGTCGTTTTGTATCATGCATTTTTACACTTGTATTACGTACACAAAGAGTAAGAACTTGATGCCAGGCTGGATGAGTCAGGTTATCATACCCTTTGTACTTTTTTTTTACTTCGAATTATGTAGCAGAAGACCTAAGCTTATGTAAAAAAATCATTCCATTTGTACAATATTTCATAATGTTTAAAATGAATGAGAGGTTGGTATATATTACCACAGGTCTTATGTCAAATTGTTTATTACGTACTAAAATGAGTAAGAGCTTGGTGGTATGTAGCATCAGCCAGACTGTACCACATCTTTGCCAACATCCACGTGTACACTGGATCGGATGGTAGGAAGACCTGTTATTTGATTAGAACAAATCAAAATCGAGAAATTATTAAAAAATCTAAATAAAAAAATTATTAAAAATCAAAGATAAATACTGGTATCATGTAACAGAATTATGTACCTGGACCTGAGTTGACTGTGTCATTCAGTTAATACTTAATATTCATTGAAGGTGTCAACACGTTTACTAAAGAAACACAAATATCTGGTCTGCCTAGTGGGGATTGTTTTCAACACATTGCTACGTTCTATTTCAATCAAAATTAAAGCCGAAATGTAAATTACACAATTTTCACACCAGTTTTTCTTTTCGTGATATTTGCGACAAGGTAGACCAGGGACATTTTTGTTGAAACAGTTACGTAACACTGATCCCTGTCTTTTGATCAAATAAATAGGGGACTTAGTTTTACGTAACTGTTTTAACAAAATTGTCACTGATCTGTTGTGTTGGAAAATAAAAAGATCAATTTGATTTGTTTCCAATATAGAGTTCAAAGAACACAAAAGAGTTTCTTGTCCTCAAAATCAGATTTTCGCTTTAAAAAGATTAAACATTTCACGAATAAAAAATAGATGTTTGGTATACGTCAATGAGAATATCAACCAGTACTATGAAAATCTGCTATTGAAAACACAGTCCCATGAACAAGTTGCGGGATTAAACAAGTTCAATGAGAATGCAAAATGATAGTGTTTAAATTTGGAGACAAATACTATACATGCTGTCGGGATGTCGGTAGAAGTGAAAACTTGGGGAAGTGAATTCACATTAGTTATAATGAGGGTTGATGCTCACAAGGAAGCTATTAAACCAAGAGTTCCAAGTGGTGAAGTTGAAATCATCCCTTCGTAAATTTTACGGACGCCATCACGAGTTGGTAGACCGTTATGGAATATCCATTTTACAGATGATAGCGGATATGTTCCAAATGTCCCAACTAAAATCCCGTCCTCTTTTCCACGAATGTGACCTACCAAATTAGACTTATTACCGGGTTTGTACTAACATAAACAACACGACGGGTGCCACATGTGGAGCAGGATCTGCTTACCCTTCCGGAGCATCTGAGATCACTCCCAGTTTTTGGTGGGGTTCGTGTTGCTCAGTCTTTAGTTTTCTATGTTGTGTTTTGTGTACTATTGTTTGTCTGTTTGTTATTTTCTTCTTTAGCCATGGCGTTGTCAGTTTATTTTCGACTTTGAGTTTGAATGTCCCTTTGGTATCTTTCGCCTCTCTTTTATAAAGTAAGCTTATTTCTTCACGGATCCAAACTGTTGATTTCTAGGTGTACGCCAATGTATGAAGCAGACTGACTTGATCGGTGATATCCTTCCTTTCAAAAATAGAAGGAAAGTAGCAATCAACATAATACTCAAATTATTTAACAAAAGGACACAATCTATATAGAGAAACACGAAGAAATGAAAGGATAATTATGTGGAAATGTTTTCCACATGTAATAATACTACATTCACAGTTGGCTATAGATTTAAAATCATTTAAACACATAGTATGCAATGACGAAACTCAGAATATTAATAACAATGATTCGTCTTTCTTCGTGCTAATTTTCTGTAGTCTAGCAATGAGTAGGCTGTCCAAGCGTGACGCTACGAATTGGTTTCATGATATAAAATGAGATGAAATGAGATTGAAAGTAATTAATCCAATCGGCTAACCTCGGGTGACGCCGCTTCTCTCCATCTTGAGGTACGGAATCGGCCGATTTGTGACATATGTAATTAATCAACTTACTGGATTATTCGGTCCTTTTTTCTGAAATAACTGTATAGCTATCGGCATCAGATGGTTGGCATTGTTGAAATAAAACAGGGCAAAAGGGCAAGGTATCTACAAATAATATACAAACGGAAAAATAAAATAGAGCGAAATACATTATGGATATTTATGAAATTCGTCCCTTTTCAGGGGCGGATTGTTTACATATATTAAAATGTGCTGTTTATCTAATATGTTATCTGAAAAAAAAAAATCATTAGAATTTGTTGACACCATCAATTAAGAAATGAGATAAAATTATTACTTCTTAATGAAAATCGGCAATACCAAAAATATTTTATAATAGAATCGTTATTGCTTGTTAACATCTAACAAAACATATATAAACTAAAAGAAATAAAAGAAATAAAACATTTAAAACTTTTTCTCTAAATAACTATATAGTGTAATAATTTCAAAGTGCATTGAGTATACATTTTAGAATACTGTGTTTTCTTCACTTATGATGATTTATTTTATCATGCCTCTTTTTTAGTCATAACCTTCCTTCAAATTCTGTTTATTCATAGCTTGTGAGAAATATGAAGAGGAACAAGACAAAACTTGAATTTTTATTACAAAATTGAAGAGTCCTCTAGTCCTTATTTCTATCAGTCGATTTGTAAAGATACAACCAGATAAACAACAACCAACTACTAGTTTTAAAATAGATTCGGCATTCAGAAAAGAAGCTCCCCTCTTAATCTCTCCATTAATTTTTTACCAATGAAATTATTTATATTACTAATATAATTCAACAGTCTAACACATTTACGCAACTAGGATTTTGCAGTTACATAAGTGGGGCGCAGATCGATAAATTTAATAGATATTGCTATTTTGTTTGCATCTTAACAAAGGAATTAAACAATATCAATATAGCTTACAATAAGGTGATCTGTCTTTGCAGGGCATCCTTCTAAGATCGCCAAGTCAATAATGAATAGCCGTTTTTCATCTATGGCTTGTCGTAAAGTCTTGCCTTCCAAAAATGACTCAACCATTTCTTCAGTCCCTCCAAAGCTATGGAGATGAGAAAAATTAAAATCACATTTTCCTGACAAAAATGAAATTGTTTATATGTATGTTAAAATTTACGTTTCTTTGGCCAATCTCCAAAGTAACAGTGATGATTTGTGTCACTCCTGTTTCAATAATAATAATAATAGTATTAATAATAATAATAATAATAATAATAATCATAGTAATGATAATATATAATACGATTTTCAGTGTTTAAAACGCGTGTTTCTAGAAAACCCTTTACCATATAAAACAAATCTCTCGGAAGCTACAATATATATAAAACATTAAAAAGATATCCCTTGAAATACGAACTCTTTGTTAGTTTAAACATCCCCTATCAATTGAACACATTAAGACAAAGATTAATTGGCTTTGTAAAAAGCAAATTTGTTAACAATATAAGGAGATAATAATAAGTTTTGAAATAAGTCTGTAATTTCCAAAAGATCTTTTTAGTTAATTTTAATGAACTTAGAATATGTGTTTAGATTTACTTTTCTGGGATCACTGTACACAGGGTGATGAGTGAAGAATTCAAACCGGCAAGTCTCTGTCGCCCAAAATCTGCGTCATCGTTGAAATATTCTGAACCCTGTAAACAGAGGACATAGTATAGATTATTGCGGGAAATATTAAACCTTCTTTGATAAAAATTATTACCATTCTTTCATGTATACCTGACCCAGACTTGAGAACTTTGACACGCCGGGTATATACCCGACGCCATGTTTATTAATTGGATCTGAAATTATCAAGTCAACAACAACAAAAATTCAGCTACTCGAAAAAAATGAAGCTTTTCTGACTCGTTCGCTGTGCATTGGGTTTGATCATTCCTGATCAAGGTAAATCCAGAAAAGCGCTTCTGACCCACCAAATTCATAAAGTCTTTTTTTTTACAGTTCACGTTGACTTTGAAAATAGAATCATGGTTGTGTTTTATTTCTTATTCAATATTTAAAGTACTATCGTTTTTATCTGACACAAGCATGGTGGTGAAAGGTTCAGTCATGCGGACTCTCTAAAGAATACAAATTGTACATGTGAAGTACGACAATGGTTACATTAATTTCTTCACGCCCGGGTAAATGAGGAAGGAAATCATAAAGCACCAACACAAAAGTATTATATTGATCAAGCGCACGTACATGTTCTGAAGAAAAAGCGCAAATGTCCTAAAAATTAGAGTGCATGCATACATGTATGTCGATTTTATAAAGCGGAATTGCCCTTTAAAAAAGTGCAAACGTCCCGCGCCGATTTCTACATCCCTAGCAATTTATAAAGTGTTACTTTCATGTAGGCCATTTTTATCAGGCTGCCCTGGCCTTTTGTCAGGAATATTGGTACCTGGTTCAAACATTATTGTACGATTCTGTTACCATAATTATATTTACGTGACAAAGCCGATTTTATACGAATGTTAATTGAATATTTGCCAGTATTTATAATAATAATGTTGCATTGTGTAATAATAATACGGGAGAAGCTTGATATTCTAAAGTGATTTACATCATGTAATCGTGTTATCTAGCAAAATACGGTTCACTGTTAAAAAAGGAAAAAGAGAATGACAAGTTTTAATAATCTATTCACAGTTGGTTCAAATGTATTATCTTATATAGTGTAGGGTTTAATTCAATGTGATTATACTATTGTGAAATTAAAAAAAAAACTTAAGATCATTTTGCATGTTTTCATTTGTCGTCAACAAAGTCGAGTTATGTAATCCACTAAGGTGTCAAGGTTGTATAGAAATAGAAAAAAAAACAAAATCCTCAAACGATTTTGGCCTTTCTGTATAAAAATCTTTTGAATTTTCTGTGCCTCAAACGTTTTTGCTTTTTGGCTTTCCAAAATTTGGGCTAAGGTTAGTCTCGAAAAACAATTTATAGGAGAAAGATAGGCTGCTAATTGTGTTTGTAGTGGACTCGATTCTGTTGGCAAAGGATACATGCTCTATGTAAGAGATTACCTTTGGAACCCCAAAGACTGGCGTCTACACAGTCTTGACGTCATCTACATGCTTCCAGTTGTAGCCATGGGTCATAACTAATCTCTTACTTTCTTCTGTATATATTTTAGTCTTCATATCTATGTTGAACTGTTTAAGTATACATGACATAATCAGGTAATCAGGTAATCAAAAAGTAAAATAACAAAAATACCGAACTCAAAAGAAAAATTCAAAACGGAAAGTTCCTTATCAAATGAAAAAATCGAAAGCTCAAACACGTCAATCTAACTGTCATATTTCTGACTTGGTACAGGCATTTCCGTATGTAGGGAATGGTGGATTAAACCTGGGTTTATAGCTAGCTAAACCTCTCACTTGTATGACAGTCGTATAAAATTCCACAAACAAGGTGTGAGCAAAACAAACAGATTAATCTCACAAAACATGTTTAACCTGTGTTTAAAGTTATTGCAAATGGATGGTACTTTTGTTCGAGCATATTGTTTTTCTTTAATTGTTTAACATTTCTTACCGATATAACATGTTACTTTTATTATTCTTCCCTTAGTTTATTTATTTTGTATTTACATTGTGTCATAGGTCAAATTTATTTTTTCAGTGTATGTTCAATGGTGTTAATATGTCCTTTGATTGAGTTAAGCTATTTCAGTTGATATTTTATAGTGTGTCTTTCTATGTTGTGATGTTACACTATTGTTTCAGAAAAAGGGTGAAGGTTTGGTACCATTAAAACGTTTAAACCCGCTGCATTTGTTTGCACCTGTCCTAAGTCAGGAGTCTGATGTTCAGTAGTTGTCGTTTGTTGATGTGGTTCATAAGTGTTTCTCGTTTTTTATATAGATTAGACCGTTGGTTTTCCCGTTTGAATGGTTTTACACTAGTAATTTTTTGGGGCCCTTTATAGCTTACTGTTCGGTGTGAGCCAAGGCTCCGTGTTGAAGACCGTACTGTGACCTATAATGGTTTACTTTTATAAATTTTACACTGGATGGAGAGTTGTCTCATTGGCACTCATACCACATCTTCTTATATCTATTAACCCCGCCGCATTTTTGCGCCTGTCCCAAGTCAGGAGCCTGTGGCCTTTGTTAGTCTTGTATGTTTTTTAATTTTAGTTCATTTCTATGTTTTGGAGTTTAGTATGACGTCCATTTCCAATGAACTAGTACACATTTTTATTTAGGGGCCAGCTGAAGCCCGCCTCCGGGTACGGGATTTTCTCGCTGTGTTGAAGACCCATTGGTGGCCTGCGGCTGTTTTCTGCTCTTTGATAGGGCTGTTGTCTCATTGACATATTTCCACTTTCCATTCGCAATTTTATTAATAGGTAAAACTGTCAAAAATTGGCAATCATTCAATCAAATATCGTTTAAAAATTAAAAATGCAGTTATTTTTGTTGGTGGATGCCACTCAGTTTTAATACCAATAAGATTGATATGTTGGTACAGGCCACTGGAAGCCACATACTCCGTAATTTTTTATGTCACGAGCAAGAAATAACTTAAATATTACCCGAAAGAATAAAATATATTAAAAGATAATTACACTTTTATCATACCTGGGAGTGGTTGGGTATTTATTGGACATAACACTATAGCTAAAATAATATGATAAATCAGGTTGTTGATTTTCTCATTTGAATATTAATTTGTCATGCCATTGAAATTATTACTATCTGGGGAAGTTTGTGAGGAAAAATATCCAACTTCTGAATGTCCTTCTCGTCATCCTATTCCAATATATGTATATATTTCTGTTTTCTATGTAACCACAAAGGTCAATAAAGAAATGACTAAAAAATAACATCATATCAAAACAACAACGCACCACAAAATACCCTCAAAAAGAGATTGGTCGAAAAAACAATCAAGAATTTCAAACAACAAATTACATCACAATTGTCTTCATTGAAAAACAAAACATCTAACATCAGCAAAATTGAGTCCATGGAAAGCGGAATAAAGCAACTGAACGTGACGAAAGACAACTTACTTCTCTGAAAATTATTTACTACGTGATCTTTATCAGTTTTTATTGTGAATATATAGAAATAATCATATGTTCCCACAATTTCGCGGGGGTCTTCTGTTATAATTATATAATCATATACTCACTGTACATTCGAATGAAAAACGTTCATCATCTGGTAATTCTTTAGCCTGCAAAATGCATCAAATACTCTTTTTAATAAAGTATGGCACACTTTCAATAATAAATCATTCTGGTTTACGTAGGGACAATGTAATAAAGAAGGATAAAAATGTAAATGAAAAGATTTTTTTTTTGTTTTGAAAAAAACGAAAACGTTACATATCTTAAAGAGGCACATGACAAGGTTCTACAGAACCTAACCGAACATCATCAAGTTTAAAGATTTGTTTATAATCGGTAGTAACGAACTCTACAAAAACCTATGGTGGGTGGGGGTTTACAGAATAGAATAAAGGGCCAAAAATATATAGAATAGAGATAAATGGACCAAAAAAATAAAGAATAGAGAATAATTAGGTGTTAAAATTTAAAGAAAAGAGAAAATGCCCTAAAAATTAAAGAATACAGGAATGAAGGAACCTCAATTCAGACCCTCATCTATCCTTGTTCGTATGATATATTGATTCATGCTTCTTATCAATATTTATGTTAACCGCACTAAGAAGACGTCCATTTGATTTTTCTCAAATAGTTCAAAATCGAAAATAAATAAGCCATCCTAGCAACAGGGGAAAACATCCAGATCCCTCCCTCCTCACAATATCAAATGATCGTCCCCAAACTAAATTGAATTGAAAATGTTTAATTTGTTCTATATTTAAAATCATGTTAAACATAAAGTTGTGTCTGAGTGTTTAGTTATAAATCTTTTAGATATTACAATCTTTAAGTGCATTTTAAACAATTTTATGAGTAGCAAATGAAAAGATAGTACAATTCACGATAAGCAGTAAAATCATCATGATGTTCTATTATGACAAAATGTGATACTACAAATTATATTACATAATTTATTGAGAACGTCAAGTAAAAGGTTTTTCCATCCTTGCTTCAATTCACAGTATCACGGCTACATGTGTGCATTTTCAGATCATATCAATATTTATCAAGAAATTATCAAGTATAAATGGTTGAAGGTAGTCCAAAACCGCAACTTTAACAGATTTTTGCAAATTGTGAGTACATGTATTTATAAAAAAAAGTATATGAAGGACATTCTTAACAAAAGTTAGAAATATGTTGAAAGTTAAGCTATCTTTTGCCTTCGGATACAAATGATTCCATATTGGTTAGCCACATCATTCGAGGATTTTGTTTACAAAAGCTTGTAAAATTTGTAATTTATATTCAAAAGTGAGATTTTGTTTTATAGCAAAATTGATGGTGAAATTCTTATATCTTATGTATTTTTAAGGTCCGGACTCCTTAGACATTTAACTTTAATCTATTGACTTGGTTGATCTTGACCATAACGGCCTTTTTTGTGTAAATTGGTTGTCTTTTTAACTTTTCTGACCCTAATATTTGATTTATTTATCACTAAACTTCCTCTTGCCAAGGATTAACATTGAACCGTGAAATACAATTATATTTGTGCATAGGTGGTTTCCCTCCGAAAATACTATTAGTCTATTCATCAAACGTTTGCGAGTTCAACTTCGTCGAAAGAATATATTCAATTATTATTATTACTGTTCGGTCGTATAAAAAGCGGCCGCCCACTGGTATTGCAATCACATTTCATTCGTAAAGAAATCTGATGACTATGCATAGATGCGATACGTAAGAAAATATTGATAAGGTCGAGGTGGCAGACACATAATCATTTATTTTTAAATTTTCTAGACAAAAGGACAATTGAGAGTTTTAATTGCGTTTATCATGCACATACACCAATTCACCCTGTTTTTTTTAATTATTCAGTACATGTATTTGTATTTTTCAAATTAGACAAAGGTTGTGCTAAGCAGTCACAAAATTTTGATACTGAGTAAGCAGAAAAGCTTTCTTTATGAGATCGCGGGTCTAATATTATCAATTAGTTTTCGTTTTCGTTAATTAATATTTAGTGACTTGTTTTTTTTTCAAACTTTCAAAGTTTTCATTGGAGCATTGTAACGCATAACCGTTGTTATGTGTTCTCACCTTCGTAGGGCAATTAATTGACAGTTTAAAAAAGTTTTAGAGCTTTTTTAACTACACACTTCCATTTTATCTTTTTAATTGTTGTTATGGTAACTCAATGTTTAAATGAGTTTTGTATCGCACTATCCGGTTAAATAATGCAAATGTTACACGTACCTGAGCAGGTAGTCCAGGTACTTTCACTTGTAACTGATAGTCTTTCTGTATAGTCTGTAATTCAAGCATTCTCATTTGTTTGAAAGGATCGTCTTGTGGCAGGCATGTGTCAATGTGGTTGAAAAAGTAATGATTGTCTTCTTTGATCCACTTCATCGCAGGGAATATAGACTTGATACCGGTTGCCACATTGGTAACTTCAATCCAATCTAAATACCAGTTGCTGAGCAAACCATTATTGTCTCGCCATAGCTCGATTCTTTGAACTTCAGGTATGTTGACATCAAAATCAGCAGAATAGCTATCAATGTTTCCTCTTTCAAAATCATTTTTAAAGAAAGTATAAAGTTTGTACTCGCTTGTCTTGGTACCTTTTCCATGCAGTATTATATATACATTGGCATCGGTCCCCGCTCCCTTTTTGTCTCCAGTTTTAACGGATATTCTATAAGGCACCATATCAACAAGACTTTCAGTCTACAAGTAATTTACCTGTTGAAATATTTTATATTGGATAATAATCTTTAACTGTCCTTCAGACTTTATCTAATGCTTATCCCTCTCTTCCGCTTTTTGCTGCTTCGTGAAGAAGAAAAAACTAGAACAACATAATTCTTTCGAGTTTTTTTTTAAGAAGGCAATAGCCGGAAGGCGATACACATGTGTGCTAATCCGAAGGCGCGGAACGGCATCAACCACAATATCGCGCACAATACGGAGTGTCGAGTCAACGTCGGGAATGAGAGAGGGTTGGCGTTTACTATAAAGGCCAACATCGGCGAACGCTGTTACAAGTCGGAAACCACCGGATGCTTTTTTGACAAGAAAGGACGGATTAATGTATTCGACTGACATACCTGTGTCCTCTGGACGACGGAAAACCCCCTTTCATTCCAATTCATCAAATGTGTTTTGGAGTCCTTTGAATATTGTGGCATTCGTCCTTTTCGTTGAGGTGGTTGGATAGGACCCATATTAACAGATGCTTCAAAGGGACCTATTGCACCATTATACCCTGTAAAATTTGGACTAAAAAACCTCACTGAACTTCTGCAAAAAGTCTTTAAACTTGGTTTGGATACCTGGACAAAGTGAATTATCGGGGTCTACAGAGACTTGATTTGGAAATTGGAAGATATGCGTTTGGTCTATGTACGTATTTTTGTTGATTTCACGGACGTTTACAGGAGCCTCAGGGGACAAGTCGACGGTTGTCGTGATCCGCACTCGACATAAATGTTCATTTCGTTGTATGAACTATGGCTCCGATGTGTTATTGCTAAGGCTTTTTTTTCGGGCGACAGACTGAGCAAATTTTTTGAATGAGAAGGGTCGACATGAGGCTCGATCGCGAGTACGCTATCCGGTTCTATGTCAGATGGGACTTCGTATTTGACATAGCAACCTGGCCAAACTACTGAACTAGCAGGAGCCCGGAGAAGAAAAGCCTGAGTTCTACGTACGCGATTTCTGCTAGATCTGTGCTCCTGTGTTGAGCCAACATAGTTGACGATAATCTGATCGCGTATAACGATTTTATGTTTGCTAGGAAAGATCGCGATGTCATTCGACGACATGAAAGGGAAACTGGCGAGAATGTCTACGTCGTCAACTACTAGTGCCTCAAGTTCTAGATTTAGTCCGTCCCTCGAAAGTATGAAATGGCGTTCACCAACTATTTCTAACGGAGTAACGCCATCTGCTTGTAAAGCGAATTGGTTGCTTTTCTTAATCGTAACGCCGATGTACTCCGCGGAAGATGCCTATATCAAACTTACCTCTGCCCCGGTATCTTGTGTGAGGGGAACATATTTGTGAAATGCATTAAAGTAAGGGGACTGTTTAGTGCTCAACCGTCACAGAGAAGAAACAACTATAAACTTACTAGGCACTACATTTTCATTTGAAATTGGTACTTGTTCATTATTATCAAAATCGTCGTCAGACTCGCTATCACCTACTTCAGTACAAATAGATTGTCTAACGCTGGACATATATTATTTGTCTTCGTCTGGTAAGTATTAACAAGAGCTTAAAAAATGTTGATAGGGACAGCCTGCTTGCTTACATAAAATACAACACTTTGTTTGACAACCAGTTCTGATATTACCTGACTTCCTTGCACCTCTTTCGAAAGGCTTGTCCTTTTAGGATGCACGTAAAGCCTTAGCGTCAGCGGCCGAACGGATTTCATCCATTAAACTATCCAGTGCCTGCGAAATTTCAGGTTTTAATGAAGCTCAAGTTTTTGATCGCAGATGATCTGTTCCATATTGCTGTTTAACAAAGTTTGGCAAATCACGATGAATAAGTCTAAGCCAAGTAAGCACATTCAGATTTTCCAAAGAAGGTGAAAGTTCTTCGTCGGCATCATGAACATCTCCATGGTGCTGTATAGTACCACCGGCGCGAAGTAAATTATCTTCAATGAAACTGGCCAACCGCTGAAATGAGTCTTCTGGACGTTCATTGGGTTCAAAATGGATACTATTAAAGTCTAGAAAGTGTCCACCAGTTGATTCAAATCCGTAGTGAAGACGAATTGATTGCCAAATCGAATTGATAGACGTTGAATTTTTGATTATAGTGTTTCTAGAAATGATCGGACAGTAATTTGCTATTTGCCCCAGCATTAAGTTTAAATGAGTGCACTTTTGGACAGTTGTTCGTCGTCATCAGCAAATCCACGCAAAGGATGGGTGTTGGTTTTCTCCTGCCATGTGATAAGATTGAGAATGGAAATGGGGAATATGTCAAAGAGACAACGACCCGACCAAAGAGCAGACAACAGCCGAAGGCCATCAATGGATCTTAAACGCAGCGAGAAAATCCCACGACCGGAGGTGGTCCTCAGCTGGCCCCCAAATAAAATTGTGTCCTAGTTCAGTGAAAATGAACGTCACACTAAACTCCAAAACATATAAATGAACTAAAATTAAAACGAACATACAAGACTAACAAAGGCCAGGAGCTCCTGACTTGGGACAGGCGCAAAAATGTGGCGGGTTAGACATGTTTTGTGAGATCTCAACCCTCCCCCTTTACCTCTAGCCAATGTAGAATAAAGAAACACATCATACGCACAGTAAAACCCAGTCCAAAAGAAGTTTGAGTCCGATGTCAGAATAGGCAACAAAAGAAAATAAGCAAAATTACAATGATACATAAATCAACAAAGGACTACTAGCAGTTACTGACATACCAGCTCCAAACCTCAATTAAACTGATTGAAAGATTATGTCTTCATCATATGAAAATCAAGTACAATCCCTCCCGTTAGGGGTTTAGTATCATACCATCATAAAATATATGAGAAGAACATAACTTGTATCATGCCAACAACTGGTTTTAGAATAAATCTGTTTATTTCCGATGCAAAGACCCTATGAGTGAATCAATATTAATGCCAAAATATGCAATCCTTAAGGACCTGACAACAGTATCGTAACTATATCCTTCCCGAATAAGTCTGTTTAAAGGTTTGGTTAGCTTTTGAGGTGAATCCATCCACTAATAATTATGCAAAATTTTGGTCAAGGGATAATGTATATTGTAAGTTTTGTCTCCATGCTTCGAACGAGGTAATAGTATCTTGTTTTGTGAGTGCCCATTGTTTTGGAGCGCGTGTGTCTGCCATGTTTTACAGATCGATGAGTCGAACAATAGAAAATGTCGTCTGTGTTCGTCTCAGATGACAAATTCACCAGCTTTCCTTTTTGTTAATTGAAGAATGGCAAAGAGCTGTGCTATTTGAGCTGTGGGTAAGCTTTTGACCGCTTCAACCACGCCAATAAGCAGAGAGAATAAAAACACAAGTGATCGGAATAAAGACACATTTATTAATGATCGTGAGGCGGGAAACAATAAGGGGAAATAACCCATCAATAAACATACAGTACTTGCAACGTTATGCGTTACTATTTTAGCGATCAATCAGCGGTCATCGATCAGTCACCGATCAGTCAAGTTCGCGTCAAACTCACGTCACCAATCCGTCAGACGTCTTATGTTAAAAATATTTGACTGATCGGACGGATCGGACGGATCGGACCGATCGACCTTTATGACGGATTGAACTCTACTACGTAACATGATAAACTTATACAAATTATGGAATCTTAATTAGTTTCGTTTCATTAATTAAAATGTATAGAGTATGATGATGGAACAGTTCCCTGCACCTGTATAATAGTTAATTAGACATTAAGTTACTTTAAAGCTTCTACTGCCTCAAGTTTGTTTAATTGAGCACCTAGCTGGGATAGCATCCTTAGCTCGTATTGGATAAGACAAACTGCCGTTGCGTTTTAACTTGGTGGTGGGTAAGCCAGGCAGTGTTGATATCCTTTATACCAGTATCTTGAACAATTGATTATAGGCGAAATTATACTGGTTTGTGCACCGATTATATATTCACTGTAAATTATTCCTGCAAATGCACACAGTTGCTTATCCGTGCTACACTACAAAAGTAGTGGTACTCCAGATAGTGGAGGAAAGAATTAAGAAGAAGAAGAATGGCGCCATGGAAAATACGAAATGTTCATGTACTAAAGCTGAACACATTTTTTAATAATGATTCAGCAAAGGTTTAAGAATTTGAAAAGAAGAGAAATATGCAGATACAATTTTATTTAAATATTATAATAAAAGAATGGTGATTTTCGCTTTTATTTAGGTTATATATTTAAACCCGAAAAGTGCTAAAACGTTGTTTATCGCGATTGTTATTTTTTTTATTTTCCGAAAATGCTCTGGAAAATGAAATGAAATGATCATTTATTGCAAATTTCGGTGTATTTTTTTCAATATTTTAAAGTGTTTTTGTCCGTATTATCTTAATATTCTGATAAAAAAAATTATCGTGAGGGATTTAAAATAATTTATTACAAATAACATTGCTAGGTTTGTTTATAAAAAGAAGAAATATTGGTAATTTTTTAATGTTTAAACAATGTGAATGACGTTTAGTATCGTTCTCCGATATTCTTTTAATTTTTTGAAAAACAACTCATTATGATGAAAAAAAAAGTAAAAAAAATCCAATGGTGGTCAATAATTTCCATTAAAATGAAGAAATGATTGCATTCTTATTCAACAAATACAAAAGTTTATGCATATTTATCCTTAAGTTATTCACACTTCATACAAAACTACTTATCTAAAGTCATTTATAATGACTGATTGCAATTGACATTGCATTATTTCTGATGTAGAATTTTAGAATGCATTTTTAAGCAACGCATACAGAAATTATGTATCTTTTCCCTGAAATTCAGTATAATTTATACAACCAATCTTGATGTACAAAAAAAGTACTGAAATTAAATGGCAGTACATAATTTCTACCAAAATAAAGAAATTATTGCATTCGTATTCAACACAAACAAAAGTTTAAGTATTTTTCCCTTATATTATTAAAATTTTCATAAACAAATCTTATCTTGAGGCCTTTAAAACAACTAGTTACAAATAACATTGCATTATTTCTGATATAGAAGAAGAAATATTTGCATTTTTAAGCAACGCGTACAAAAATTAAGTATCTTTTCCCTGAAATTCAGTATAATTTATGAAAAACAACCTATCCTGATGTACAAAAAGTACTGAAATCAAATGGCGGTTCATAATTTCTATCAAAATAAAGAAATGTTTCCGATCATATTCAACACAAACAAAAATTTCAGTATTTTTTCTCCTTACATTATCAAAATTCTTATGAAAAAATCTTATCATGAGGCCTTTGAAATAACTAGTTACAAATATCATTGCGTTATTTTTTATCAAAGAACAACATTTTAGTATTTTTTCTCTGATATTCATTTGATCTTATGAAAAACTACCAATTCTGAACTATAAAAAGTACAACAATCAAATGGTGGTCAATAATTTTCATCAAATTAAAGAAATGATTGCATTCTTATTCAACAAAAACAAAAGTTTATGCATATTTATCCTTAGATTATTCACATCTTTTAAAACAATACGTATCTAAATGCCCTTATAATGACTGATTGCAATTGGGGTTGCATTATTTCTGGTATAAAAGAAAAATATTTGCATTTTTAAGCAATACGAACAAAAAATTAGTATTTTTTTTTTCACATTCAGCATATTTTAGAGAAAAAAAAAACAATATTCATGTACAAAAAGTACTGAAATCAAATGGCGGTTCATAATTTCTATCAAAATAAAGAAATGTTTCCATTCATATTCAACACAAACAAAAGTTTAAGTATTTTTTCTCCTTACATTATCAAAATTCTCATTAAAAAATCTTATCTTGAGGCCTTTGAAACAACTATTTTTTATCAAAAGAAGAAAAATTGGTAAACTTTAACAATGCGAACAACATATTAGTATATTTTCTCCGATATTCTTTTAACTCTATAAAAAAACTACCAATCCTAAGCTATAAAAAGTACAAAAATCGTATGGCCGTCAATAATTTCCATTAAAATGAAGAAATGATTGCATTCTTATTCAACAAAAACAAAAGTTTATGCATATTTATCCTTCAACTATTCACATTTTATACAAACATACTTATCTTAAGGCATTTATAATGACTGATTGCAATAATATTGACGTTGCATTATTTCTGATATCAAAGAAAAAATAGTTGTATTTTTAACCAAAGCGTACGAAAATTTAGTATCTTTTCCCTGAAATTCAGCATATCTTATGAAAAACAACCAATCCTCATGTACAAAAAGTACTGAAGTCAAATGGCAGTTCATAATTTCTATCAAAATAAAGAAATGTTTCCATTCATATTCAACACAAACAAAAGTTAAAGTATTTTTTCGCCTTACATAATCAAAATTGTTATAAAAAAATCTTATCATGAGGCCTTTGAAATAACTAGTTACAAATAACATTGCATTATTTTTTATCAAAAGAAGAGAAAATGGTAATTTTAAACAATGCGAACAACATTTTAGTATCTTTTTTTTACATTCAGCATATTTTATGAAAAACAACCAATCCTCATGTACAAAAATGACTGAAATCAAATGGCGGTTCATAATTTCTATCAAAGTAAAGAAATTATTGCATACGTATTCAACACAAACAAAAGTTTAAGTATTTTTTCTCCTTACATTATCAAAATTTTTATAAAAAAAATCTTATCATGAGGCCTTTGAAATAACTAGTTACAAATAACATTGCGTTATTTTTTATCAAAAGAAGAGAAAATGGTAATTTTAAGCAATGCGAACAATATTGTCGGTTCATAATTTCTATAAAAATAAAGAAATTATTAAATTCTTATTCAACACAAACAAAAGTTTAAGTATCTTTACTGTTGTATTATTTTTATTTTCATTATCGAGTGACATTAAAATGCATAATTGCTAAATAGAGTACTTATTTTAAATGATAACATTTTATCGCTTTTTAGTGGTACAGAAACATTCTGAGAATGAAATTATTTTGCACTTATGTAATTTATTTGGCAGAAATTAAAATAAGAGAATATGAAGTAATACATATGATGCGTGAAAAGTAATTTATATTTTTTTATGTGTTATTGCAACGAAGTTGATTACAAATTAACGAGTAAAGGTGTCTTCGCAGAGATCCGCGTTTATCAAATGTAAATAATGTGGAGCTCGTTTTACATAAAAAAATTAATTATATACGTATCCGTCTGATCCGTGCATAAAATTAAGTTACTGATCGATCGCTGACCGTTGTCACATAGCTTATTTGACGGATCTGACGGATTCTATGGGTCATCGATAACCGATCAGGCATCGATCAGTCAAACATCCGTCACCAATCATTCTTCGATCAGTCAAGTTCACGTCAAACAGTAACGCCTAAGGTTGCAAGTACTGTACATGTACATAAACTATGGAGTAAGGGAGATAATACAAAACAGTAAATATAACAATCAATACAATATACTGGCGTCGTAATTTCACGGATGTAGCATAAAACTGTAACTATTAGAATTCCTGTCAACCGTGAAAGTATTTTCATGATGAGCTCTTGTTTCATTTACATGTTGTTCGTTTACAGAGCCAAAATGTTTCTCAATTCCTTCTTATATATTTTCGGAATCTGTTTCCTAATGCGCCTAAAGATGATTCATGTCCATATATAGAGAAAGCTCGCACATCTTCATGTTTTGAATTAACACTTACATTATTTTTTTTAATCGACATTTGGATTCTTTTTGCATATGCATTTGTTTTGGGTCATCTGTTGATTTCAATTTTTATGTGTTAGGCCCCAATAATAGCAGGTAACTTTGTCTCCATTTCTTTCATATCAAAAGCCAGCTTCTGTTAGTCGTATTACTGAATGACATGTTTTTGGATACGATAATCTACATCACTCAAAATGCATATATTTCTTTGAAGTACTCGGAATGTTTTGATTGCTGTGTATGCACACATTTATCAAATTCCTTTCAACAAGTATGTCTTCAAACACTTTTCTGGATAGAAATGAGAGAATCTCCCAAATCTATGCATCCATGGCATGCATTTCTATTTGGAATGTTATTCTTCCCTTGTCTTTTCATTTCTTTAATCGTCCTGAACATACATAAAAAATTGAAAACACGTTTAATAATTTTATGCGTTCGAAGCGCTTTTCTGGATTTACCTTCATCAGGAACGCTCAAAGCCAAACATTTGGAATCCGAGGGATGTATAAGTACCGAAACAGTTGAAGAGCTATATAACAAAAATACCTAAAACAAATAGCCAAATTCATCTAAGGTCAACTTTGCCTGAGGGAGTTGAAACCTTAGTAAAATATTTGCCCCTGTACGTTAAGCAACCAGCAATCAATCAAGCAATCATTTCTTTAATGGTCAATTCATAGCAAGCAAAATTAACTTTGTTACATTTCTCTAATAAAACTATGAATTCATTTTGATATGTTTTGACAGAGGCCAAAACTGCTCCATAGTTGACTTTCGGCATTTGCTGTTTAATGAAAATGTTTTCTGTATCTTCCTGCCTTGTGTTGGACGTTGGTGTACTACTGTTCTCATCATCTATAACCTGTCCATTTTCTATATTTGACTTGTTTTTTGCAAGGTGTATTTATCGTCTAATGATGGCTTTATCTCCTTTTTTTGCGTGATGTATTGGTACTGCCATTTTCACCCAATTAACATACTTTTACTTTTAAAGAACACAACAATATATAAAGCAGACATTTACCACAATCACTTGAATTTTTATCAATAAATGATAAAAATATTACATCGTATATATTATAGTATACTACGTTATAAGGACTGTATAGACGATAATTGTTTAATTTTTTATCATTTATGGATAGAAATTCAAGTGACTGTGCATTTAACTTGTGAAGTATATTATACTATAATCATATACAAAATGGATAGCGTGTGATTTCATTCAGCTATATATATATATATAGCACGCCTTTTACGAATTAACGTAAGCGTAGCTTTGAGTGGATTAAATATGTTAATGAGTAAGGCGGGGCTATATATGATTTGTAACATTTATGGGCAATGACACATGTCAGGATTTAAACTTTACTGTACTTTTCATGAATTAAATATGTCAATCAAAAAGTGGCGCTTTCTTTGACAAAATGTCTCTAATTTTCAGAAAATTATCTCATGAATCGGTCTTTTTAGTTGGATTTGATTTAATGATAGGTGTACATGTAAATGGATTGTTGCCGTGATACTTTCATCATAGTTTAAAGACCAGAGAGCGATTTAAGCGTAATTGAAGTGCCCCCCCCCCCCCCCCCCCCCCCCGGGGGAAAATTCTTGAGGGGATAGATGCAAAATATTGTTAGATGTAAACCATGTGGCATGCTTTCAAAACCAAAAGGACGTGTAGTTTTTTAGAAGAGGTAAACTTTTAAAAGCTCATTGTGAAGGTGTTCTGCCTTTCTCAACACCAAGAAAATAATCGATTAATAGTTGGGCTGTTGATTGCGTAAGATCTAGAGATAAATATTTTAAGCATGCTCAATTCACATTATACCAGTTTATTCCAGATATACTAAGCAAAAGCTGGTTTTTTGACTGTTTTTTTATTGTACAAAAAGTTATCTTTGTTTATAAAATGTATCTATAAGTGAAACGGGGAAATCCGTGATATTTTTACATATTTTTAGTGACCTCACGCTTGTTATGAGCCCTGTGATTACAATTAATAAAATTGTATTATCTACATTGTAAGAAGTGACACAATTTATTTAAAAAAATACAGACAAGGCCGTGTTGACATTGAGCTAAAATCCGTGTTATGTTCGTGTCTGCAACAGGTTAAATAAACTAGGCTACGTTTACATTGATTAAAATCTAAATCATATTTGTATTACATGCAGTCGATAGTCAAATTGATGTAGTCCGTGTGCAGGTCAAGTACTAGTGTACATAGAACTAGAAATTCATATCATGAATTTTATTATAAATATCTAAGTAAGATACATCAGTGGAAAAAGAATCATTACAATAATATTATGAATGACTTTATATACCAATATTTATTTGTCTAAAACTATTATTAAACAGTTATTAAAATAAACGTTTATATAGCCTACGTAACCCAAAAATGTCTTCTCGGAATTGAGTGGAGTCACAAGTAAACTGGGTCGTTAATAAATGTATGGCCGCAGGACCATGTGCAAACACATTCATGGTAATAGTATGTACAAGAAGGAACTAATAGGTAGGATATGAAAGTTAAAAAATGCCATAAATCTACATTGCTTATATATCATTTCATTCCTTTTCGACTTATTACAACGCTGCTGTAATCTGCTTTTTATTACATATGTAATCGTTACATCATAACAATTTCTCAATTACCTCAAAATTAGAAGAGCGGTCTCTATAAGGCCCCTTTCATCAGTTTTTTTGGCCGCGGTGGGGGCGGGGGGGGGGGGGGGGGGGGGGGGGGGTGTGTGGACGGATTCTCTGGGGACATAAATTTTTTTTAAAACTCCAATCAAAAGTATACCAATTTGTTTTCAATATATATGATTCAATTTTTTGGGAACCATAATATTGAATTAAATTACCTAAAATTTACAGTTCACTTCTGAAACAAATACTTTTATCTCCTAAGAAATTTTGAATCAAACAATTTATCCTGTAACCCCCCCCCCCCCCCCCCTAAACAAGATGAATTAGTCTGTGTATGTCCTAACTGCTAAAAAGTTTTAAAAGACAGTGCAGTGACAAGCAGAGTATATAAAAAAAAATATGGATCGACCAATCTCATCATAGCTGATTTGGTCTTATTTTAAAAATTAATATAATGCCCTTCGGTTAAATCATGTCGTTAAGTGCTAAATTAATCGTACCGATTTTTGAAAATTGTGTTCAAAGGTTCGAAGACGTAAATTCTGCTTTTTTGACATTTTTTGGGTGAAATCTTTTTAATAAGTGATAAAAAAAAAATCATATGAACAACGCTCAGGAAATACTGTTAAAATCAATCTTTTGACACATATGCCTTATTTAAACTGCGTATTTCCAAAACGTCCGTAAAAGTTTTATGCATTTGTTCTGCATGTTAAACTTTTGTATATAAAAAAAAACCTTAAGCGCATTGGTTGTTCTTCTATTTTTGATCAATTTTGACAAAGAAAACAAAATAAAAGAAACATAAAATACATTGATACACGGTAAGATTGAACGTATTAATTCCACATCTAGTTAAAAATCGCCCAATTCATTCAATTTGCACATTTGTTTGATTTACAGTTCAATGTTGAATAAATGCTCATAGATCGTGAATTCATTTAATAGCAATATATGGCCAAAATCATTATTCGGGAATTTTAAACATACATGTATAATTACTATAAATACATAACAGAAACATAGGTTAAAATGTCCAAACTTCTACAAAACTTCCTTTTTGGGTGAACCCCCTGAGGGGTTCACGCCTATATATTGGTGAGTTTTGATAGCGTCTATGGGCCATTCGGATATATCCGGAAGCAAGATTCTCGAACCTCTGGAAAAATTTCGATCATTTATACAGGTAGTTATCTATGTCTTTGATACGGTCCCTCCATGGAAAGGCTACCACGTGATATTGTATAGTCCAACAATCAAAGTTGATTTGTATATCGGATAGTAAAAAAAATAAAGATTAGGTTGCAGTCAAAACATCATTTATATGTTAGAACATATGTGCTTTTAATAATGCGAATGTTTATTAAATATCAAGTATAATGATAACGCATATATATAATTCATGCTTTGAGACGGTCCCTGTTGGGCGTTGTGCGTGAAGTATTTAATACAGCGTGCTGCTGTGCATTGTGACAATAAACTTGGGAATAATTTATTAATATATAATGTCCCAGAATAAACTGATTATTTTTGAACGTTTATCACGTGATATAATTTTGTATTTCAATCATAGCCTGGTAAAAATTATGTCGGAAAGCATGAAGAAAATTAACAAAACGATATTTCTGTTATAAATATTTATCTTAGGTCGGAAAGATAGTGGTCGGAAAGCAGACAGATAATGAAATAAAAGGATTTTTCTGTCAAAAATACTTAATTTCATTAATAGATACTACACGTACCAGACCAAGAGAATATTCATTAAAGTTATTAAGTTTAAACTGAGACTAAATTTATCCTTAATAGAATATAACTAAAAATTTATTATGTCCAACAGGTTTGAACAGTGATTACCGAAAAAATACTTGCATGGTTTCAATTCACAAGGAGTTTCAATCCTTGCATCTCACAAAAAACGTAATTAATATTTTACAATAATAATAATAATAAAAATAATTACTACGTTAATTATTTCATACTGTTTTAGTGTGGATTTATAAGTCTCTGCTTATATTTTGTATAGCAATATATTCATATAGTGGAAATTAGACTTTAAGAAGAGATTGATTTGATAAATAAAATGACCATCAGTTAATACTTGACGTTTGTGTTTATTGATATTATATTCTAAATTTTCGGAAAAGATTCATTAACAGGAATATATGTTAATTATTAAATTCCGATTCTTTTTTTTTATTAATAGTTCAACCTTATAGCATCTAAATCTTTGCAATATGGTGCGATTTTGAAAATTGGATTTATTGTGTTGACCAGCTATTCTACACGTCTTGGTTCATTTACATTATATATCACACTGTTCACACGACACACTATCAGTTTGCGTTCACACACATTCCGAAATAAATGACAATGAATCCGGAGTTAAAATACTTGAGGTAGGTAGTTTGACATCCGATTTCAACTGTTAAACATTAGATTTGAACCTAGATGAATATATGTGATGACGCAAATGCGTATTCTTATCCAGAGTATCAGTGCGTATGTTTTCTATTTACTTTTTCTTGTACAAAAAACCGCGTGCATGCATACATATTAATTTCACTCGCGAATGTGAATTTTCGCTTTTCTTTTCTAAATTGACATGTGACTTTCAAGCATGGTCATCATTACTAAAGGTATTATCACCTCCAGCTGTATCTCTTTTCTTTCTTTTTTTTTGAGTGACTGTCATAGTATTATAAACTTTGACATTTTCGAAATTCTAAGGATTTTCTACCCCAGGAATAGATTACCTTATGTGTATTCGGCAAAACCTTTGTTTCGAAATTACGACTCCTCAATACCTTTCAACTTCGTACTTTATTGGGACTTTTATTCATTCGGGCGTCACTGATGGGTCTTTTGTAGACTGAACTCGCGTCTGGCGTACAACAATTTAATCCTGGTATCTTTTTATATCTGCATATCTTTTTATATAAATAAGTTCTTTTGAGATGTATGTTCGGGTATTCATAAAACTTCTGAAAATAAGATATTCTTCAAAACCAAGTAGAATATTTGGATTGATTTAAGTAACTTCCGGAAATCCTTAAAATTTGAGATGTTTAATGAAACCAAAATAATTGTCAGTATATAAGAGGTCCAAATGAAGCTTGTGTGTTACTCTCAAGGAAAATATGAAACCTTCGTATAAGTTGCATGTCACAGGGTTCCACTTTACATGGAAACTGAATAATTGAAGGTATTCAGCAAATAAAATATGAAGATATGATATATAAAAGAAATACATCCAGATTGTAAAGCAAACTGAGTGCTTAAATTTATATTGTGATTGGTATGTGCAATTTGCACTAGACATCCGGTTTGCAGAAACTAGGATTTGCAAAAGGATTTTGAAAAAATGATGTCCATTTCCAAGTTATAATAAAATAGTCAAGCCTTTAAAAGTAAATTCAAATTGTAGCTGTATATATACAATTTACCATTCACAACTATCCAACATTGCTTTCAATTGACTTGTGCAAGAATCTACACACAATTACATTTTCAATAAATCTGTTTAAGATCATCATTATCTTATTCAATTAACAGTCAATTATTTAAAATCAAAAGCAAACAAAAATTCAGAACCAAGTTTTGGTGACCAGTCAGCGGTCTCGGGTTCACGTGTTGCTTTTATTTTTTTAAAGAAAGCAACATGTTTAAACATAGTTTTACTGTGCGTATTGCTGTGTGTTTGTTTGTTCCACATTGGCTAAAGGTACAGGGGGTGGGTTGAGGTCTCACAAAACATTTTTTAATCCCTCGGCAATTTTACGCCTGTCCCAAGTCAGAAATCTCTAGTCTTTGTTAGTCTTATGAGGTTTTTTTTAAAAAAAATTGGTTCATTTGTTTGTTTCGGAGTTTAGTGTGGCATCCATTTCACTGAACTAGTATATTTTGTTGTTAAGGGGCCAGCTGAAGCCTGCCTCCAGTTGCCGATGGCATTGGGCTGTTTTCTGCTCTTTGATCGGGTTGTTTTCTCTTTGACACATTCCCAGTTTCCGAGTTTATTTTTTTTCAAAAATTCAAACTAGAAATAAGCAAGTTTTATTATTTTCCGGTATTTTGTAATTTGTTCCTAAAGCCACATAGACCATTTACCGGTTTATCGATAACAAGAGGAATAAGATAATAAGGACTATCTTCTATAAAGATCATGCTTTAAAAGTTTTAACCATGGATAACCGTGCTTTTTTATTTCCATTTTTCGCATTTTTTCTCTAAAAACCACATTTTACCCAAGAATTACCATTTTTTTAATATTTATAATTATAGGACTTCATAATATAAACATAAGATAGTATGTTTTATTTTCTATAAAGATCCCACTCAAAAGTTATAACCATAAATAACCAAACTTTTCTTCATTTCCAGTTTTCAGCGTCTTTCTCTCTAAAAACATATATTTCAACCAAAAATACCCAAATATTAATATTAATAACTATAGGAATTCACAATATAAACATAAAATAGTATGTTCTATTTTCTATAAAGAATCATTTCGAAAAATTTAACCATTTTAATGTTAAAAACAACTGGGATTTCTTTATTTCGAATTTTCAGCGTTTTTTCTCTAAAAATTACACATTTTACCTCAAATTTTCAAGTTTTCTTTGATATAAATACTTATAACTAGAGGACTACATAAAACACTAATAAGATCAAGTGTCCTGTCTTCAACAAGCTATAAGTCTAACAATGTAACCATAAATAACATGTTTTCTTCTTTTCCAGTTTTGAGTATTTGTTCTCTAAAAAACACATATTTCACCCCAAAATAACCTTTTCCTCAAATTATATAAATGCATATTTTTAAGATGTTGTTAGTACAAGTCTATATTTTAGTTTGCATTGAAAAATCTACCTATTAACTAAATGTCTGCATAATATTAGAAAGATGGAGAGATCAGGGGGACTCTCACCATTGCCCTGTGCCCTTTGTCCTGAAATTTTGACAATTTTTAGCTGAAAAGTGACAGTCTAAGCCCTCCGTAGATATCGAAGATGACATTATTCTGGGAAATGCTTCTGATACAACCTTTATATATACAGAGTCTTTGATTTAGATGAATTTCATGGACATTGAATAACCAGGGGGTCTCACCCTAATTTAAGCGGTCTCAGGTAGGTTTTCACTATATATTTTGAATATCAAACTGGCATTTTGTGCCCTCCGTAAATATAGAAGACAGGAAGTTTACCCAAATTCCTTTTAGTCATGTTTGTATCTACCTATTAACTAAATGTCTGCATAATATTAGAAAGATGGAGAGATCAGGGGCTCTCACCATTGCAATTAGTTGAAGGTTGAGTGATTTTATAGCTAGATTGACTAGGCTAACAGACAATCAGGATAAAATATAAATTTTAAACATGTACTTACTTTCGATGCTGGCAATTTTTAAGACCAATATTTGTGGTTTCTGATATATATGTCGATTTACAATCATGTGACGATCCGTGTGCAAAACAAATGTCTGTTTATATGTTCGTGTGAAAATCCGTGTGCAACTCGAGACGGGTCTAGATCACCCATCTGCTGATACAGCATTTGCTGATTTTGCACGAAGATAAAAGCTTACGTGAAGGGTTACTGACAGTCACCACTGATAAAAAAAGTAGTGCTACATATACCTACGCGTATTATCATTACCCATGTAGATCTTCAGTGCGAAGTTAGGATAAGTGTAACTACTGCAACGGTTCTTCTTCTTCTTCATGTAGGGAACCGGATTCAAAACTGAATGTGATTGGTTCCGCGCGAAAACATTGCGCAGTGTCGTACAACACAGAAAGTTCTCTCTTGGCTATTTACATTTAAAAACGTTTGCAATATAATACAATTATAATTATGTACAACTGTTGTTGCCTACTTCCTTTAAGAACACGCCTTCAGGGCAGCCCTGAATCCCTCAACTGTGTTGGCCGATGAAACCTTTGTTGGTAAGTTGTTCCAATCCCTGATGGTCCTTATAAATAAGGATTGGTCGTAGGCATCTGTACATGTTCCTTCTTGGTAGAAGCTGTTTTTACCTCAGGTCCGGTTATGATTTGGGGTCAAATATTGGTGACGGTCTATGTCTATAAGATCATGCTGGATCTTGAATAGCATGCATAGTCTGTTTGTTTTCCTCCTTTCTTCGAGGCTTTCCCATTTTAGAGTGTTAACCATATTTGTGACACAGCCAGGTGTTCGGTCTGTGTCTGTGTAGTTGCTATTAACAAATCGTGCTGCTCTTTTCTGTACCTGTTCTATTGCCTTGATCTTATTAATTGTTGGATCCCATACTGTGCATGCATATTCCACTGCAGGTCTTACCATGGATACATCATACATGTATGCAGCTGCCTTTACAGGTTTTGTGCAGCCTTTGAGATTTCTGCGTATAAATCATAAAGTTCTATTATCTTTGCCAACTGTATTATCGATGTGTTTATCCCAGGTTAGGTTGTTGCTAATTGTAACTTCTAGGTATTTGCTAGCTTCAACTGTGTCTAGAGTATGACCGTGTAGTTTGTATGTTGTCTGTATCACTGGTCGATTTTTCGGTGATATTCTTATGACAAGGCATTTTTGGCATTTAAATCATCCGCAATTTGTTTTCACAGTCTTACAATGCTGATAAGTCTTTCTGGAGAAGGTCATTGTCTGCTTGGTCGGTGATGATACGAAAGAGTAGGCTTTCATACTCGAATAATTTGGTCTCTGATGTAGATGCTGTTTCTGGTATGTCGTTAATGTAGGCCAGGAACAGTAATGGTCCAAGAACTGTGCCTTGGGGTACACCAGAGAGTACTGGTACTTGCGTGGAGACAGCTTCCTCTAGTATTACGCTCTGATTCCTGTTATGTAGGAAGGAGCGAATCCATTTGTTGGTTTTGGGGTTGACGTCTTAGTGTTCCAGCTTGTGTAGTAAGCGGTGAATTTATACCTTGTCAAATGCTTTTGCAAAGTCTAGCGGGATGATGTCTACTTGGCAGTTTCTTTTTAATTTTGATGCAATGTCGTTGATGGTTATGATGAGTTGGGATTCGCAAGATCGTCTTTTGCCGAATCCGTGTTGTGCATCAGTAAGTATCTAATTTCTGTCAAAGTGGTCCATGATGTTGCTATGTACAATATGTTCTAAGACCTTGCATATGTTTGAATTAAGAGATACTTGTCTGTAATTAGATGCTAAGTGCCTTTCGTCTTTTTTGAAAAGGGGAACTACATGGGCATCTCTCCAATCTTGCGGGACTTCGCCAGTGTTCAGTGATGTTTGGTATAAGTCTGTAAATATGGGAGCAAGTTCTTCTGCTGCTGCTTTCAGTATAAAAGATCGTATTGAGTCGGGACCAGTAGCTTTATGAGGTTTCAGATTTTTTAACAGTTTGGGGACTCCGTTTTATGTCCTTCATGGTGGAGTATGGACTTCTCCCTTTATTTGGGAAGTTATTAAGATTTTCGTTGGTAAATACTGACTGAAATTGGTCGTTTAGAATGTCAGCTTTGCTCTTGTTGTCACTTTGTAGAAATCCCATTTTGTTTTTTTAACGGTGCAACTCCTTCCATTCTTAGTCTTTGCTCTAGATATATGACCAGAATTTCTTTGCGTTGTCTTTATAGTCAGAGCTGACTTCTTCCGTGTATTTCTTGTTGGCTTGACTGATTTCCCACTGCACCTCTTGTTGTAGTCTTTTATACCTGTCCTTGTCTCTTTTCTTTTTAGTTTTTCTAGCCTTCTTGTGTGCTTTTTGTTTCTGGTTTATTCTGCGTCTTATGGTTGTATTAATCCACGGATGGGTGTTTCTTCCTTGAGTCATTTTTGGTGGTTCTCTATGGTTATAGACAAGACTATCATTGTATTAGTAGGTTGTTTTAAGCAAAATTAGTTGTAGTAGATAGAAATAAGCGGTTGTCCAATACTATGTTTATATATTTGAAAACAAAGATTTTTAAATTTGCCAATTGGTATGCCAATATTATAGATATAGGCTATAGATATGACATTTGGGTCGTCCTAGCATAGGTCATGATCTAGAAAGTTACTTTTCAAAATGTTTATAAATAGAACTCATAGTTTTAATGAAATAATGCATAATATATACTACAAAAGAGAGACGACAGATACCAGAGGGACAGTCAAACTCATAGATCGAAATAAACTGACAACGCCATGCCAGGAAGTCGTGTTGCTTATGTTATTACAAATCCGGTAAATAGTCTAATTCGGTAGGTCAAATTCTTAAAAAATGGAAGGGTATTGTACATGTTGTAATAACGACAAAGGAACATATCCGATATCACCTGTGAAACGGTTATTCCATAACGGTCAACCAACTCGTGATGGCGTCCGTAAAATTTACGAAGGGATGATTTCAATTTTACCATTTGGAACTCTTGGTTTAATAGCTTCCTTGTGAGCAGCAATCCTCTATCAAGGAAATCATGATAAGAAATACAAGCCCGGGAATATCGTATCAATCAAGAGATATATACTCCGTATACAATTAACCATAAATTAAGATTTTCTTACACCTTTTAAAGCCCAAATGCAATCAACACAAATGTCATGTTTTGAAAAATATTTGACCACATAAAGCACAGGGTATCTACCAAACACGGAAAATGACAAAGGTGCAGTACATATAAACTATGGATATTGTAATAGTGTATCGATACGATCAAGAATTAATATATGAGATCATGAAAATAAACAGAAACATTAAAGATAAAATCTAAATATAAAAGAAAGTTAAAAAGAAAAATGGGGTGGGGTCAATACCCAAAGACCCGTTGCGTTTAACAAGCATTTAATACACATGCACAACTGTTGACCAAGAATTCGGGTATTGGACAAAAAAATAATGAACATAATGCCGATGATTTTTTTTTCGAAACTATTTACCTTATCAGGAGGTAAAAAATTGAATCTAAGAACACAATTATTTCATTTGAATAGAGAAGAACAATTGGGTTAGCATGTTTATCTTTTGTCTTAAAAGTTCATAATATCAAATAAAATTATTAGATTTGGCTAACTAATTTAAGTGAAAATTATTAAAACGTTAATTAAGCTCAAATTAAAAATTGTTTGCTAGCCCCTCTTTGTGATTAATATAAGATAACTCTGGTTAATTTTCCAAACATTTTATCATCATGGGGAGATAATATAATACGGTTTTCATATATGATATTTTTCAAAAAAGTTCAAATGTTCCAATCATAATTTCTCACTAAAGCAATTGACATAAGTTTGAAGTTTCTGGATGGAGTGGTGATTATTGTGTTCTGTTTTTTTTTTTGTGTTTGTGCGTATGTGTATCTTGTGAATGTCTGTATTATTGGAATGTCACAGCATACATGTATTTGTCTTTAGGTTATCAAGTAATGCAACTATATTGAGCCAATTTGTCAGTTTCATTTGAATTCCTACATACTTATTTACACCATATTAAAACAAATGCTTTTAAAAATAACAGGATCAATGCTCACTGTGTCTAAACTACACCGGCAAAATATGTTTGGACTCGGTGGTATCTAATAACCGGCACGGTGACGGAACATTAAAATACAGAGGAAATGTAGGTTTCTGTTTATTTATTTGTTATATTTTATGATATCGAAGAATATATATACATATAAAACTATTTTCTATTGTGAGATGTAATATTTTCTACAACCGTTCTAGATTAACGGAGAATTAGTAAAAATGCATGTCAAATTGACGAATTGAGTTAACCTTGCCTCGAATTTGTTTAATATCTCGTTATATTGTTCACATTGTACGGAAAAAAAGGTACGGACAGAAAGATATTGACATGGAAATTGCAAAACTAGCCACTTTGAGCACCTCAATACTTGTATTTCTGTGTATGGAACGAAAGCAATTGGTCATGTCAAAATGGAAGGAACAGGTTTTGTCATTGTTTTTTACTTCACAATCACCCGGTTTTGTCTATGTATATTACCCGGTTTGGGTTTGTTTTGAAACCACTAATTTATGAAAAGCAACGTTAACACGGATCTAAACATTGTCCATCGAAAGAAATTCAACATATATGTTATTGTAAAACAACTTCACTTGCATTTTTTCCACAAAAATAAATACTGCATATTATTTATTCAAGGGTGTACGCACTGACATGTAGCAACTGCTTGAATGATCGTAATTGAATCTATTTTGAAGATCTGTAAGATAGGTAATTTAATAAAAGTATCACATACACTTTACATTGTTCATGGAACCATAAAAAAGTCAAGGTCTAATGAATCCTGCCAGACGGACATGAACACATTACAATCGTTAAAACCAAAAAAAAAAAAAAAAAAACATTTACCAATTAATTAAGAAAATATGTTCAAGGTCACATAACTAGTCATATGAGTGAGCAAACATAGTTGACCTATTACTTATGGTTTTAGAGATACGGACTTGTGTTATATATTTGTTTTTCGATCATTTTTTGTACATCAAATTAGGCCGTTAGTTTTCTCGTTTGAATTGTTTAACATTTGTGATTTCGAGGCCTTTTATAGCTGACTATGCGGTATGGGCTTTGCTCATTGTTGAAGGCCGTACGGTGACCTGTAGCTGTTAATTTCTGTGTCATTTGGTCTGTTGTAGAGAGTTGTCTCATTGGCAATCATACCACATCTTCTTTTTTATATTGAACACAAAATGTTAACCTTGATCATGGATATCAACCATTATCAGTGTGACATTCACATCTATTCATTTTGTTAGGAAATCACTGAAATATGAAAATGAGGTCAAGGGCAATGGACATATGACAGATAGAAACATCGTAAGATGAAAGATCTGTGTGCGAGGTATGTTGCTTCTAGCTTCTGACATATGAAGCTTCATACAAATAGTTCAAGCCGCCACGAATTTGCATCCCTTGGTCTCGCATTTCGACGATTCTAAGATATCAATGTGAATTATTAGAATAAACATGGTAATCCTACTCACATAAATCCAATTTCGCGGGTGTCCCTGTTTTCCTATTCCTTATAAAATTCTAAGTATACGATTTAGTTATATAACATAAGTGACGAATCCAGGCGGCGTATAGGTCGCATGCCCCCTACCCCACATTTGATGGCCCTAAAAAAATAAAATAATGTTTTTTACAATTATTTTTTAGCATAAAATCGTCCAAAAAATTGTTCACCTCGCTACGCTCGGCGGTATGTAAGTTGTTTTCATTACGTCCACTTTGAAAAAACACTGAATCCGTCCCTATATATTGTCAATAATATATTGACCAACGTCAATGTACGATAATCATAACACAATGGAGAGATAACAGAACCGTTTATTTATAGAACTATTAATAAAATAATCATTATTGCATTTTCTCGATGGCCTGATACTACTTAGTAATATACAAATTTATTCTTAGTTATATCCTTTTCTCCCCATAAACATTCATTTTCTATGACTATTCTGCATGCATATACATTTGTTTTCTTATCATGTCTTATAATAAACACTTAGCCTTAAGAAGATTTATTTTAAACGATCATAGGAAAGATTACAACCCTTGGTAGATTGGATTACTTATAAAGATTACCATCCTGTGGTGCAAGAAAATCACATATCAAATGTGCGTGTTTCAATTTTTAAGACCGTAAACTCTAATTTCAAGTTTGATCACTTACATTTACATATTTCATATAAAAAACGTATAGAGAACTTAAACCTCAATTTGCGTTATAACCTTCATTTCTATCTATTTCGCAGTTTCGCAGTTTAAGTATTTTTTGACAGAAAACAGAGAGCCGTGGTGTAGTGGTTAGCTCATCATAGTACAAACACATAGGTTCCTGGTTCGATCCCAGTTCCGGAGAAAATATCAGGGACTTAATTTTCGGCTCTCCCTTGACACCATTTGCGAGAATGGTCTTGGGAAACGATGATAGTCCGTCGGAAGGGGACGATAAATGACTGACCCGTGTTAAGAGAGAGCAATATCTCATGCACGTAAAAGACACCCTTGTAGATTCCAAAAAAGAGCAGGTTATGCCGCTACAAGGCAGCACTCGCACCCACAAAGTGGAAAGGGATTAATATAAGTTGTAACAGATTGTTTCCCACTCCACTAGTACTATAAATAAATATTTTTAAACTAAATAAAATTGAGAATGGAAATGGAGAATATGTCAAAGAGACAATAACCCGACCAAAGAGCAGACAACAGCCGAAGGCCACCAATGAGTCTTCAACGTAGCGAGAAAATTCCGCACCCGTAGGTGGTCCTCAGCTGACCCCTCAATAAAATTGTGTACTAGTTCAGTGAAAATGGACGTCACATTAAACTCCAAAACATATAAATGAACTAAAATTAAAAAACATACCAGACTAACAAAGGCCAGAGGCTCCTGACTTGGGACAGGCGCAAAAATGCGGCGGGGTTAAACATGTGTTGTGAGATCTCAACCCTCCCCCTATACCTCTATCCAATGTAGAATAAAGAAACACATAGCAATACGCACATTAAAACTCAGTTTAAAAGAAGTCCGGGTCCGAGTCCGATGTCAGAATAGGTAACAAAAAAAACACTAAGCAAAATAACAATGATACATAAATTAACAAAGGACTACTAGCAGTTACTGATAATCCAGGATCCAGACCTCAATTAAACTGATTGAAAGATTATGTCTTCATTATATGAAAATCAAGTGCAATCCGTCCGGTTAGGGGTTTCGTATCAGTATCTTTTTAAATGCAAAGCAAAACAAAAAAATATCTTTCTTTCGGTACCTTTCTTACCGTACAATGTGAACAATTTAACGAGATGTTAAACAAATTCGAGGTAAGGTTCACTCAATTCGTCATTTTGACGTGTATTTTTACTTATTTCTCCGTTAATCTGGAACGGTTGTAGAAAATATTACATCTCACAATAGAAAATAGTTAAATATGTATATATATTCTTCAATATCATAAAAATAACAAATAAATAAACAGAAACCTACCTTTTCTCTGTCTATTAATGTTCCGTCACCGTGCCAGTTATTAGATACCATCGAGTCCAAACATTTTTTGCCGGTGTATTTTAGACACAGTGATGCTGTTGTAGGTTACATGATGCATCCAACAACTTAAACAGTGTATTTTTGACAGGAGAATAACTACTTTGTCAGTTATAAAAATTTTGAGGCAAATGCACTATCTGCACTATTACAGTAAGTTGCTTCATCAAACCAAGTTAATTGCTGATGAGGGGGATTATCAACGACATTGACTACACATGAGGACCTTGCACGGTCTGTAAAACTTGGAACTTGAAATGTAACTTAATAATATTTATAAAAATATGGAAAGTTCTTTATATTGGTATATTATAATTTTAAAAGTTTCAAAACAAATAAATAAAATTATGAATATACATAAATGTCTTTAATGAACCAATAATAAAAACTAAAATCTATTGATTTTTTTTTTAATGATTTAAAAGTAAATGAAATAATGAAACGTAAATATGAAATTATGAACCTGTTCAAAGGAGACAATAAACTCATCGATTCAATAGATTTTTGGAAATTGAAACATAGAACTAAAGGATGTCACTCGTACATACAGATGACACATCAAAAGAATAAATGAAAACAAAATTCGTGCTCCACCCTCAATGAATATTCCAAATTATCAATATAACCAACAGCTGTTAATCTATAGGATAGTGACAGCTAACGAATGCTAACCCACAGTAAAGTATATTTGTTTGAAATGTTTTAGACCTACTTAGAAAAATGCACGAACTACCTGACTTTCATAGCTCATAATTAACGTGTTTACACAATAATATAATATAGTCTTTAAACATTATTTGCCTCTAATAGTGTAAGACACAATACAGATAGTATCCTTGCATTAACTTACCAAAACACAGATTAATTAAAGCCTGAACATTAATATTGTTACATTGTTTATTATTTTTATCCGTGTCGGGTTTTTAATATTATCAAAACTTCCTGTTAAGATTCGACTAAATACCCATATCCCGATATCGTCAGGTAAATACGGTAATAAGGTCAGGTAAATTCATTATATTTATGAAGTTCGGTGATTTTAGTGCTAAGTATATTGAAAATAATTTCCTCTTTTGATCAACAATCCGTCAATTGCATTTAAATTCAATTCAAGGTAATGTCTACAATGGCTATATATTAAGCTCTAAACGCGTAGATAAGTTTCTTTGACGAGTCTTCGACACGTTTCTATTCCATATCAGTTTCTAAATGATAAGATTCAGTTTTCGAATAATCCGTTAGCCATTGACGATTCTCAAAGACGGTTGCTTTTGTCACGGCAGTCTCTGTAAAAGCTGAAAACAGTCCAGGATTTACCTTGCTTCAGGGATTTACCTAATTTACTAAGGGTTTAAGTAACATTTTGTGTAATACTATTGGGCAACAGCACAATATGATAGGAATTTAATTAGGCAATAGTGGTTTACCGATGTTCAATCCTGATAAATCGATTACGAAGATACAAATGAAGGTAAAACAACCTCTGATGAAATCGAATAACCTCGTAAATGAGCAATACCGGATGCGTCGAAAGGGTAAGCATCTCCTACTATGCATGCATCACTCGCTTTTCGAATCATTACATATTTCAATGTCAACATTAGGAATAGGAGACACTCGGTAACATTAATGAATAAACGACTATTCTGATGTCTAAACATTTAACCAAAACAAATGTCGCTAATGAGTTGATACACAGAAACATTGTATCAATAAACCAATTCATGACGGTGACCGTAACATTTATATGATATAACCATTTTGTAACAGCTTTCGTGAAAAGAGAACATTCCTGTTTATAAAGTATGCATGGTGTGAAGATGTATGAATATAATGTATAAGTTGAGATGTGTGAACACTATACCATTGCACACGGCTGCGAAATGTGAATTTGAGAATTTGATACGAACATCCAGTTTTGGTCATATATTCTAATGTGTAGTAGCAAATGATTTAAACAGCTGTTTTGATTAGATAAATACATATCATGATGAAAAGGGGTTTTTCAGCGTAGTCCACTATTTTAATATTTACGGAGATATATCCCGTAATAATACAATTCACCATATAGTTCATTCTAATTAAGCAAAATTTTTGAGGGTGGAAGAAAAGCAACACCTGCATGTTATATATATTGCCGACAGCTGGAACTGCCTGCAAGTGCTTATGGTGCCTATCACAATGAATCTTAATTTCTTATTGGTAAGGTTAAATTCATCTCTTGGACAATTTTAACTAATGCAATTACGACTTGGTTATTTAAACGGAATACCATCATGAACATAGATGACTTTGGAAATGTTCCGGTTGGCGTAGTCATGCACAATTCGTCCTCCGTCTCTTTGTAATGGCCAGTGCGAATAATCAACCGACAAGTAGTAAGTAACAACTCGATAGTATTACTATTGGCGGGGCTAAATAAAGGCAACAGTAGTATACCGCTGTTCGAAACTCATAAATCGATAGAGATAAAAACAAAACCGGGTTACAAACTAAAACTGAGGGAAACGCATCAAATATAAGAGGAGAACAACGACACAACAAAAACACAACATTAAAAATGTGACACACACAGAAACGAACTATAATATAACAATGGCGATTTTCCTGACTTGGTACAGGACATTTTAAGAAAACAATGGTGGGTTGTGCCTACCGATCCGGATAGCCACCAGTTTCTGGTGGGGGCCGTGTTCAATTTTTAATAAAGAAGGGTTTTGTGTGACTGTTTTTTTTAGGGTCTTTTCTTCTATTTTTGTTAGAGATCTTATTGTCTTTATCAAGTTCGTCGAAAGTCATTCTATAAATTTGACATTCATAAAAACCAAAGAAAAAACAAAAATAAGACAAATCGGATCTAAACTAAATAACCATACACCTTACATGAAACAACTTTTTAGTGTTGAATTTCTGATGTTTACGTAATAAATTACAGCTTTAACTTCTACAATCATATTACTGTGACAGTGTCCCCTATTGAATAGAAAATCTCATACGACCAAAACTAAATAAGAAAGAACGGTAATAAATATTTTATTCAAACGGACTGCCGTGAAAAATTAAGTATTCGAAAATTATCAAAAAATTTCCGATTATAAATACGAATAACTGAAAGAAAATAATAGCATTGTCGTCTATGTAAATAATACTTCTTTTTAACAATATAAGAGTAGAAATCCTCAAAATCGGAATGTAAAGGTTACATTACTTTTAGCACTAATTGATTATGATGTGCAATACTTCTCTAGACAACACTATTACAAACTGATCTAGTTGTAGTGAATTAAATTCGGCAAAGAAAATGTTTTTTTTTTAAAGAACTTTAATCACTGCGAGAATGGGTTCTGTCGTTTTCAACTTTTGATCAAACAATCCTACAGTTACACCTCTACAAATGTAGATCTTGGCCGCTACCTAAATAGAAACGATTCTATTTTATTTCAATTCAACTGGTAAAGTAGCCTAAACGATTGCATATTGTTTTTCATTACAAAATTTACATGCATGTTCATAAATTATGCTATTTTTTATTATATTGTTTTCTTTTTCATAGATTGCTTTGACTGAGCACTACGCTCTCTAGCACAATCGAAACGTACGCTGAATAGGCATCGAAGGAGTTGCGGGTAAAAAGTGTGGAAAAAGAAACAAACAGGCACACCAATCACTATATATTTGTTATTTGTTACTGATATATCGTCATTGTCGAAACGAAAAAATAGTCCTCAGGCCCTATTATCAAAACAGGATATAAATGTTGACGTAGGTTTTGGATTAGATATAACATGACTATTTATTCCTTGAAATTGACAAATTAAGAATTATGGCATTTTCCAAATACCTGTAATAATTGTGAAATGATTTGTACTGCCGAAGTATAATTTAAACTTAAGATAAATTTGTCGTTACGACAGGTTACAAAGAATAACATTGACCGGTTCTTATCAATCAACATCAAAGACACACAACTTATATTTTCTAGCATTTACAAGTTTTTTTAAAACTTATATAAAGCAAGAAAGCAAAACAAATCGGTTTGAATCTTTCAACAGCAACTATGCTATTAATTTTGTTGAATAAGCGAGTCGTTTTAAAACAACAAACACGTTTTCTAGTTACTTTAAAATCAATACCATTTACATTAGGCACCGAAAAATAATTATGATACTGCTTCAAGTAGGTAAAGTGTGCCAAACATATAAATAAACATGCTTAGACATGTTGAGGTCAACTCATATAATTCTAACCCACATTTAAAAATATAAATTGATCCTCAGAAGTCAGTACTGTAAAAAATGTGTATAATAGTGTTCAGTTTATACAATGTAGACATAACATCATATTCTTATGTAATTTGGTATCGCCGAAGGATGAAGCCATTCATATGGATGTTCCCGACGTTTGTTGCGCTCGTCAATCTTTTTACCTATTTCCCGTAAGCTTTGTCGAAATCTACAAAGACAACAAGATGACTGAATACGTATACTGAACAAACAACTAAAGAAAATATATAAGAATCTTTAAATAATTGAGTTTTATTACAGTGATGTTGAATGTTGAACATCGGTAAACTACTGTTGGCTATAAATTATGTTTTTGACTTATGATTTTGACTGCCCTATGCCGAATAGAAGTAAAAGATGTGTGGTGCTACATATACACTTATTTACTTTTAGTACAATTTTGGGCATTATACAGCTCATTTGATATATCCTTTTCTGCAAAACCTTAAAATGTTTAAAGCATAAAGTGCATGTTACTTTCTTGATTAATTTGCTTATTAACTATTTTGCAGGTTTTGCTTTCGATTCCACGTGAGTTAATAGAAAACTACAAAATAAATTGTGACAAAATATTTAAATTACAGGAATGATATTATTATTGTAAATAAAATAACTGTGTAAACTGTATAAAATGCATGCAATTCCGAGTTTTTTCTGTTTTTTTTTAACTGTTTATAATTAGACAACTTTACTGAACATTTCTGCTTAACTTTTTATCTTAATAGCGCCTCAGACGCACCAAATTTATAAAGCTTAATTTTGTTTATTATACAGAGTATTCAATGTATATATATGTATATACTAATTAGTATGTTTAAAACACATTTATTTCCCACCATTTATCAAGCAGCTTTATTAAATTCGTAACAGAGACTCAGGGAATATGTATTTACTGCATACATTAAGTTAATTAAGTTAATCATAAGATGTATACCCATTATTATTTCCCTAATAATTTTGAAATTAGTAGGAAAACATCAGAAATATGAACTCTGACTGTAGTGTAAACTTACTTCCCTACAATATGAACTGCCGATGGATCTACAATCAACTCTTTTTCAAAATCACCAAGACTTTGTGTTACCTTTTCACTTATTACTTTTGTGATAGACATTACTCCTAGAAGCTCAGCTCGGTTAGCAATTGACTGCAAAATAGTTTCAATCACTACTGGACACTAAAATAAAAAAATTGAAAAACACGGTATTTGAGAAGCTTTAAATTATATAATATTAATGATGTTTTTTTTTTTTAAAGTATGAATGTTGTATGATCGAGGGATGTTATTTATTCTCTTTTGTCTGTTTTCATGTATCTCACCTGAACTGTCAATCTTTGATTTTCTATTTTTTACACTCAGTCTGTTCGTTCGATATACATGTAATATATAATGTCAATTAAAGTCTCCAAAGATCAATCCTATTGTGATTTTACTTGATTCAAGAATGCGATGACAAACTGTTGCAGTAGTATATGGACGCCAATAAGTCCAAAGGGGCATAACGTCTAGAAAAAAAATTGAATGATAATTTCCTTTTGATATGCACATCTACATAGTATGGTTTATTATCTACAAAGTTTCATGAAATTCTGTTGTGTGGTTTCAGAGGAGTTGCGATGACAAACTGTTGCAGTAGTATATGGAGGCCAATAAGTTCAAAGGGGCATAACTCCTAGAAAAAAAATTGAATCAAAATTTCCTGTCGATATGCACATCTACATAGTATGTCCTTATTATCTACAAAGTTTCATGAAATTCTGTTGTGCGGTTTCGGAGGAGTTGCGATGACAAGAACAGGACTGACGTACGGACGGACGGACAGACAGACGGACGGGTGAAAAACATAATACCCTCCGCAACTTCGTTGCGTGGGGTATAAAAATAAACAATTTAAAAGTGAAATAAAACATGAAACGGATACTGGGTTGTATATAACTAAGGAAGTTCATTAAGGCATGCATATTCATAAGAAAGGTTATGCATTAATAACTGCTTTTTTTTCAAAATCGCACCAAAGATATTTAGATTAGAGGACCTAAAGAAGAAACAACTAATACATGTGTTTTATGTCTTTTAAAACAAGCAGAAATCATTCTTTGTCAGTTAGTTCAGATGACTTACTATTACAGTAAACATTTTTTGTTTATTCAAATATATGTTGTGTTTTTCGTTGCCACACAATTAAATTCAAGGTACTGTCATGAATTTACTGCTCCAGTCAGGCTTTATCGCTCATGTGTTGTTCGGAGGAGTTGGGTGTTACTGTTTACGAGATCAGTTGAACTGTGCAGTAAGTTTGGCTATTCCTGTTTTTTTTTATGTACAGATGAATAAAATGTCTCTTTCATTTCTAGTATGCTCATATCTCTGTGTGTCAGTAGATTGCTGTCCCGTGTTTAGGAACTTAATATTTGTTTTTCATTATTTGTTATACACGAAAGCCGGACATGTCTTATCTTATCCTTAGGAGGAACCCCATGCATAATAAAGGGGAATCTTAATGGAGCACCATATTTGTCATACTGTTGAAAAATACTGAACAATATACCGTCATTTGAACATGTAAAGTACCTTAAACTTTCTCCCACTGCGCTTACTGTGCTAATATTACAGCTGATTACTAACCGAACTGTGAGTCTTCAAAGATACATTCACCATGTAGTAATTTTTTTTGACACTAACAATGATGTATTGCATCATTTTGATTTATTCTAAGTTGCTTAATTTTGTAATCTGTCACTCATTAGTTGTTGGTTGACCATATACAATTTAGTATTTTGATATTATTTTTTGTCAGTTATGGGATTATAGCTCTCAATGCATTTGTAAGACTCTGAGACTTCTGAAACTGTTTCTTAGAAAGTTCCTGATGAAACTAAATCCACAACTACACACCAAACACTGGATATCGATAAGTTGTCTTTGATTAATTTTATCTTAATAGCGCCTCAGACGCACCAAATTTATAAAGCTTAATTTTGTACATTATACAGAGTATTCAATGTATATATATGTATATACTAATTAGTATGTTTAAAACACATTTAGTTGACTATTTTGCAAGAACACACAAGGAGACAAATGAACAAGTAAGAGAAAGATTGGAAATCTGACACGGATACTATCTACAATAAAAAGTGTATTACAGTACCTTTACAATATGAAAATAATTCATCCGTTTAAAACTGCTCTTCAGTTTACCACTGTTATAAGTAAATAATAGACAACAACAATTTTGTGCGGTCATAACTTTACTGCTTATTTTTAGGCTAGTTAATAGAAGAAGCCTGCTCAGAATATTACAATACAACAACACGAAAAAAACGTTTACGCTTAATGAATTGTAATTTGCTTTACGACCAGTGGCAACCATTTTTGGAATATCAAGAACGATGTAACATATATACTAGAATAAAAATTACGAACCAAAATTCCTACACCACCATCATCCCTTGACTTCACAATTTCTGCGCCCCAGTTCTGTATTTCATAGTCAGCTTTCATTGAACCTTCTACGGCTAAATTAAAAACAAATTGAAATTTTGATAACTATTAATATTGACTTATGGTATATAATATAACTTAAATATAACCAGTTTCAGCCAAGTAATCAGCACTTCTGTATTGACATGAATTATCATTCATATGGTAATGTTGATAAATTAAATGTTGAAAAAACTTTGAATTGCTCGAAATACTAAGTATTATCTACCTTGGTGGTTTTGGGTAAACCTTTCGGGAATGTTGTTGTCATCAATGCTTGTTAACATCGTGCTTTGTTAAGCCTCTCAACTGTGTTTGATTCGAGCGTCACTGATGAGTCTTTTGTAGACGAAACGCGCGTCCGGCGTACAAATATATAAGCCTGGTATTTTTGACAAGTTTGATGCGGTTGTTTGTACTTCAGAACTAGCATTGGTGCAAAAACACAAAAAAAAAACAAAGTTAGAACAGAAATGATTTGATTATGAATCAATATTGCCTTAAGAAACTGTATTATTATTCACTATTGATGACTAGGCCATTTTACATTGCTATTGTTGAGTTTTCTTAAATCAACAAACTAGAATAATAATTTAGGAAAGACATACCAATTATTGCAAGAAACAGGATTGGAAATCAGTCAAAAAAGACACACTGACAATAAGACACTATCGAAAGCATCTATGAACGGCACATTGATGACATTCAATAATGAAATTAAAGACACACTATTAACGTCCGCAAAGCCAGAGACAAACTGTTGCCAATGTTGGATTGGAATATAGACATGTTATAATTGAAATGCAAAATTGAAATATAATATTGCCAAAAAGATAAGTTCATATTGTGGCGGGATTAAACTTGTACGCAGGCGCATTAACATCCCTAATCTAGGACAATGATGTAACATCAAAACTTCTGAAAAAACTATAGAAAATAAGTTTTACAAACTTAACTCACCAGATCGATATAAAGCAAAAAAAAATCAACAAAAGCACAAAAGACATAAAGTAAAAGACCTGAGAGTACTCACAGTTACTAACAGCTTGTTCAATGGCAATAAAAAATAACAAAGGTGTAATACCAACATTAATTTTCCCCTATTAGTCTTTGTTAAATCTGCACTTTTAAAAAAACTGTGCAGAATTTACCTTTGTTTCAAATAAAGAAATACTTGGCATGAGGACAGTGCTATCCTGTCCATTACTATAGACAAAATTTCACATAACATTTAATTGCATATAAAAAAATAACCATCACTTGAAGTTTACCAATCAATTTCAACTTTTTTCCCTGTGTACAAGCTTTAGTAACCATGTAACCTCAAGTTTCCAAAATATTCTATAGAAACACCAAATAAAAAAAATAATGGTGCTATGAAACACACAAGCATTATGTTTAGGACTTAGAATCTTTTTTACTGCAATGGAATGTAGGATTAATTTCCTACAACTGTCAAATTCAAGGGAATATTTTTTTCGACCATTTTTCGTATGCAACCGGATGTGACGTACTATGATTTGGTGGTATTTCATATAAAAAAAACATGTATCTAAGACTAAAATATCAATCAGTACATATCAAACATCCAAAGAATTTAGTGTAAATACGTCGTAAAGAGCCAGAAAAAAAACATAACATTGTGCAATGCCAAAAAACAGGTGTCGACAGAATGTTCAAGTGTATAGTAATATTTAGTTTAGTTTTTAAATTATTGATTATACTTAATTATTATACCGATAAAAACAATACTCAAAGATCTATTTACAGTGTTAAATTGGTAACCTTTTAGAATAAGTTTATTTAAAGGATCAGTAAATTTACCCGGAGCGTGACATATCTAAATTTACCCGGAGCGTGCCATATCTAAATTTACGTGCTCGATTAACATCATCCCTGAAAAATTAGGATGTGCTATCCCGTTTGTAATAAAAAATTCTACAGGGACAGCCAAACTTAAAAGCCAAATCCTTGTATTTATGACAGAATTTAGTAAATGTTTGTAAAGCATGTATACATCCTTGACTTTTGATGCAAGGGCTTTAAGCATTCCGGTTAATGTTAATTTAGAAAAACGCCCCGGATGTTATTTTCTTTAACTAGGTACTAAACTTCATACGAGTTTGTAAATATGTAGCACATTTCGTTTTGTATCATGCATTTGTTCACTTTTATTACGTACAGACAGTGTAAGACATTGATGCCAGGTTGGAACAGTCAGGTTATTATACACTTTGAACATTTTTTTATTACGATTTATGTAGCATAAGATGTAAGCTTATGGAAAAGATCCTTCCATTCGTACTATATTTTATAATATTTAAAGTTAATGAGAGGTCAGTACATATTACAGCAGGCCTACTGTGAAATAGTCTACTACATATTTAAATGAGTAAGACCTTGATGGTATGTAGCATCAGCCAGACTGTACCACATATTTGCCAACATCCAGGTGTACAATGGATCGGATCGTAGGAAGACCTGTTATATAATAAGAACAAATCAAAGTAAAAAAATGATTTAAAAATAAAACAAAAATATTGGTATTTTGTATTGGAATTATGTACCTGGACCTTAGTTGTCTGTGTTATTCAGTTAAAACTTAATATTTATTGAAGGCGTAAAAATGTTTACTCAAGAAACACAAATATCTACGTATTGGGAAGTTTGTTTAACTCATTTCTGTGTCCTATTTCAATCAAAGCTAAAGCCTTATTTTGAATTACACAATTTTCACACCTGTTTTTTTTCGTCAAATCTTGATAATTTGCAACAACATAGATCAGCAACCTGTTTGTTGAAACAGCTACATTAAACTAAAATCAATGTCTTGTTTTCTTTTTGATACAAGCGTTATCGAGTCTTTTGTTGAGACGGACGTTAGCGTACAAAATTTTAAGCCTGATAACTATGATGAGTTTATTGATAAAATAAAAATGGAAATTATAGAACAAATGTAATGCTTTTAGAAGTTTAGCAACAGATGAATTGGACCTGGTTTTGTGTATTGACATGATATGTATATCATTCCGTATTGCAGAGAACATAAATAGGGGTATTTTCCAATCCTTTTTTGATCACCACAAACAATATTGCTATGCAGAGTATAGTAAAAAGGGAACTTCAGATTCTCACTCTAAAAATAGTTTGTATTTCATGAAAAAACCAAGATGATATACGCCAATTAGAATATCAACCACGACTTGGAAGAATCTGCTATAATAGTACACTTGTAAAATCCATAAAGATATGTATAAAGACAACCACCATCGACGTTCATATATTGGGACAGTCACAGGATCATGTAGTAGGATGAAACTAGTTGGATGAGATAATATATTTTCTGTTTGTTATAAAAAGCAATATGAGAACCATGGGTCAATCCAAATTGATAGTCGACATATGACCAAAGGAAAAAAGGCAGGACAAACAAACACCAGTTTACTAGCTATACAAGCAGGTATAATCCACCATTTTCTACATAGGAAAATGCTTGTACCAAGTCAGGAATATGAGAGTTGTTATCCATTCGTTTGAAGTTTGAGCTTTTGATTTTGCCATTTGATTACAGACTTTCTTTTTTGAATTTTCATCGGAGTTTGGTATTTTTGTTATTTCACTTTTTACAAGTCATGAATATGCCAGTTGTTTTTCATTCTTTTGATGTCTTTAAACTTTTTATTTTTGACATTTGATAAGGGACTTTCCGATTTGAATTTTCTCTTTGAGATCGGTATTTTTGTTGTTTTACTTTTCACTAAATTTTACACAAAAAGTGCAAAATTGTCCAACAGTGGGCAACTCAGACGATATGCAATGATATAATTCCTACACAACTACTGGATTCGTCTTGTAAATGTCAAAAACAAAACAAAAAACCTGCTAAAAATGTCGCATCAAGTGATATAATAAAAAACAAGGATAGTATTTTGACATTTCTGAACACGTGAATTAACTTACAGGATTATCTGGTCCCTTTTGCTGAAATAACTGTATAGCTATCGGCATAAGATAGTTGGCATTGTTGAAATAAAACAAAGCAAAAGGGCACATTATCTACAAAAATTATACAAAGGGTTAAACAAAACAGAATATAATACATCCTGAAAAACTATACAATTCGTCTTTTTTCCTGGGTGGATTGTTAACATATATTGACATGTGCTGTTATCATATCTAAATAAAAAAAAAATGAACAAATTTGTTGACACCATCAATTAAGAAATGAAACAAAATTATTAATTATTAAGGGAAACCGGCAATACCCAAAATACTTTATAATAGAATCGTTATTGCTAGTTAACATCTAATCAAACATATATAAAATTAAAAAAATAAAAGATTTAATTCTTTACTATAAATAACAATAAATTATAATAATTTCAAAGTCCATTGGGCATACATTTTAGAATACTGTGTTTTCTTCACTTACGGTGATTCATTTTATCATGCCTCTTTTATGAGTCATAAAACCTCCTTTAATTTATGTCAATTCATAGTTTGTGAGAAATATGAGGAAGAAAAAGACAAATCTTGAATTTTAATAACAAAATTGAAGAGTCCTCTCGTCCTTACTTCTATCAGTCTTTTTGTAAAAAGACAACCAGATAAACAATAACCAACTACTAGTTTTTAATATAAAATTGTTATTCGGAAAAAAAGCTTCCATCATAATTTTTCCATTAATTTTTACATATAAAATCATTTATATTACTGATATAATTCAACAGTCTAACATATATACGCAACCAAAGGACTTCACAGTTACAGAAGTGGGGCGTAGATCCATAAATTTAATAGATCTTGCTATTTTTTGTTTATCTTAACAAAGGAATTAAACAATATCAATATACCTTACGACAAGGTCCTCTGTATTTGCAGGGCATCCTTCTAAGATCGCCAAGTCAATAATGAATAGCCGTTTTTCATCCATGGCTTGTACTAATGTCTTGCCTTCCAAAAATGGCTTAACCATTTCTTCACTCACTCCAAACCTATAAGGATGTGAAAAATTTAAATCACACTTTCCTATACTAATAATAGTAATAAAATAATATTATATGATACAAATCGCGTGTTTCTATAAAACCCTTCAATATATACTTTAGAGAGCAAAACTCTTGGAAAAGAGGGACGAAAGATAACAGAGGGACATTCAAACTCATAGATAGAAAATAAACCGACAACTCCATTGCTAAAAAAGAAAAAGACAAATCTACAAATAATAGTACACAAGACACAACATAGAAAACTAAAGACTAAGCAACACGAACCCCACCAAAAACCGGGGGTGATCTCAGGTGCGCCGAAAGGGTACGCAGATCTTGCTCCACTTGTGACACCCATCGTGTTGCCCATGTTATTACAAACCTAGTAAATAGTCTAATTCGGTAGGTCACAATCGTGAAAAAGGAACGGGATTGTAGTTACGACATAATGAACATATCCGATATCATCTGTGAAACGGATATTCCATAACGGTCAACCAACTCGTGATGGCGTCCGTAAAATTTACGAAGGGATGATTTCAAATTCGCTATTTGGAACTCTTGGTATTATAGCTTCCTTGTGAGCAGCAACCATCTATCAAGGAAATCATGATAGGAAATACAAGCCCGGGAATATCGTATCAATTGGGAGATATATACTCCGTATGTAGGCGCTGCTGAAATGTTGTTACATAGAAATGGAAAGTTCACAATAGGAAAGCTGAAATCATCTCTTTTGTCGTAAAGTTTTGTTTTCAACCGACCCTCATTGTCAATTCCTAAATGTAAGTCAAGATATGAGGCAGACTTAACTGTATCTGTAGTATCCTTTATCTCTGGTTCGATGGGATAGATGCGTTCAACACAGTCAACAAATGTTGAATTATTTAGTGAGAGAACATCATCTTTATAGCGGAAAATAAAGTTAAAGGATATTGCTAACTTCTTTTCTTTCTGCCTAAGAAGTTCCTGTATGAAGTCAGCCTCAAAAGAATAAAGGAACAAATCGGCAAGAAGAGGGGCGAATTGGTTCCCATGGGAATGCCGATAGTTTGTTGAAAAACACGTTCTCCAAACTTAACAAATATGTTGTGAATCAAGAAATCAACCATCTTGATAATGTCAGTTTCAGATAATTTTTCGTTTGAATCAGATTATTTTTTTACAAAGTAGGATGTATCCCTCCCTAAGACAAGATACTTGTATCTACGTTGGTCATTCTTTTTTATGAAACAAAGCAATACCAACTCTTTCAATTTGTCTTTTACTTTGGAATGGGGAATACTTGTGTAAAGTGAAGAAAAGTCAAACGTTTTAATACTATTGCAAGATGAATGAGTCTTAGACTGTATGTACTCTAAAAGATCTTTGGAATTTTTTAGTATCCACATCTGATTCACGCCACCTCTAGAATAGGCAATTTCACAATAACTTTTAAGCCCGGTTTTGATTGCTAATAAAATAGATGTTAATAATTTAGAAAGAGGTTTCGTGGAGCACTTGGACGACCCAGCAATATACCGTTGTTTGTAAGGACACTTATGTAGTTTAGGTATCCAATACAGTGATGGAAGATCCAGTTCTTCATCTTTGGTTGAAATTCAAAAGGGACATAGAACAGACATATGATTATCCAGGATTTCCCCTTCGGTAAGTGTCGCATACGTGTTCACTCTCAACATTTATATATGTTATGTATACGTATTATCATTAAATACAACATACATTTAAATATTAAGACTGAACACAAATGCGGCCACTTCCATTTTAGATTTGATTGATTTGATTTTTGGTGTTTTAACGCCACTTTTAAGCACCACTTTTGGGCTATTTCGTGGCGGCCAATTTTTATTGGTGGAGGAAGCCGGAGTGCCCGGAGAAAACCACCGATCGCGACCTTCGATAGGAAAACTGACCATCCTAGTCAATTAAGATTGGAGTCGAGTGCACCCGCACGAGCGGGGTTCGAACTCACAACCTCAGTGTTGACTGGCTAGTTATTTCAGTAGTAACTTCTTAGACCACTCGGCCACCGAGGCCCCTCTTCCATTTTAGACAGCAACCGTCTAAAAATTAGCACAAATGCTAAAATTGTGAAGATTTCAGTACTTTTGAATGAATTCATGACTCTAGTACCCAATACATGTGCATTGTATTGTCAAAAACAGCCCATATTTATGTAAAAGAAGTACTTTACTTTCCAATGAATAGCTAAAAGTTTACTTTTTAACAAATTTGTAAAACTGCTATTTTGGGGCCAAAAAGGGGTCTTTATCTTTCTTAAAATAAGTGTAGAGATATACTTTTCTGGGATTACTGTTCACAGGTTGATGAGTGAAGAATTTAAACTGGCAAGTCGCTGCCGCCTAAAATCTGCGTCATCATTAGAATATTCTGAACCCTGTAAATAGAGAACATAATATGGATTTTTGCGAAAAATGTTAAATTTTCTTAGATTAAAATTAATATCATTCATGCATTTGCCTGTATCACACTTCTCAGCGATTTTTTTAAGTTTGAACACATGTATACTTGACTCGGACTTAAGAATTTTGACACACAGAGCCCATAAGTTTTGACACAACTTTATGTATTTGAAAGAAATTATCATGTCAACAAGTACAATTTTGGCTACTCGAAACAATATACTGCAAACCAACTTTTTTTCGCTGATACTTTATTTCGCGTTTAGCCCTTTCTAGCCTATTTCGTGGCGGTTTAATCTCGCGATTCTGAAATTTACTTCTTGAAGATAAATAAGGAAAAATCCAAGTTTTACATATTCGCGACGATTTATATTCGCGTAATTTTTCTTCTCGCGAAAGTCGCGAAAATTAGTTGGTTTACAGTAATGCTTTTCTTACTCGTTTGCTGTACTTTTGGTTTGAGCATTCCTTATGAGGGTAAATCTAGAAAAAGCGCGCCAAACCTACGAAATTCATCAAGCCTTTTTTGTTTGTTTATTTACAGATAATATTGACTTTGCAGAAAGAATCATGGTTGTGTTTTATTCTTATTTGAAGAAGAGTTGTGGTTTTCACCTGACACAAGCATAGTGGCGAAAGATTAAGTTATTTAAGACTCTCTAAAGAATACACATTGTACAAAATGTACATGTGAGGTAGGAAAATGGTTACAGAAATGTCTTAAGCCCGGGTGAATGAAGAAGGCACTCATAAAGCAACAACTTTAAAGTATTATATTGATCAAGCGCACATGTCCTGACGAAAAAGCGGCAGTGTCTGGAAAATTAAAGTACATGTAAATGTCCATTTCAAAAAGCGAAATTGTACTTTAAAAAAACGCATACATCTCGCGCCGATTTATATATCCATAGACATTAATAAAGTGTAACTTTCATTTAGGCAATTTTTATGAGGAGCTGACTTGGCCTTTTATCAGGAATATTTGTACTTGATTCAAACATTATTGTATGATTCTGTTACCATAATCACATGTACGTGACAAAGTCGATTTTATATGAATGTTAATTGAATATTTACTAGTATTTATGATGGTAATGTTACATTGTGTTATAATAATACAGAAGTAGTTTTATATTCTAAAGTGATTTACATCAAGAAATCATGCTATCATAGCAAAATTCAGTGTTATAAAAAAAGAGGATAACAAGTTTTAATAATCTATTCACAGTTGTTTCAAATATATTATGTAATAAAGTGTAGGGTTTGATATACTGTGATTATACTATAATTATGAAATATAAAAAACATTTTTTTTAGATAATTTTAATGTTGTCATTTAAGGGAATGATCTTGAAGTTCACCTTTAAGATAAAATATTCAAGTATATATTTTTCACATCGACAACAATGTCGAATTATTTAAGCAACTCAGGTGTCAAGGTTTTACAGAAATAGAAAGAAACTAAATCCTCAGAACTTTTTGCCTTTCTGCATATAAATCTTTTGAACTTTCCGTGTCCTCAAACGTTTTTGTTTTTGGCTCTTCAAACTTTGGGCTAAAAGATATAGGAAGATGTGGTATGAGTGCAAATGAGACAACACCCATCCAAGTTACAATTATTTATGTAAACCATTATAGGTCAAGGTACGGCCTTCAACACGGAGCATTGGCTCACCCCGAACAGCAAGCTATAAAGGGCTCCAAAAAATTACTAGTGTAAAACCATTCAAACGGAAAAACCAACGGTCTAATCTATATAAAAACGAGAAACGAGAAACACGTATGAACTACAAAAACAGGCGACAACTACTGTAATCAGATTCCTGACTTAGGACAGGTGCAAACATTTGCAGCGGTATTAAAGGTTAGTCTCGAAAAACGAATTATCAGAGAAAGATAGACTGCTTATTGTGTTTTAGTGGACTCGATTCTGTTGGTAAAAGATACATGCTCTAATAAAATTGTTTTACGCTAGTCATTTTTGGGCTCTTTATAGCCTGCTACTCGGTGTGAGCCAAGGCTCCGTGTTAATGGCTATACTTTGACATTTAATTGTTTATTTTTTACACATTGTGACTTGGATGAAGAATTGTCTAATTGGCACTCATACCACTTCTTTTTATTTCTATTGATATATTAAGAGATTACCTGTTGAACACCAAAGACTGGCGAATACACAGTCTTGACATCATCTACATCCTTCCAGTTGTAACCATGGGCCAATACTAATCTCTTATTTTCTTCTGCATATATTTTAGTCTTCATTCCTATGTTGAACTGTTTAAGTATACATGACCTTATCAGTTAATCTGGGGTCTGTTGTTCAACTTGAACCTAACCGAACATCATCAAGTTTAAAGATTTGTTTATAATCGGTAGTAACGAACTATACAGAAACCTATGGTGGGTGGGGGTTTACAGAATAGAATAAAGGGCCAAAAATATATAGAATAGAGAAAAATGGACCAAAAAAATAAAGAATAGAGAATAATTAGGTGTTAAAATATAAAGAATAGAGAATGATGGGCAAAAAGTATAAAGAATAGAAAAAATGGCCTAAAAAATTAAAGAATACAGGAATGAAGGAACCCCAATCCAGACCTTCACCTATCCTTGTTCGTATCATATATTGATCCATGCTTCTTATCAATATTTATGTTAAGCGCGCTAAGGAGACGTCCATTTGATTTTCTCAAATAGTTCAAAATCAAAAATACATAGCAAATGAACCTCGTTGTCTTAAGACGTCCTGATACAGTCTTGAGACATGCACCTTATGTCTTTAGACATCTTAAGACACGAGACCAAAACAAGTATGTCTTGAGACATGGAATCTATGTGATTGTCTAAAGACATGGTCCTTCAAGACATTATTGAAACTTCAAAATGTGTATCCCCTCATCCAAGACGTCTTGAAAACATGGAAACAAAAAAATACCAGTGGCCATTAAAACATTCTGAACACATGGAAATAGTTTTTATATGCAAAAGCAATTCTGTTAGCAGACACTAATTTGCAGAAGATAATTTAAGGTGATCTGCGGGAATAAGGGCAAAAACTTTAATTTGACATAAAATAAAATTTGACAATAAAATTGATGAAATTTTCAATTGTTCTGAGATCAACACTGATTCCGGATTATTTTTTTTAGGGAAATCTAGAATTCTAAAAGTTCCTCTGGTATTCTAGGTCAAAACATGTCATGGAGGATTGATTCTTTTATACTTCGCTCAAGAGATACTAGGATTTAACTCCACAAATAACCAATTCAAAGATAAAAACTTCAGAAAACGTGTGTCCTAGATAGAATATTTCCTTCAATTTAGATTCACTCTTATTATAATTTTAGATTACAGTAATAACAGCATTACCGAAAACCTTAAATCAGCTAACAAGGCGGCAATAAATATTATTAAAGAAATCATAATGATCTCATGATTTCAGTCCGAACGTAGATAAATGCTTTTTTTGATTATTTTACACAATTTATATTCTAATTATGGAATTTTTGGTCTGATGGTTTTGGTCAGTCATTACAAATTTCCTTCCAAACACGGAACATCTGAAACCATGGTGTGTGTAGCATGATCGGATTTTCTGTGGCTGCTATTTGTCTTTTGACATATGTTTGGGTCATTCAGTGTTCCTTCATCAGCTTGGGCCCTTGGTATCATCTAACTTTCTTTGCTGCTTGATGTCTCAAACATTTTTTTCACTATTTACTTGTTCAAACTAGAGACAATTAATAAAATATCGTATTATGTCTCTGTTCAGACGCACCAAATTTTTCAATCTGATTGAAATCAAATCCTGTATGTATTGTTAATTTGTTCGCCTTCTGAACAGGCATGAACTATTTGCCACTGCTTATGTTAACGAATAATCAATTAATCATATCACATTGACATATTCTCATTCTGATATATAGATATAAGAAGATGTAGTATCAGTGCCAATGAGACAACTCTCCATCCAAGTCAAAATTTGTAAAAGTAAACCATTATAGGTTAAAGTACGGCCTTCAACATGGAGCCTTGGCTCACATCGAACAGCAAGCTATGCATGTATTATTTGCTACTGGCCTTTAAACACCAACCCTGTCCCCTCATCATTATCATCATATTTTGTCTTAGCATCATACATATTTTTCAAATATATAAATACACTTCGTCTCAAATATTACTATCTTCATGCATTTAAACCATTATTAATCATTAGCAAAAATATGTGAACACTTCCATGACTTCAGTTGTAATATCTGTTTTTAAAGCCGTACCTTCCAAAATAATTGTTTCAAACCCGTAATTAATATTCATATATGCATAAGGTATAGTATCATATGAATGCTCTCTCTATGATTATATCTATTTTTAAATACTATTTTTTGCCTGATTGCTTTATCTTGTGACATTAGCCTTAAATAATCCTATTAAATGCAATTTCATATGTAATTTTCAATACACAGATGACAAATATATTTCAGTTATGTTTTAGTCAACTTTAATATTCAAATAAATAAAATAATATAAGCAACAAAAATATAAATGAAATAAATGTCAAATATTTGATTCCAGTCTATATTTCTTCTTTCTTGCATACTGAAGTTGTTTTCTTATCTGTAAATATAAATTGAAATAAAATATTTTATATGCATGGCATACATGAGTTAATTTTTAATTCTTTTAATCATTATTTCAGCTTTAAAATCACAGCAGTACCTACTTATAGGTTTATAATCTGATATGATCTTGATATAAATTCCAACATACAGTGTACTATTTTTGCAAAACTGAACTTAAGCAAAAACATCTATTTTTTTCAAAATCAAAAAGGAGCTTCCTTCATAAATTCATCCAACTAACTAACACGTGAGATTTCTTCTTAATGAAACTAATCTGACAGTTAACGTCCTATTAAAATACTCTGGGAGACAAATCTAGAAAACATTAAAACAAAAGGGTGCTTCCATCATGTCCATCAATTGATTCAAACAACAGTTTACAGTTTTGAAGTAATAAAATAATTCCATGCATACTTGAGTAACTGTGTGATAAAGGAATTAACAGCTGCACAAAGAAAACCTGATACAATTTATTGTGCATATTGGAATTGTTGTAATAATAAAATGGGATATTTTAGAAGACATTTAATTAGAAGCAAATGAAGTAGCTCTGCAGAAAATCGTGCATAAGGATACCCTCCAGCATATAAATATTGTGTCAAATATGCCTGCTAAAAGTCCCAAATTAACTCTGTCAAAAAATTTTCAGAATTAAAAGCAAGTCTACATCCACCAATCTCAACAACAGTGTCAAGTTTGAAGTTATTTGATCAAAGCATACCAGAGCTAGTGCATGACAAATAAAAACTGCCTTTTACTTATCTAAGGTCACATTTAAAGTCTGATACTTGTGGAATTAAATAATAAATATAATTTTTTTTTATCAAACAGTCTGTTAAGTTGTAAACAATGATGTACAGAACATCATCCAAGCAAACTCAAGTTATGGTAATTTGTACATGTACATACAACATATGAAAAATTAATTTAAATTTAACAATTAAACTAACATTTATTCAAATAGAAAACTCTTGAAAAACACTTTTTCTAACAACAATTTACCAGAATCATAGCCTAAAAGAAATCACTGCATTTGCTCTAACTTTTCTTTTACAGTCTTTTTTATACCCCCACCCCTGTTTCAATTTTTTGAAGAATTTCAAAACAAGACCTAAATTAATGTCAGCTTACCCGATGTGCATGTTTTCTGACATGAAATGCCTAGAACCTGTATGAAACTATTCTGATAACAAATTGAAAGCATTTCAGAATACTATAAATATAAAATTTTGTAGTTAATCATTACAACATTCAAGATTATATAAAATATCCAATCCTGCCTCTATCTCCAGTCCACATCATACTGTATGGCTATTTATCTTTAAAAATTCACAATTTCTGCCTCAAATGGTCAGTGAAGAATTCTTGTCACAATAATATTATCTCTTACTATATATCTAACATAATTTGGCTTATATATGACTAGAAGTTTTTAAACAAAGACGTTTTTGCAAAAATTGTATGTATGAAGTTACCAGTTTAATATATAAATTCACTTAAAGTTTTACAGAACTGACTGCTGGAATCTGTTTTTTGCATAAATTCAATGCACAGTTATTGTTTTCTATACAGAAGACATTTATAATAATAAAATCATAGCCTTTACAGGCTATATTATCTGTTTTATGACCCAGGGGTTAGGGATTTTTCTCTGTTTTTTGCCCCTGGGGCCTCAAATTTGCAAAAATAATTCAGCTGTTTCTGTGAATATGGAATATTTAGTACATTTTTAGGATAGAGCACACTATTGTTAGCTTTATTGAGGTATTTTTCTATCTCTAGCTTGTATTTTTTTTATGCCGCAGTCACAAGAAACCACATTCAGGTGTTATGGCTTACTTTTTAGGTTTTCAACAGGACGAAGACACCCCAAAACAATATTCATCAAGGATCTATGAGTTTCAATGACTGCGAAGAGTAAATATAAGCACTGCTTAACAATTTAAATTACAAATGAGCATATATTATGAATTTACTTTGCATACAGGGCTTTAGGTAAACTATGCATATTGTAAACTGTAAATTTATGATGAGTCATCATAGTAAAGGCCCAGGATTTCTCAATCTTCATGAAATATCTATATAACTTTATATTCAAGTTAATTTCATTAAGACTCTGAAGATAAACCAGATTTGGTGAAATTCTACATGTTCTCTTTTTTCACCCAATATAGGTTGCATTTCTGTAAATATAGACAATGCAATTTCCCATAGGAACTCCTTTTACGGCTAAAACTGTACCACTTTTACTATGAAGTTTCGTAAAAAATTATATCCTAGAATGGAAAGCTCATATGCCCTTCTATTTTTTCAAAGGTCAAAACATAGGGCTGTGCGGCATATTTTCAACATTTATATGCCCCGAACTTCTAAGAGTTTAAATTTATACTAAAATTCTGTACTATCCCTCCCTTTACTTTGGGTCTTTCTCAGAATTCAAAGCGGCCGCTATTTATGTTTATTTATACTGGTAACATTTCCAAGTTATTTCTCTAAGAGATGAAACATAGAGATCATATCTGGGAACCAGTACGTAAACAAAATAAAATATCTATGAATATTATATTTCTCCCCAAAAGAGGCGTGGTTTGTGAAACAGCTGTATTTACAAAGTGCAACCTAAAAGTCCCTTTACTCTGGAACAACAAACCAGCAAATCAAAAAAAAAAAAAAAATCCAGGCATACTGGAGATAGTGAGCCATATGTGAAAAACTGCCTTAGTTTATATGGTTTAAAGTCATGTTACTCTGAAACAACAAAGCCACAAATTTTCAAATAAAAAAGGAGTTTTCTTCTGTCAATCTGATTTTTTAGTTATTTAGATGTAATTTTTGCTATTTACATTTCTCTATCTACTATAGTTTCAGAAAAAAACCCAACAAAATATGTAAAAGTCTTCATTCATGGGCAATAACTCCTATAGAACTTTAAAACTAAGAACCTAGTTTAATTCCAGCAATTGAAATCTGAGGAATTTCTACTGTTCTCCCAGTTGGCAAAACTCTAATGGATCAATGAAGAGAAAAAGGAACTTTTAAATTTATGATGCTTTGGGGCATTACAGCTATGATTTATATACTCATAAAGACATTTAAAACTAGAGGCTTTAAATAGCCTGTGTCACTAACCTAGATCTATGTGTATTTTAAACAATGGCCATTCTCCAACTTTGAAGACTAGAATATATTTCATAACTAAGATCTCTTTTTTGGTGATCTTGTATTGCTGATAATTTTTTCTGTTTACAGTTTCTCTCTATCTTCTATAATAACTAAGTTTTGCCCAAAACAGGAAAAAGTGTAACAATAGTCATTAGAGAACAGTTACACTTATAAGATGACAACTGACAATTTCATCTATGCTGACCTATTTGCAGATCTTGTCTTACTGATGATTTTGCTTTTAACTATTTATCTATTATAGCTTTCAAGATAAAAAGCAAAAACACAATAAAAATTGTCATTTAAGGGCACTTGCTCCTATTTAGAGATGACCAACAATTTCAGCAATATCAACTTATATTTTATTTTTGCCATTTTTGCTATTTGATAATTTTCCTATGTATATTTTAATAGTCATTAACCCTAATAAAAAGTTGAAAAACAATTACAGCTATGTTGACTGTTTTGAAGATCTTGAAAATTTTCTAAGTTAATAGACAAAAACCCTAAAGATTGGTAAAAAACGTCATTAAAGGAAAAATAACATTAACAAGCATTATGAGAGTATTGCATGGCAATACATAGTCCCCTACCGGTAAAAATTCATTGTACTGGAACAAAATGCTTATTTAATTAGTAATTTGTAATATTTTCTGTATAAAAAACAAGAGTGCACACGCTGACATGTCTCGCCTACTATAATGACCATTGATTTTATGTTGATAGTCCTAAATATAAAGTTTTACTGCAAGTATCACATTAACATTTATGATCCAAGAAAATGAGGTCAAGGTCAGATACACCAAGCCGGAAATACATGAACCTTTAATACAATCATTTCATACACCGAATATAAATGACATATTGCTTATAGTATAAAAGAAACAGACCAAACCATGGAAATTTTATATTGACCAATGAACCATGAAAATGAGGCCAAGGTCAGATGAACCCTGCAAGACAGACATGTAAACCTTTAAATCAGTCCATGCAACAAATATAGTTGACCTATTGCTTATAGTAACTAAGAAACAAAAATAACCCGGAAAACTGAACATTGACCAATGAACCATGAAAATAAGGAGAAAGTCAGATGATACCTGCCAGACAGACATATACACCTTACAATCATTCCATAAACCAAATATAGTTGACCTATTGCTTAAAGTGTAAGAAAAACAGACAAATACACAAAAACTTAACATTGAGCAATAAACCATGAAAATGAGGTCAAGGTCAAATAAAACCTGCCAGACTGACATGTACATCGTAAAATAGTTCCATACCCCAAAAATAGTTGACCTATTGCATACAGTATTAAAAAAACAGACCAAAACACAAAAACTAAACATTGAGCAATGAACCGTGAAAATGAGGTCAAGGTCAAATAAAACCTGCCAGACTGACATGTACATCGTAAAATAGTTTCATACACCAAATATTTTTGACCTATTGTTTACAGTATAAGAAAAAAACAGACAAAAACACAAAAACTTAACATTGAGCAATGAACCGTGAAAATGAGGTCAAGGTCAAATAAAACCTGCCAGACTGACATGTACATCGTAAAATATTTCCATACACCAAATATTTTTGACCTATTGTATACAGTATTAGAAAAAACAGACAAAAACACAAAAACTTAACTTTTACCACTGAACCATGAAATGAGGTCAAAGTCAGATGACACCTGCCAGTTGGACATGTACACCTTACAATCATTACATACACCAAATATAGTAGACCTATTGCTTATAGTATCTGAGATATGGACTTGACCATGAAAACTTAACCTTGTTCACTGATCCATGAAATGAGGTCGAGGTCAAGTGAAAAATGTCTGACAGGTATGAAGACCGTGCAAGGTACACACAAATAACTTTTTTTCCAAGTAGTCACTGAACCATGAAAATGACGTCAAGGACAATGGACATATGACAGACGGAAACTTCATATCATAAGGCAGCTATATGAATACAAAGTATAAAACATCCAGATCTTCTACCTTCTGAAATATATGTATTAAGCTATTGAGAAGTTAGTTCACACCGCCGCTGCCGGATCACTATCCCTATGTCGAGCTTTCTGCGACAAAAGTCGCAGGCTCGACAAAAAACTAAGTCCAATTATCTCCTAGTGCAAATATTAAACATTTAATCTGTTTATACTAAAATATATAACAAGTTTTTTCTTGTAAATAAGGTTTCACTAATGAGTTGTATCAACATATATTTGTATTAAATTTCCTAAGTTATAGGACCATAATTCTGGTCTCTGCAAAAAAAATCATCTAAACAGAACAAAATTCAAACTTGATCTATAACTTGTCATGGTAAAACTATATAACCAATATCAAACCAATATCTTCAATCATGACGAAAACAAGCGTGGAAAACTGATTATTTGCGTGAATTTTCTAAGTCAGAAGACCAAACTCTGACAAAAAATCATCCAAACCAAACAAAATTAGAACTTGATATGTAAATTGTCATGGTTAAACTAGTTAACAAATATCAAATCAATATCTTCAAGCATAACAAAAAAAGTGCGGAAAACTGATTATTTGCTTGAATGTTCTAAGTCAAAAGCCATTAACTCTGCACAAAAATCATCAAACCGGAACAAAATTCAAACTTGATCTGTAACTGACCATGATAAAAAACAAACTACCAAATATCAAACCAGTATCTTTAAGTATGAAGAAAAATTGTAGAAAACTGATTTGCCGGACTGGCGGACAGATGGACGGACAGGTAGGACCGACAGACAGAGTGCAAACCTGAAATCTCCTTCGGCTTTGCCGGTAGGGGACTAATAAGGAGTTGACGAATACTTTTAGCCATGTTGACTTTTTTTGTAGATCTTGTCTTGCTGTTCATTTATCATGATTATACTTTTAAAGTTTACGTCTATCTACATGTACATGTATGTATTTTAGTTTTCAGGATAATAGGCAATAATGAAATAAAATTGGTAAAATTCTTCCTGTTATAAGTCGTCTGACAGTTCTGGTGCAAACAGAAAGTACATGTAGGAAGATCTCAACATTCTTAACAAGTTTGCCACTGTAAGATTTTCTCTTTATATTTTTCAAGATAATAGACAAGACTTGCATTTTACCCCGATGCTCTTCCGGTGCATACATGTACATATCTTTACCATCTGGGACTCATTCACTATACTGAAAGACAGAATTAGTTGTCAAGACTGCCATGGCCAGAGACCATTGCATTATGGAATGATTGCAATGTGTTCATTTCTATCTGACATGGTTAATTAGTCTATGATTACAATATTATGTTTTCATGGTTGATATGAAAATAAGAAGATGTGGAAAGATCCATATTGCCAATGAGGCAACTATAATCCGCCAGTTAGATTAACAGAAAAATATTAGAAATTAGCAGATTAGTTGTTTTGGAAGAAATTTTACGATTGCTATGTTATAGTAGTAATGCATTAATAAGTATTTGGTAGGAATAAAACATGCTGATGTAACAAAATATTTTTAAACATTTTTAGTCAGCCATGGAAAATTGAACCCCCTACCATTGAAAATTGATCCACTTCTGTAGACCTCAGTATATTGACCTGCCCAAGAGCTACCTGAATATCTAGTCATTGGCATTGTGACATTTCAACTACATGTATGTATCTAATTGTAATGCTCAAATAATTAGGTCTTTCCACTTTTCTGTGGAAAGACCTATTGTATTTGTTCAGATTATTATTGCCAAACTTTGTTCTTGCGATAAATATTTGTTTCGCAATATGTCGCTTTGATATTTCTTATGTTGTATGGTACAGTGTATGTACTTTTAAATTTCACCCTGCTAAGCCAAACAATTTCCTTAGTAAGAGTTATCTCCCAATTCACTGTTTATCAAGTGTATGCATCACCTTCGTAACACAAAAAGATAACGACAAAATTCTTTTTCTAAATTGTTTGTTACATCCTCAGGAATTTTTGGCTAATTTGGATTGAAGCGATCCAGTCAGAATTTATAGGAGTTATCTGCCTTTACCAAATAAATTTGTCGTTTTGTTTTCGTAATTCATAAATCGTAAGCCGTATCAAAAAATTTTGACAAAAATGTTAGTCGCGACATGATATATAACTGGAAAGTTTTTGTCGAAATGGCACGTGTCATTGTTTTACGAGTTCCATGCAACTGAAACGATAAAATGGACAAAATTAACTAATAATAGCCTCATACTTTGCAGCTATCATGATGTATACATGCATCTTATCTTAATTAATCAACCAAGGTCCACCATCCTCCACACAGCCCCCCCCCTTTTTTTTTGGAGGAACCCCATTTCGCCTTGAAGTTCAAGCCTGTACATTTTACTGTAAAAATGCAATCCTTATTATGTACGAACTTCTTAAATAGAAATTCATCCCTGCAAAAATCTGCTCCAATTCATGTATTTTCTGAAATTAGTTGATAAACGTTTGGTTAACAGCATTATTTTTGCCGTTAGGCGAGGTACGCTTGATTGGGAAATTAAATTCAATGACGTAGAAATGGCTCACAAGTTCGAAAATGTTACTGAAATCCTACAATCAAATTTCTAAACATGGATTAAAATACAAATTTGTGCTCGAGTAAACAAGAGTACGTAAAATGCATGCATGATCGGACATTAAGGACCTGTAAATAATAAAACCCATAGTGATCGTGTTACTCTGATCAATACACATGTGCTCTGTTCAACGGTCTCCCTTGAAAAGATATTAATATTTATTATTCTAACTCCAGACATATATAATTCGAGGGTCACGTGACTTCACAACACAATCTCGGGCGCGGACCTAAATTTAGAATAAAACATTTAATATCCGAATAAGGAAAATGAAACTTCCAAGATAAAATTCACTCCGTTTCCTGCAAATTCAAACAAAATGCATACACAACAAAAAGATGAAAAAGTCCGAGGTAACATAGAAACTAGAACAAATTTATAAACGAATGATGCTAGGATCAATTTTTATAAGGACATCTCAGGCGTCCGTTTGGCTGTGCGGGATGTATAAGTACGCAGTCACGTTCGGTCAGAATATAGGCGTTATTTAAGTTAGCTGCGTCGCGCAGAGAAGCTAGGTGCCATGCAATCAATCAATCAATCAATCAATCGACCAACCAACCAACCAACTAATCACTCATGCAGGTGTCTGGTCCATGTGTTTAATAGAGGATGAGGGATCATCTTTTGTTTTTAGCATGTTCCTACAGTCTAGGTCCAATATGTCTTTTTGGGCAAACCAACCAACCAACCAACCAACCAATCGACTAACCAACCAAACAACCAACTTTTCCATCGATCGATCAATCAATCAATTATGTTTTAGAGGGGAAAGACCGCCGCTAAGAATTGTTTATAAAACAATTGATTTATATTTATATAAGCATTCTGACTGAATAAACTATATTGTTACAACACATTTTCTGAAAAAGTTAGGTTTATCCCCTACCAACTTTGTCCCTTGATGTCATAATTCAGATGATAATAGTATTTCAAATAATTCAAAATAATCTAGAAAACGCATCAGTATTATAAAGCATTCTATAAACAACATATGTAGGGAAAAATGTCCCAACATATTTTCGTAACCCCCATCATGGTTACCCCCCCCCTTTTCCCGCATTGTTCCCTCTTTTTGACTAAACTAAATAATCTAGATCTTATATTTCAAGTTTTGGGGATTTAAAGCCAATGTTATGGAATTATCACCACTTATAATAATTGCTAGAAATATCAAATTGCACTAGGTGATATTTAAACAGGGGGTTCGATTTTCCAAACAGGGGGGTTCAATTTTCCATGACACATTGGGGTTGGGGGGGGGGTCAATTTCCTGCTTTGGAAGATTGAATTCGTTTTCAGTTTTTCAAGGGGTTCAATTTTCATATAATATGCTTGTTTTCAAGGTATGTTTATATGCAAATTACAAATTTCTTTATTCAAATCAAACTTAACATCAAGTTAATTTGAAGTTATACATTAACATAAGAGTAAGCATAAAGCTGCATTTTTTCTTATTTTCCTTGAACATTTGTTTAACATGTTTAAGGTACAAAAAATGAAGCAGGGTAGTTAACATGGTTAAATTAAAATTTTATATTTATATTTATAATTTGTTTTATTCAAAATTCTTAATTTCAGAATTTTCAGTTTATATTACATACTTCAAATATCATATTAGCTGCATATGTTTAATGTAACTTGCAGTCATCAAGATTAACCAGAAGCTGTCACCGTATATATATGTATATTCCAGATACGGATTCAGGATTTTCAAAAGGGGGCCCAGGGCCCCAAAACAAGGCAACTTTTGGAGTGGAACATGTAAAAAATCTATGCATTAACCAAATATGTAGCAGCTCCGTAGAGGGGGAGGGCTGGGTCCCCTGCCCCCTTCCCCCTAAATCTGTCTCTGTAATTATGCCATGAATATACATGTATCAAAAACACTGTTACAGTTATTGTTTTGACTTAAAAAGTTTGATATTAAAAATTTTTAAAATACATAATACAGTATAAATCATTTTTAATAGACACACACACACCCATAATCGGTTACAAGTGACCGGTCCCTTATGTTTTTTTTGTATAGAAGACGGATTTTCGGGCTCGTAATTAAACTTTATAATTAACTTTTACTTAACTACGAGCTATGAGCTGTGCGCTTAGAAAGGATAACGTATTTTCCCATTCTGGTAAACGATGGTATTTAAATTGTTGCAATTACTGATTCACATGTTCACATTAAAAGTTAAAATAACTACTATTTATCATCTCTCTTCTACATGTATGTAGGATTAAACTTTTTTCCATTCCACTGTTCCTCGTTAATATGATTTTTAAATATATTGACAGATTTTGCACTAACTGTTTCTGTTGACAGACTATTCCATTGATCAATGATCCTTTGTGAAAAAGTATGAAGACGTTGAGTTGAATTACACCTCTTTTTAATTAATTTCCAAGGATGACCTCTAGTAGAATTTGTAGACAACTCAAACATATTTTGCCATTTAATATCATCTAACCCTGTAAAGCTTTATGCACTTTTAACATATCATAACGATCTCTTCTGTATTCAAGTGTTGGAAGGCCCAAGGTTTTCAAACTTTCTACATAACTTAAATCAGGCGCGTAGCTACGTTTACGTCAAACACCCGGGCGTGCACATGAATTTAGGAGAAAAAATTATTTAATCTTAATAAATTAAAAGAACTGGGTCTTGTAATTCTTTCTTCAATGATATGAACCTTGGAAATAAGCTAATCTTCAAGATTAAGAAAAAGCATCTAAAGAAAAAGTTCAATCTTTATCTCGCTTGCGACGAAATTCGCGGGAAGCGAGACATAGGGATTGCTTTTCCGGCGACGACAGCGACGGTTTTGGCGTCATCAATTGTTAAGTTTTCTGCTTAAGTTAGTTTGATAGGAACTACTTTTGATAGATCATTGATAGTTTATATAAAGTTGCATTACTATCAGTACATATCAGTTTCACGACTATTTTGAGGCCCTACCCCCTAGGACATGGTCCAGTGTTATGCTGATAGGCGAGACATATCTCTGTGTTAACAGTTTATTTTCTTAAACATGTTTAATCCTGTAATTGACTGATAAATGGATTCACTTTTTACAGTCATCAGTACACTTTTACACTGACAGCAGTAATCCCAGGCGAGACACACGGGTTCAACGGAAATCTTTTCGAAATTTTATATTTCACCTGACAATCTATGAAATTTATTCATTTCATGTGTCTATTGATAATTTGCTCATAAAAATGAATGAAAATTTAGATGAAGTCAAAATGATTAATAGAACGACAATATTGAAATGGCAGGCCCCCTTATGAAAAAGAGAATGTTTGCTGCAACCTTGCGGCAATCTTGTTAGTTCGCCAGAAGACCTGAAAGTTGTTCACCAGTGTTCGCCGCTAGCAGCGACCTTTCGGCAAACAAATGTAAAAGTTTGCCGCAATTTAACCGCAAGCTCTTAGCTTTCTTAAAATTGAAGGAACTTTGTAAGCAGACTTTACAGCAGGCCCCAAGTTTGCTGGAACTTCGCCGCAAACTATATAGCATGCTTTTCCTATTATATGTAGCTTATTTCCAATACTGAGTATGCTCCATGCACTTAAAACAGACTTCCTGCTTCTTTAAATTTGAAATAGGAGGGAAGTTATAATGTTGCCAGTGGTGTTTTCATGTAAAAAGTAAATGGATGTTATATAATAGATGTCTGAGTTATATATGATTCCACCAGTTCCTGGAACAGGTCATGCATCATTGATCATCTCTCTGTTAGTCATTTTAGACATTCTTTTGCATGTTAATTTGTTTATCAATGTAAATTGATATTAGCAATATCATTGTTACAAAATTTATGTCAAAGAACCCCCATTTTTTGAAAATAACAATTGTGTTTCTCCCTTACTGGCCTTAATGAAATATAATTACAGTTGTAGACATAAACTTTGTGGATAATGATGTTTTGCAGGAATTGTCTTCTAATCTGTAATTTTATATATGCATTTACAAAAAAAATGTATAATGACCAGCAATTTCTCCTTATTTCCCAGCATCCATAACATTGTGGAACACTTTAGATATTATTATTAGACAGATTCCTACATTTTCATTATTTAAAAGCAAATTGCATATGTTATACTATAAGAATAAAAAATCTCCGAGACATTTTTACTCTGGAGACCGCTTACTATCTGTATTACATGCAAGGTTGCGAAACCATTGTAGCACTCTTCAATCAGATTTGTTTAATGCAAACTTAGTACAAGATGCCAATTGTTTATGTGGCTTCATCAATGAAGATGCTAAACATTATTTATTATATTGTAACAATTTTTCATCACAAAGGCTTTTAATGATAAATGAAATCAATGTTTTTGCTGTCAATATTACAATTGAGTTATTGCTCTCTGGTGATGAGTCTTTGAGTTCTGAAGAAAATTATAGTGTTTTTCTATCTGTACAAAAGTATATAAAAAGTACCAAGCGTTTTTCTCAACTTTGACAACCTTATTCTGTAACAGATCTTACTAGAACATGATCAATGTATGCTCTTAGGGGTACGATAATCGAATGATCTTTATGATTGACTTTTGTATTCTGAAACGTTTCCATGGATTTAAGTAAAAAACAAAATTGATACTTACAATTACGTGTAGATTTATTCCGTTTTCCTGTTAATCCGTAACTATAAACTATGAGTGTTTAAACCATTGTGGTGACGTCAGCCTATTCATTTGCCGTGGATTCTTTTTCTAGAATCAACGCTTCCTAAATCTGCCGCTGAAATTGACTCACCAAATTATATTCAATTGTTTCCTTTGTGTGCCTAATTTCATTAAGTTTGAATTGGCTAATTTACTGATTTCTGTTCACTAATGGAATTAATTTAAAAACTTACCTTTAATTTTTGTAATTTTTATATGCCTTCACTGGGAATCGAACCCTTCCTTGAAATCTGTTATGTGTGACTGACATCAACACATCGACGAAACCTCTCGGCTACCAATGGGTTACACTATAGATGTCTATTTTATATATTTAAATGAACATCTGATATACATTGGTTCATCTGACACACAGGGCTTGTACCTTTATATAGACAAAATAGGCAATCGTATAGTATGAGTTGGTAGCCGCGAGGTTAGCATGGTTAAAACCAATGAGTTAAAGATAGGGATTTGTCGGTTAAGGTTCGAATCCCTGTATTCTCTCTGTTGTTCCAATTCTTAAGTTTTCCTCCTTTTTTTTCTAAATTTGCATGTTATAGTGGATATTATTGTAATAATAGCGAGTTTTACCGTTTTTTTTTTATATTATTATTGGCTATTTCACATGTTTGAAACAAAAATGCTAACATTCTATTTGTCAATTTTTGTTTTATAAATATAGTTTGATTTCATCTGTTTTACTACATAATTTTACAAAGGTTTGTTCGCAAATTCCTATGCGAGAAAATCGTGATGTGCCTAGAGTGCTAGAAAAATTTCGATAACATGCTTATTATATATACTTTATATATGCTTTTTGGTCGGGTTGTTGTCTCTTTGACACGTTCCCTATTTCCATTTTCAATTTTATTAGAAATAATTTCGAATATGTCTTATTTTGTATAAACAGATAATATTCATATGCCTGGTAATATAAAGATCTGTAAAGGTAGAAGTGTTATATTTGTATTTTGTTAACCAATTAATTGTGATCTGAGATTTATCAATGCATCGTTGGACACGATAACATGGTTATTTAAACTCACTTACAATACCTTCTAATTAAGAAAAGGCTTTAATTTTGAAAAGAAATTAACACAATAGTTTAAGTTATAGATACAATGGATAAGCGTAGATTCATGAAAAACAAACCATTCGCCCTCCGGGCTCATGGTTTCTTTTTCAAGAATCCACGCTTATCCATTGTATCTATATAACGTAATTTACATTTAAGCAAATTTACTCACATGACTTGTCATGTACACTAACATATTTTATTTTACACAGCTCGGTGTGTTTGTATTTATTTCTACTGAAAATAGGCGCATTCGATTGGTTATATTAAGTGGTAAATATCCATTGATTCGATTCTTAAAATTTGTATGTAACTTATTTTTATATCTTCATGCTAAAATAATAATTGATTAAAGTCAGATTTATGTAATGTTCATTCATGTGTATATTTATGTATATATTGGAGAAGACGTTACTAAGTTGAAAAACTTCTGTCTAATCCTTTTGTCATTTTTGAACAATACAATATGTTTAAACTAATTTCTCCTTTTTAAAATTTTGAACATTATCATGAATATTTACAGAAAAATAATACTTAAATCTGAGATCAAATTAAAAAAATGACCATATGTTCAAAAATTGTAACTCTTTATTGTTAAACCACATTTGATTTATATTTTAGATACTTGTATGCTTAATTTGTATATATAGTGTAAATGTTGTCATGTCTAAATCCCAGTTTCTTTATAATTTACCATTATAAAAACAGTTTTGTTCTTGATTTTTTCATACATGTGAATCTGTTAGGAAATTAATCAGTTCATTCTAAATTATGCACTGAGTAAATTAATAGATATAATTATATATATACAAGAGTACCCTTATGAAAATAGAAATTTTGCTGCAACCTTGCGGTAAGGTTGCAGCAAACTTGCGGCAATCTTTTTAGTTCGCCAGAAGATCTGAAAGTTGTTCACCAGTGTTCGCTGCTAGCAGCGACCTTTCGGCAAACAAATGTAAAAGTTTGCCGCAAGTTTGCCGCAAACTATTAACTTTCTTAAAATTGAAGGAACTTTGTAAACAAACTTTAAAGCAGTCCAAAAGTTTGCTGGAACTTAGCCGCAAACTTTATAGCATACTGAGCATGCTCCCTGCACTAATATCATACCTCCTGCTTCTTTAAATTTAAAATAGGAGGGAAGTTTAAATGTTGGGTGTTTTCATGTAAAAAGTAAATGGATGTTATATATGATACATGTAGATGTCTGAGTTATATATGATTCAATTAGTTCCTGGAACAGGCCATGCATCATTGATCATCTCTTTGTAAGTCATTTTAGACATTTTTTGCATGTTAATTTGTTATCATTGGTACAAAATTTATGTCAAAGAACCCCCATTTTGAAAATAACAATTTTGTTACACCCTTACTGCTCTTAGAGAAATATTATTACAGTTGTGAACTTAAACTTTGTGGATAATGATGTTTTGCAGGAATGGTCTTCTTATGTTCAAGCAATTTGTAATTCTTTATTGTTAAATCACATTTGATTAATATTTTAGATATAATTTTATGCTTAATACAGTATAAATGTTGTAATGCCTTAATCGAAGTTTCTTTATAATTGGCCTTATAAAAACAGATCGGTTCTTGATTTTTGTCATACATATGAATCTGTTAAGAAATCAATCAGCTCATTCTGAATTCTGCACTGAGTAAATTAATAGATATACATGTACCTATATTGTTTTTTTTTTGGTCACAATTTACATTTCTCTCTTTCATATTTCTTTAAAAATGAAAATTTGATCAGCTGGTAAATTAACAATTATTGGTCATATAATACAATTCAAATTTTGATCCCTATGTGCATGTTTTGAATAAGACGTACAGTTTTGAAAAAGAATTTACAGAAAGGTTGCCACAAGGCATCATTAGCATATTTGATTTGCCGGAAGTTCACCACAAACTATATAAGGCTATGAAAGTTTGCCGGAAGTTCACCACAAAAAGTCGCCAGAAGTTCGCCACAAACTATATAAGGCTATCAAAGTTCGCCAGAGGTTCACCACAAATAGTCGCCAGAAGTTTGCTACAAACTTTGCAACAAGTCTGCCGCAACCTTCATTTGCATGGTAAAAAGTCGCGGTGAAGTTGCCGCAAACTATTTGCAGCAACCTTACCGCTGTGTTTGCGGCAAATCTGCCGCAACAGTTCGCCAGAAGATTGATTTTTTACGTAAGGGGAAACTTGCTTTTTTTACTATCTCTATAAAGTTTTAGATTTTGGTCGATTGATTGTTTTACCCCACATCAGTCATCTCCTTTTAAACATATTTTACAGTAACTGGTCTGGACATTCTCCTTTTGAAATATTTTACAGTAACTGGTTTGGACATTCTCCTTTTAAACATATTTTACAGTAACTGGTTTGGACATTCTCCTTTTAAACATATATTTTACAGTAACTGGTTTGGACATTCTCCTTTTAAACATATTTTACAGTAACTGGTTTTTACATTCTCCTTTTAAACATATTTTACAGTAACTGGTTTCGACATTCTCCTTTAAAACATATATTTTACAGTAACTGGTTTGTACATTTTTCTTTTACACATATTTTACAGTAACTGGTTTGGACATTCTTCTTTTACACATATTTTACAGTAACTGGTTTGGACATTCTCCTTTTAAACATATATTTTACAGTAACTGGTTTGTACATTCTTCTTTTACACATATTTTACAGTAACTGGTTTGGACATTCATTCTTCTTTTACACATATTTTACAGTAACTGGTTTGGACATTCTTCTTTTACACATATTTTACAGTAACTGGTTTGGACATTCTTCTTTTACACATATTTTACAGTAACTGGTTTGGACATTCTCCTTTTAAACACATTTTACAGTAACTGATTTCGACATTCTCCTTTTAAACATATATTTTACAGTAACTGGTTTTTACATTCTCCTTTTAAACATATATTTTACAGTAACTGGTTTGTACATTCTTCTTTTACACATATTTTACAGTAACTTGTTTGGACATTCTCCTTTTAAACATATATTTTACAGTAACTGGTTTGGACATTCTCCTTTTAAACATATATTTTACAGTAACTGGTTTGTACATTCTTCTTTTACACATATTATACAGTAACTGGTTTGGACATTCATTCTCCTTTTAAACATATTTTACAGTAACTGGTTTGTACATTCTTCTTTTACACATATTTTACAGTAACTGGTTTGTACATTCTTTTTTTACACATATTTTACAGTAACTGGTTTGAACATTTTTCTCTAAGACAAATGATCATTGGATTCCAAATCAACACAATGAATTAAACTTAAAAATAAACAAATTATTATAGGCTCTAACCTAAAGAATGTTGCTATAGATGAGTTTGTAATGACAGAAATTGTATCTCTTTCTCTATAACGCCTGAGCTTCCGAGGCTTCACCTCATCAACACCCTACCAGGAGGTCCTGTGGCCTTGACCTGCTTGGGTCCCGCAGGCACCTTGCCGAGGTTCGGGCGTACACTTAAAAATGAACTAGCTACGCCACTGTAAATTTCTTATACTGGGAACCAGTTTGGTAGCACGGCGCTGTATCTTTTCAATTTTCCTTATATCTTTCTTTAAATATGGTGACCACACTGTAGCGGAATATTCCAATAACGGACGTATTATCGATTTATATTATAAGTAATATGGTTCGCTACTGACCCCCTACGGATCCATAGAGGGTTAGTAACATCCACAGGGGGTGAGGACGAAGGCCGAATCTCCTATGGATTTTATTCACCATCTATGGTCCGTAGGGGATCAGTAGTTAACCGTATAACGAATTTATCGCCCGCGAGACTTGTTTCCGCTGTGTTTTGTAGAGAAATAAACAATAAAACACAACAACATTAATAGATGACGTCACCATTAACAGTAGACGTAACGTCATGATCCCCCTATGAAATTTACCAACCCCCTACGAATCCATAGGGGGTCACCACGTGACGGCGTTAAACCAATCACAACGTGATAATTTACCGGCGGTGCGATAAAAAGTAATAAACATATCCTTTTCCAAATAGTCAAAAGAAATACGGATTAATGCTAAGACTCAGTATTATTGAAATGAGATCACTCCCAATCCGTTCCAATATATTCGACCAGCCAAAGTGTTTCGGGTACCTATTTAGATCAATTATATATTTTAATTTGATCGAGGCCGTACCCTCATCAGCGACTCTAGCCTTGTATATAGGTTTTATTGTTCTTCCTATATGTAGAAATAAAGTAATCAATTGTTATTACACAGAGAGCTATAAGGAGTCGGACACTAGGTGATCTTATATACATATTTGAAATGATGTTATACATTTGTTATAACTTTTTAGAGTTATTTCTCTTCTTTCAGTTTAGCAGATGTCAGGTATTCTTTGAGATTTTTGTGTTTTTTGTATGCAATCATGGGGGGTCTCTCATACAGACTCTTAGCGGTTGCATCTCTTTCGATAATATTCCAATGCTTTCTAATTACTCTGTTCAATTGTTTAAACATTGGGTTGTATTTTGTACAAAATACCAAGGGAGCAGTTTTGCTATTGGAGCGTTGTTTATATTTTAAAGCTTCTGATCTTTTAATTATTAAAAATAAACTACCGAAAGCTTAAGTATGGATGGGGGTTAACAGAATAGAGAATAACGGGCAAACAATAAAGATTAAAGAATAATGAAATGCTAAAATATGAGGAAAGAGAGTAATGAGCAAAAAGTGTAAGTTTGTAGAAATATAGCAAAAAAAAAAAAATAAAGAACACAGAAAAAGAAGACCCCCCCCCCCCCCCCCCCCCCCAGATCCTGACTTCAACTTTGACGCTGCCGGGATATTTTTTAGACAAAGTGCACGTATTAGTAGTCAGCCGAAACCACTAAGCGTTTTGCATCCATACGGGTTTTTTTTTCGGGATACTGACTGCACAGTAAACTATCAATGTACTAGTTAATGTTCTCGAGGGATGACCCTATTACAGAGACATATATACACATATGTGTAAATATGTCTCTGCCCTATTACGTGTCAGTAACCTCCTCGACACGGTTCATTTTTACGGCGGCTCAGTTTTGTCGAATAAACATAATTGATAAGTTTCTTTCCCCTGCATTTCTCGATCGCACTTGTAAATAGCACATTGGTCTCAAGACATTGGTTACAACACTTGCCGTCAGTACTCAAAATTGGAAAAATATTAAATAAGAAGGTATAGAAAATTAAATTAATGCACACACACTATTATCAACCACAGACATGATGTTTTTCTCAATTTGCCTATATCGTTATTCCGCAATACAACGAGGGTGAAAACCCACCACTTTGAACACAGTCACAGGCACCGGCATGCTGTGAACTTGTAAGTTTCCCAAATGAGTAACTATCCATTACTTTTCTAGTGTAAAGTTTTATTTAATACACATTTGATTTGAAATGGCATATCAGAGAGATATATAAACATGTATCATAGGCTGATTTGGGGGGGGGGGGGGGGGGGGGGTTTCTTTGGAAAAATTTTGTTGATTATATAGGGATCACTGAAGCATGACTGGAGCCGGCCCTCCCTTATGAAAAGTTCTGGATCTGCCACTGTATATTCATAAAATAAACCAACAAATTATCCAAAAGATGAATAATACTTAATACTTACGACTAAGATTGATTATAAGTATACTTGAGTCGGTTTTACAAAAAAAAAACTTACAATTTATCGTAAGTATACTGTATTGTACATGACTTAATTACTATCAATATTATTTGTAAGTTTTTTTGTGAAACTGACTGCTGAATTGTTTTTCCATGCTTATGGTACATCTAAGTTGTATGCTTTTTTTAAAACCACCTCCAGGGTATAATGTCTGCTCGCCCATAGAATCTGTTTGTAGATATAGGAAGATGTGGTATGAGTGCCAATGAGACAACTCTCCATCCAAGTCACACAATTTATAAAAGTAAACCATTATAGGTCAAGGTATGGTCTTCAACACAGAGCCTAGTTTTTATCAAAAATGAAATATATTGATATTAATAGTATACAGGTTAAATAATTTATTCATACATTTTTAATTGACTGACTAGAATTATCATGATTATTGAGGAATTTGAACCATTCCTATTTTTAAAAAGGGACAAAAATAAAATTTATATATAATAACAGGGTGATACAAATGAGAAAAACTCAAGAAATTGTTTTCAATTAAGATAAATACATGGTTTTCAGTTGATTTTTAAAGCAGAGGCAGATTTAGTCTAAAGTTGGAAAAAATTGTTTGTACCAACAAATATAAATACAGAAAGTTAATCCAGAATTATGTGTTTATCATTTTTTTTTATGTTTAGGTTGCCAGCAAGATGAAAAGAACAATGCAGTTCAAAAGTCAAAATGTGGATAAGCTGCGGTACAAGGTCCTACTTTTGCAGATTTTCATATTTTGCATGAATGAATTTGAAGTTTATATCCTGGAGGGCAGAGAGAAAAGAAACACTTCAGTTTTCCTGCTTCTGACGGATAAATGTAAAACATCTTGTTTGGTAAGTTTTATGCTCTGTTATGATAGTGTTTGTGCATCCATCTGTCTTTCTCTAAATTGTATTCACTTTAAGTTTTTGGTTACAGTTCACCATGAACTTCAGTTAGTAACTTGTGGTTTTACATGTATATACTCAAAATTTAGTACTTTAAAATGTTCATGTATTTTTGTCGAGCCCGCAACTTTTGTCGCAGAAAGCTCAACATAGGGATCGTGATCCGGTGGCGGCTACGGCGGTGGCGTTAGCAGTGGGCGTTAGCTAACTTCCTAAAAGCTTTATATTTTAGAAGGTGGATGCTTCATACTTTGTATATAGATGCCTCATGATACGAATTCTGTCTGAAACATGTCCATTGTCCTTGACCTCATTTTCATGGTTCAGTGACTACTTGAAAAAAAAGTTCAGATTTTTTGTAATGTTAATTTCTCTCATATTATGAGTAATAGGATAACTATATTTGGTATGTGCCTACCTTGCAAGGTCCTCATGCTCGTCAGAGAGTTTTCACTTGACCTAGACCTCATTTCATGGATCAGTGAACAAGAACTTAGTCTTAGATGCATGATTTTTTTTATTAGTTGTTAGTGGCTTTGTACTAGCTGTCAGTAACTGCGAGTACTCTCAGATCTTAGTGTCTTTTTGTTGTTTGGATGTACAAGTACCCGGCCACGTCCACTTGTATTTGTAGTATTTGTATTTTTATCCATCTGATGAGTTAAGCCTCTTTCAACTGATTTTTTTTGCGGTCGTATATTGGTATGATGTTGGCGTCGTCGTCGATAAGGTTCAATACCACAAAAGAAAGGTTGGGATTGATTTTGGGGGTTATGGTACCAACAGTTAAGGAATTAGGGGCCAAAAATAAGCATTTTTGTAACTTCCAGACATAACTTGTGTGTTAGTGTATGGATCTCTGACATTGTACCACAAGGTTCCATATCACAAAGGGAATGCTGGGATTGATTTTGGGGGGTAATTGCCTCAAAATATTAGGAATTAGGGGCCAAAAAAGGGGCAAAAAACAAGCATTTTTCTAGTTTCATGACAATAACTTGTGTGTAAGTGTATGGATCTTTCTGAATTTGTACTACAAGGTTCCATATCACAAAGAGAAAGCTGGAATTGAGTTTGGGGGTAATTGCCCAAAACGTTTAGGAAAAAGGGGCCAAAAATAAGCATTTTTCTAGTTTCCAGACAATAACTTGTGTTCAAGTGTATGGATCTCTCTGAAATTGTACTGCAAGGTACCATACCACTAAGAGAAGGCTGGGATTGATTTTGGGGGTAATTGCCTCAAAATTTTAGGAATTAGGGGCAAAAAAGGGGCAAAAAACAAGCATTTTTCTAGTTTTAGGACAATAACTTGTGTGTAAGTGTATGGATCTTTATGAAATTGTACTACAAGGTTCCATATCACAAAGGGAAAGCTGGGTTTGAGTTTGGGGGTAATTGCCTTAAACGTTTAGGAATTTGGGGCCAAAAAGGGGCCAAAAAAAACAAGCATTTTTCTAGTTTCCAGACAATAACTGGTGTTCAAGTGTATAAATCTCTCTGAAATTGTACTGCAAGGTACCATACCACAAAGGGAAGGCTGTTATTGAGTTTTGGGGTGATGAATCATAAGGGGGTTCAAAAAATTTGGGGGGGGGGGATTTTTTTTCCTTTTTTTTTCTTTAAAATTTTCCATTTTAAATTGGTTATTTCTGATTTATATATAAAAGCAAATAATTATGATATGGTTTGAATAGGTAAATTAAATTTTTTTAAGTTCTTAGACCACATTCATTCTGTGTCAGAAACCTATGCTGTGTCAAATATTTAATCACAATCCAAATTCAGAGCTGTATCAAGCTTGAATGTTGTGTCCATACTTGCCCCAACTGTTCAGGGTTCGACCTCTGCGGTCGTATCAAGCTGCGCCCCAGCGGAGCATTTTATTATTGTTCGTTCTTATGTTGTACTGTTACACCACTGTCCCAGGTTAGGGGGAGGGTTTGGATCCCGCTAACATGTTTAACCCTGCCACATTCTGTATGTATGTGCCTGTCCCAAGTCAGGAGCCTGTAATTCAGTGGTTGTCGTTTGTTTATGTGTTACATATTTGTTTTTCGTTCATTTTTTGTTCATAAATTAGGCCGTTAGTTTTTCGTTTGAATTGTTTTACATTGTCATTTCGGGGCCTTTTATAGCTGACTGTGCGGTATGGGCTTTGCTCATTGTTGAAGGCCGTACGGTGACCTATAGTTGTTAATTTCTGTGTCATTTGGTCTCTTGTGTAGAGTTGTTGTCTCATTGGCAATCATACAACATCTTCTTTTTTATATTTAAGGTTAAGTTTTGGTGGTCAAGTCCATATCTCAGATACTATAAGCAATAGGTCTAGTATATTCGGTGTATGGAAGGACTGTAAGGTGTACATGACCAACTGGCAGGTGTCATCTGACCTTGACCTCATTTTCATGGTTCAGTAGTTATAGTTAAGTTTTTGTGTTTTGGTCTGTTTTTCTTATACTGTATGCAATAGGTCTACTATATTTGGTGTATGGAATGATTGTAAGGTGTACATGTCTAGCTGGCAGGTGTCATCTGACAATGACCTCATTTTCATGGTTCAGTAGTCAAAGTTAAATTTTTGAGTTTTGGTCTTTTTTTCTAACACTAAATGCAATAGGTCAACTATATTTGGTGTATGGAAACATTTTATGATGTACATGTCAGTCCCGCAGGTTTAATTTGACCTTGACCTTATTTTCACGGTTCATTGCTCAGTGTTAAGTTTTTGTGTTTTGGTCTGTTTTTCTATCTATAAGCAATAGGTCTACTATATTTGTTGTATGGAAGGATTGTTAGCTGTACATGTCTGCCTGGCATGGTTCATCTGATCTTCACCTCATTTCCATGGTTCATTGGTCAATGTTTAGTTTTCTTGGTTAAGTCTGCTTCTTAGAAACTATAAGCAATACCGGTAGGTCAACTGTATTTAGTAATTTGAATGATTGTAAGGTGTACATATATTTCTTGTCAGGTTTATATGACCTTGAATTCATTTTCTTGGATCATGTTGAGTTTATGTGATAGTTGTAGTAAAGCTTTATATTTAGGACTATCAACATGATATCAATGATTAGTAAAGAAGGCGCAACATTTCAGTGTGTGCACTCTTGTGTATACATTAAACACCACATTTACTGTTTTTACCCTGATTTTATGGATCACTGAACATAGAAATGTCATAATGTGAAATTATAGTACATTCTTAGGTTAAAGTTTTAGGTTAAGGTACATAGCTTACCATGAAGTTGAATTTCATACACATGTTCATTATGTGGTGAATTTTTAAATTCAGTGCCAAACTAAGATTTTGAGCCTGATTACATGATTGACTAGACATTGACACATGCTAGTGTTTGCCAGGCATTGTGTCCTGTAATAGGAATTTGTCCTGTACTAAGAACTTTAATAGTAGTCGCTGAGTATGGAGTTTTTGTGAAAGTTTAATATTAGTGAGATTTTTGCATGACATCCTGTCAACTGCTTGTTGATCATGTTTATACATGTCTTAAAATTAATATCTGACACATTGGTGTTTTGTGAACTTGGAAATAAGTTATTTGATAGAATAATAATGTTTTGAGATTATCAAAATAAAAAATATCCCATTTTTACTACATTGTGTATTAATGATTAAGTATATAAAAAAGAAGATTTAGGATATATGTATAACCATATATAAAAATGAGACAGCAACCGAACAACACAAAAATAAGAAAAAAAAACCAATATAATTTTTTGTATCAATGTTATAATTTCCAACATGTCCAAAGAGTTCAATGTATTTTCTAATTGAAATAAAACACAAGTGGAACTCTTTCAGAACTTCAGAAGCTTAAAGAAGTGCTGTTTTTATTGTTGGCTTTCTGTATAATATATTGCAAATTCTTGTGAAAAATTTTATTGTAATTGCCTAAAGTTTTAACATTGATCTATATATATATATAACTACTGGGGAAAATACCCAAATGTTATAAAGAAGAATACATAAATTGATTGTTATATAATATTAGAATAGGAAGATGTGGTATATTGCTAATTTGACAACTCTCCATCAGAGACCAAAGGATGTAGGAGGTTAGCAACTGATGACACTGGACAACCTTCAACAATCAGTAAAATCCATACCGCATAGCTATTTTTATTGAAAATCATATGTTCTTGCTACATGTATGTATACAATTTTTTATTATCCATAACTTCGGATTTTATTGGTTCTTTTTCAGAAGGATTGGAATTCATCACTGAGAATAGAAGGAGAAAACACAGAAACAAGACCAAAATAAATTCAAAGACAAAAGTCAGATCAGTTATTATTTTCATCACTCAGCCAATGAATTGCAGTTCTATTAAATATCTAAAGATATTAAAACCACAATAATGACAATGTTCTGTGCTGAATGGCAAAAAAAGTGGACTATACATTACGATCACACAATGCTGGATGATAAGAAACTATTAATTTTTTGGGTGGAGGGATATCCTGAAAAAAAATAGATTTATGTAAAAAGCTACTAGTATGTTAAGCCTATTAATAGAGTTTTCATTGATTTCAAATGGGAAAAAATTGTGTTTCAAAAAAGTGTTCTAGAATTCATAAATAAACATATGATGATACTTACATTATCTGCTTTGTTGTTTAAAAGTTTAGTTTTGAACAGTTATAGAACAATATAATTGCATTAACATTTCCAAGGAAAAAAAAGATATTCAACTAAAAAGATTCATCTTAAAACAATTTACTACCAAACAGAATTCATTGTAACATACACATTTATTTACTGTATATTTATAATTTGAATCATAGGATTTTATTTTGTCCCATGGGATATTAAAAATCCCATGGGATAATTATAGTCCCATGGGATTTTTTTTGTCCCATGGGACAACAAATATCCCATGGGACTACAATTATCCCATGGGACCCAAAAAAATCCCATGGGATTTAACCAAAATCCCATGGGATAATGGTCAATCCCATGGGATTTGCCTTATCCCATGGGATATTGAAAATCCCATGTTTTTCTAAATCAAATTACAAAATATTTATAATAATAACAGCAGAAAAGCATTGAAATTATTGAATCCCATGTAATTCCGCACATTTTGGTTATTTACACCACACTGTAGGTCTAAGGAGAGGCGGCGGCGGATTTGCAAATGAGTGTTTTGCAAATTAAAAGTGTCCAGTGTTATATATATATACAAGAGTACCCTTATGAAAATAGAAATTTTGCTGCAACCTTGCGGTAAGGTTGCAGCAAACTTGCGGCAATCTTTTTAGTACGCCAGAAGATCTGAAAGTTGTTCACCAGTGTTCGCTGCTAGCAGAAAGTTTGCCGCAAGTTTGCCGCAAACTATTAACTTTCTTAAAATTGAAGGAACTTTGTAAACAAACTTTAAAGCAGTCCAAAAGTTTGCTGGAACTTAGCCGCAAACTTTATAGCATACTGAGCATGCTCCCTGCACTAATATCATACCTCCTGCTTCTTTAAATTTAAAATAGGAGGGAAGTTTAAATGTTGGGTGTTTTCATGTAAAAAGTAAATGGATGTAGATGTCTGAGTTATATATGATTCAATTAGTTCCTGGAACAGGCCATGCATCATTGATCATCTCTTTGTAAGTCATTTTAGACATTTTTTGCATGTTAATTTGTTATCATTGGTACAAAATTTATGTCAAAGAACCCCCATTTTGAAAATAACAATTTTGTTACACCCTTACTGCTCTTAGAGAAATATTATTACAGCATACTTGCCAACCTCTGACAATGAGAAATCATGTCATGACATGACATGACATGTTAAAAAGCGTGTGAAAACGCGTGACGTAGATGCGGACTTTTTCATATGAACAATGTTCATAATTTCACAGTAATCATTATACAAATTTGTTAATATAATAAACAAGAGTCTACTGTAAACTTTTATTGAATTCAACTGTTGCTTTTGAAGCAACAGCACTAGGCACATATATATTCAAAACAACTGCCAGTTTGGTTACATTTACTTGATAACAAGGCACAATTGTCAAGTTCTGATCAGAATTCAGTGTAAATTTATTTATAACTGAAAATGCTCTCTCACAGTCAGAATTGGTATTTGGCTGAACTAAAATAGCTTGATCAAGCTTTGAACAAGTTTCATAACAATTGTTTTTGCCATCTAAAATGTCAACTTTAATCACTGCCTTTGCTTCCAACAAACTATATATGTTGCTATTGGCTGGTCAAGACTGTGTAGTTCATCAGAAGACAGCTGGTACTGTGAGAACTGATCCAACAGTTCAGTGATATTTCCATCTCCTATGACCTGTTGAAATCGGTTGGCCAGATTTGAAACTGAAAAAGAAAAATATTTCATAATTTGATTACCAAATTGAGTCCATTATTGATTAAACATGTTAAATGCCTAATCAAATAGCTACATTGTTGTTCTCCTCTCACATGTATTGTTATGATTGCAACATAGGGTGCACAAATTATGCGTTATTCGTCCCTTGATCATTTAAACTCGAAAATATAATTTATAAATCTTGAATCTTGGTACGTACACATCGTTTTCGCTTAACAATCTTATCTATAGACGACGGTACAGGCCCTGAAAGCGACCTCTTTCTGTGGACATTTCCCCTAAGTTAATTTGAAAGAAAGATTGTCACAAAATCGTAAAAACTTATCACAAACTACTTACCTTAAGGGGTTTTGCTGTTCGTCCATCATGATAGAATTTAAAAACAATGGCGACCAAACAATTACTTCAGAACTCTCGGTATTTATCGTCTAATAATGGAAAAACCTAAGAATCGCGATATCACTAACGACCAAAAAATAAAAACAACGAAAAAGCGTGTAATTGCGTGTAAAGTGGTGAAAAGCGTGTACACGCCATGTGAAAAAATCCTCGCGTGTAAACCGTTGAAAAAGCGTGTATTACACGCGAATATCATGTCACTTGGCAACTATGTATTACAGTTGTGAACTTAAACTTTGTGGATAATGATGTTTTGCAGGAATGGTCTTCTTATGTTCAAGCAATTTGTAATTCTTTATTGTTAAATCACATTTGATTAATATTTTAGATATAATTTTATGCTTTATACAGTATAAATGTTGTAATGCCTTAATCGAAGTTTCTTTATAATTGGCCTTATAAAAACAGATCGGTTCTTGATTTTTGTCATACATATGAATCTGTTAAGAAATCAATCAGCTCATTCTGAATTCTGCACTGAGTAAATTAATAGATATACATGTACCTATATTGTTTTTTTTTGGTCACAATTTACATTTCTCTCTTTCATATTTCTTTAAAAATGAAATTTTGATCAGCAGGTGAGCAGGTAAATAACAATTACTGGTCATAATAATTAATACAATCTAAATTTTGATCCATATGTGCATGTTTTGAATGAGACGTACAGTTTTGAAAAAGAATTAACAAAAAGGTAGTCCTAGGGAATCATTATCATCTGATTTGCCAGAAGTTCACCGCAAACTATATAAGGCTTTGAAAGTTTGCCGGAAGTTCACCACAAAAATTGCCAGAAGTTCGCCACAAACTATATAAGGCTATCAAAGTCCGCCAGAGGTTCACCACAAATAGTCGCCAGAAGTTCACCACAAACTATATAAGGCTATCGAACTTTGCGGCAAGTCTGCTGCAACCTTCATTTGCATGGTAAAAAGTCGCGGGGAAGTTGCCGCAAACCATTTGCAGCAACCTTACCGCAGTGTATGCGGCTGATCTGCCGCAACAGTTCGCAAGAAGGCTGATTTTTCAGTAAGGGTAACATGTACCTCTATAAATATATATATTTAGTTTTTCTGGGTTTTTTGTGGTCACAATTTATATATATCTCTCTTTCAAATTTCTTTAAAAATGAAAATTTGATCAGCTGGTAAATTAACAATTATTGGTCATATAATACAATTCAAATTTTGATCCCTATGTGCATGTTTTGAATAAGACGTACAGTTTTGAAAAAGAATTTACAGAAAGGTTGCCACAAGGCATCATTAGCATATTTGATTTGCCGGAAGTTCACCACAAACTATATAAGGCTATGAAAGTTTGCCGGAAGTTCACCACAAAAAGTCGCCAGAAGTTCGCCACAAACTATATAAGGCTATCAAAGTTCGCCAGAGGTTCACCACAAATAGTCGCCAGAAGTTTGCTACAAACTTTGCAACAAGTCTGCCGCAACCTTCATTTGCATGGTAAAAAGTCGCGGTGAAGTTGCCGCAAACTATTTGCAGCAACCTTACCGCTGTGTTTGCGGCAAATCTGCCGCAACAGTTCGCCAGAAGATTGATTTTTTACGTAAGGGGAAACTTGCTTTTTTTACTATCTCTATAAAGTTTTAGATTTTGGTCGATTGATTGTTTTACCCCACATCAGTCATCTCCTTTTAAACATATTTTACAGTAACTGGTTTGGACATTCTCCTTTTGAAATATTTTACAGTAACTGGTTTGGACATTCTCCTTTTAAACACATTTTACAGTAACTGGTTTGGACATTCTCCTTTTAAACATATATTTTACAGTAACTGGTTTGGACATTCTCCTTTTAAACATATTTTACAGTAACTGGTTTTTACATTCTCCTTTTAAACATATTTTACAGTAACTGGTTTCGACATTCTCCTTTAAAACATATATTTTACAGTAACTGGTTTGTACATTCTTCTTTTACACATATTTTACAGTAACTGGTTTGGACATTCATTCTTCTTTTACACATATTTTACAGTAACTGGTTTGGACATTCTTCTTTTACACATATTTTACAGTAACTGGTTTGTACATTCTTCTTTTAAACATATTTTACAGTAACTGATTTCGACATTCTCCTTTTAAACATATTTTACAGTAACTGGTTTTTACATTCTCCTTTTAAACATATTTTACAGTAACTGGTTTGTACATTCTTCTTTAAAACATATATTTTACAGTAACTGGTTTGGACATTCTTCTTTTACACATATTTTACAGTAACTGGTTTGTACATTTTTCTTTTACACATATTTTACAATAACTGGTTTGGACATTCTTCTTTTACACATATTTTACAGTAACTGGTTTGGACATTTTTCTCTAAGACAAATGATCATTGGATTCCAAATCAACACAATGAATTAAACTTAAAAATAAACAAATTATTATAGGCTCTAACCTAAAGAATGTTGCTATAGATGAGTTTGTAATGACAGAAATTGTATCTCTTTCTCTATAACGCCTGAGCTTCCGAGGCTTCACCTCATCAACACCCTACCAGGAGGTCCTCAGCGGTGGCCTTGACCCGCTTGGGTCCCGCAGGCACCTTGCCGAGGTTCGGGCGTACACTTAAAAATGAACTAGCTACGCCACTGTAAATTTCTTATACTGGGAACCAGTTTGGTAGCACGGCGCTGTATCTTTTCAATTTTCCTTATATCTTTCTTTAAATATGGTGACCACACTGTAGCGGAATATTCCAATAACGGACGTATTATCGATTTATATTATAAGTAATATGGTTCGCTACTGACCCCCTACGGATCCATAGAGGGTTAGTAACAGGGGGTGAGGACGAAGGCCGAATCTCCTATGGATTTTATTCACCATCTATGGTCCGTAGGGGATCAGTAGTTAACCGTATAACGAATTTATCGCCCGTGAGACTTGTTTCCGCTGTGTTTTGTAGAGAAATAAACAATAAAACACAACAACATTAATAGATGACGTCACCATTAACAGTAGACGTAACGTCATGATCCCCCTATGAAATTTACCAACCCCCTACGAATCCATAGGGGGTCACCACGTGACGGCGTTAAACCAATCACAACGTGATAATTTACCGGCGGTGCGATAAAAAGTAATAAACATATCCTTTTCCAAATAGTCAAAAGAAATACGGATTAATGCTAAGACTCTTTTTTTTACACAGTTAGTAATATGTTTGGCAAACTTAAGTTTAGGCTCAAATGTTACTCCAAATCCTTTCCTTCAGTAACCATGGTAACAGGATTAACCTGGACATAATTGTCTTCATTATCTAACATTGTGTATCTAGACAAGTTATTCTTTTGACCAAAGTGCATTACTTTACATTTATTTGCATTAAATAATAATGTCCATTTTCTAGACCAATCACATAATCTATCTAAATCAGCTTGTAATTCCTGGTGTTCTTGCTCATTAACTACGGACGAATGAACCTTTGTGTCATCTACAAAAACTTTAACCAGTCCAGCAACTGCATCTGGCATATCATTTATAAACGCCGAAACAGTACGGGCTCCAGGACACTGCCCTGACGTATTTACCTGACAATATCGGGATGAGGGTATTTAGTCAAATCTTAACAGGAAGCTGTGATAATATTAAAAAACGACACGGATAAAAACAATAAACAATGTCAAAATGTTTTTAAGGCTTTAAGTAAATCTTTATTTGGGTAAGTTGATGCAAGCATACGATCTGTATTGTCTCTTATACTGTTAGAGGCATAAAATGTTTAACAACCAAATCATATATATATGTGTAAAAACGTTAATTATGAGCTATGAAAGTCAAGAAGTTCGTGCATTTTTCCGAGTAGGTTTAAACAAATTTCAAACATTAGCTGTCACTACCCTATAGATTTGCAACTGTTGGTTATATTGATAATTTAGAATCTTCATTGAAGCTGGAGCACGAATGTTGTGATAATTAATTCGATTGGTGTGTCATTTGTATGTATAAGTGACATCCCTTTGTACTATGTTCAATTCCTAAAAATCTTTCGAATCAATGCGTGTATTGTCTCCCTTGAACAGGTTCATAATTTCATCTTTACGTATAGTTATTTTATTTAATTTCAAATCATTACAAAATCTATAAATTTACTAGATCTTAGTATTTATCATTGGTTTATTAAAGACATTTATGTATGTCTATAATTTTATGTATTTGTTTTGAAACGTTTAAACTTATTATATACCAATATAAAGAACCTTTCATTATGTTATAAATGTTATTTAGTTCCAAACTTTACCTTTGACAGACTGTGCAAGATCCTCGAGATCATCGGTGTACATCATTTACTCTCATCATTAAATTACTTAGTGTGATGAGTCAATCTATTGTAAAAATAAGAAAATGTTTACATTAACAGGTGGATAATCGTAATACTATTATAAAAAGTATTGTGTCTACTTTTAATTTGAGGTAAAATAATCAGGTGAATAACACATGTTTCATTTTGCTGTCAATAATACACTGTTTCAAGTTGTTGTATGCAATTCATATAATCTCCAACAGCATTGATCCTGCTACTTGTAAAATCATTTATTGCTTTATAAATTAATATGGTGTAAACAATTATGTCAGAGTTCAAAAGAAGCAGACATGTTGTCTTAGTTTATCTTCATTAGTTGTTCCCTAAGACAAATACACGTATGAAGTGTATCACCCCCTTACACAAACACACACAAGATACACATACGCACAAACACAAAAACAGCACTTTAAACTTATGTCAAATGCTTTAGTGAAAAATTATGATTGGAACCTACATAAAACATTTTAACTGTTTTGAAAAAGACTGTAAATGAAAACCGAATTATATTATCTCCACATAATGATAAATGTTGGGAAAATTAACCAGAGTTATCTTATATTAATCAAAGAGAGGGGCTAGCAAACAATTTTTAATTATAACTTGATTAACGTTAAAATAATTTTCCACTAAAAATGAAAGTTACTGTATTCAAATATAAGGACTTTTTAAGCTAAATCTACTAATTTTATTTCATATTATGAATTTTTATGACAATAGATAAACATGCTAAGTGATATGTATGTAAACGTGTTTCCTCCTTTGGAAACATAAGGTTGTTTACTTAGTAGGATTATTTATTATGCTGATTTTTTTATTTGCACTAATAAGTAATATACAAATAAAGGCCTTATTGTTCCTCCTTTGATGAGGTCAGAATATTTATTTCCAACTTGAAGGTGGCCAGTCCAGGTTCAGCACATTTATTTTCTGCTACTCCAGAAAGTAACACAAAAACTGCAACCCTCTCCCTCAAATGGTCGTAGCCTGAAGTACTTTCACTTTAATGATACAGATCCCTCTTTTTGGTAGGGTAAGGGGACAACCATTTAATTTTGAGGGGAAAAAAGGGGGGGGGGGGGGGTAGCTGGCAAATTTGTAGAGGTCAGAATATTTATTTCCAACTTAAGCGTAGAGAGGCAAACATTTTATGGGGATTATTTTATAGAAAAATGTAATTTTTTCACATCAAAAAGGACATGAAGGAGGAGGGTGGGGGTGGGAGGTGGGGGTGTAGGCATCCAGAATCAGCCAAATAAAGTACGTTAAAAAGTAATTGAAAATGACACTTTATTAATATATCTTTAAAGTTTATGAGCCTTAAGTGCTTTTCTAAATTATCTGATTATCTGAAGTGGATGTAAGCAATTATAGGCAATCGTACAGCCTTCAACAATGAGAAAAATCAATATCGCATAGTCGGCTATAAATGGCCCCGACATGAAAAATATGAAACAATTCAATTCAGAACACTAATGGCCTAATTTATAACAAAAAACTTTACGAAAAACAAATATAACGGACATGAACCAATGACAACCAAAGACCAACAGGCTCCTGATTTAGTACAGACACAAAGAATGAGGCGGGGTTACATTTGTGAGCGCTACAGACACGGGCATAGCTAATGAGTTGGAATATGTATGTCTATAATTTATCTTCAAATATAAGGAAAATTAACAATAGGGAAAGAAAAATCATCCCTTTTGTCGTAAATTTTTGTGAAGAGTTTCTCGTGTATAACTGGGATATCTTTACAAAATTTAATATTAAGTTCTTTTGCTCCCAATCTTTGTTTGTATCATGTAAAGACATAGCTTTCATTTTAAGCTCATCTGGCCAATAGGGCCAAATTTTATCATTTTAGCCTTTTATCTTGAATTGTTAAAATTATTTTTAGACTCTTCATAGGAGTAATTAGACAGAGGGAAACTGTAAACGGAAAAAATAATCACCAATATATTAAAGGTAAAAAAAAGAGACTTTCGTTTGAAATTATATTCAAGTCCAAATGTTGTTTAGTGTCCATAGTTAAAGATGCAAATCCAAACATAGAACTAGGTGAGTGACACAGGCTCTATAGAGCCTCTAGTTTGGATCAGATTTATTTGTTCTCGATTTTCTCAGCCATTTAGCAGAATTGGCTTTATAGCATGATAAAAAATATGTAAATGGTATGGACAGATGCCACTGCTGATTTATACTAAATCAAAATGTATTTTAATTTATTGTAAGAAATAATAATCAGAGCATGTAATGAGGTTCTGCGCAAGCTTCTAAGTAATTCCCAAGTGTCTCATATATGTTACATGCCTGTAATAACTAAGCCTTGTTAAGCCTTGTTATTACAGCTTAGTTTATCCCTTAAAAGCCTTGTCTATGGTCGGGTTATTGTCTCTTTGATACATTCCCCATTTCCAATCTCAATTTTATTGTCTCATTGATTTACCATGGTTGATAAAAATGTATTAATTTAATTGGAAAATTAGTTATTAAGGCTATGTATTAAGTTACTGCGCAAAGTTTCAAGAATTCCCAAGTGCCCACTAAAAATTAAAATATTTATGATTTAATTAACAAATAACAAGCATATGTTACTACAGATTAAGAAAATTTAAGAAATAAGAGTAGACAACTCATGAAAGTATCTGTAATAACACATGTATGATATTTTCCCTAATAACCCTATAGAGTTATATCCTTGACTGAACATTGTGGAAAGACAATCCTGCATAAATTCAAAAACAGTTAAAATCCAGCATTCATCAGCCGACCAATTTAAAAACTCATCCTTCCTCAAAACTGCTGTTGACTGGAACAACCTTGAAGACAGTATAGTGACAGCAAAGTCAACCGAAGGCTTCAAAGCGGCACTATATAGCCGCACAAGGGACTTAAATTGTGTTCAATGCCCCCGTTGTGATGAAGCCAACTTTGGATTCTACGACGTACCCATACAGATACAGAGTAAATGGGGAACCTGAAAAAAGAGCCAATATAAACTTGACAGTAGGCATTTTGAGGCAAATACAAGGGACACACTCAACAGAAGGATATTTTATTTTGGCCATTTAATGAAATCATTGTTTTATATTGTTGTTTTAACAAGATATTGAGGTTAAAAATGGACACATATTTGAATTCTTACAAATGTCTGATGCATATCCTACACTAAACAAAGATGCATGTTCTTTAAATTATCATACAGTACATAAATTTTGGGAGAGTAAAATTATGTGTTAGGCTTAGACTAGTAAAATTACTGAAGAATATTTTTTTCTGTTTAGACAGGTTTTACTAGCTGTACAAACTACATCTATCATTTGTTATCATTTTCAGAAAGAAGAAACGCAATTAGAAGCCACTGTAGATGCTTTGATCCACAGAGTTCAGGGTATCAAAAATTCCATTGCATCAGTTCTTTTTAAGCTTGAAAATGAATATCAAACTTTGAATTGGAAGGATATTATGTTTGAATGTTTTGTTTATAACTTTGAATCGTGACTAATACCGCTTAGAATAACAGGCCAACTTGCATACACATGATATAAAAAGTTATACAACTAAAAAATCTAACTCAAACCAGAATTTGCAACGGCACTGGTAGGTTCGCTGGATGATTGATTGATGGTATTTAATGCCACTTTCAGTAGTTTTGACAATTATCAGGGCAGTCAGTCTTTATTGCTGGTCCAATGCTGGATGAACCGGGAGTGCCCGGAGAGAACCCTATGGCAGAAAAACTGATAATCATAGTCAATTAAGATTGGAATCGAACGCAACTGCCACCTGCGGGGTTTGAACTCACATTAATCTCAGTGTTGACAGGCTAGTGATACAGTAGATGAACTACTTTGACCACTCAGCCACCAAGGCCCATTTTTCACTGGACATATGGTCAAGTACTAAACAATCATTTACAAGTTATTTGCTTTATATTTTTAATTAATTTACAACGTACATATGCACTGTTAATGGATCATGATTATTATTTTTATATTGTACATGTTTTTTTGTAGTTTCCGTTACACATATATTTGCCAGATGGTAAAGTACCTTTTGTCCATTTAAACATTTGAACATTTAACAATATCTTTTCAAAGATAGGAAATCTTACAATGAGATTCCCTGGTCTTGCAATTTTCTTGTGCTACTGTCTGCTATTATCATGATTAAACTGAAAGTTAATATGCTTTTCATATAGAATCGCATATACATGTAGTTATTTTCTTAAAATATCACATTGTTTTCAGGCCATCTGTGCTGGATAATTTCGCTCTAGTATCTGGCCAGCTAAATAGTCTTGGTAAAGTTCTGAAGAATGACAGATCACCACATCTTAGGAATCATCTCTTATTACCGCTGGCACTGAGACCTGATAGAGATGCTGAACTTGATGTACTGAATAAGTTGTAAAGGTCAATTAAGATCAAATTTCAAATATTTTGATGTAAGATCTATAAGTATGACTCATATTCCATAAACATGAAGAAAGCTCAGGAAGTGATTTTTCATTAGAGTCAACATTTTTATTTATGGTTACATCTATGTTTAAAAGGGTGTGTAAAAATCAAAAGACGCACAATCCTTCAAAAAAAAAAAAAAAAAAAAAAAAAAAAAACAGCTTGCACTAACTGTGTGTTGATGTCATCTGTAAGAGATTGTTGCTTATCTCATATTAAAAATTATGTTTCCACAAAAAAAAGGCAATAGAAATATTAAGATGATGAGGAGAAAAAAAAGTATTGAAAACGATTGTAGACATTAATCTGTTTATATATTAATTAGTACAATAAGGGAGGGACCAGGCACCCTGCAGCCCCTTTAAATCCGCCCCTGACTAGTCATGCTAAAATGTGTACTCATTGTATTTACTTTGTAGAAATTAACAGAAGGAAGAGTACTATGTTTTAACCATGAAGCTGTTCCAGACTACCTCCGTACCAAACCAGAACCAGAGGTTGAGGACACAGTTCAAATTGTTGTTCAGAAATCAGCTGTAATGCAAGCAGACATGGCTCAAGTAAGTACATTAAATCTCTTCCTCCAGAAAAATACACACGCTACATTACAACATACAATATGCATTAGGCCAAAAAAAATATATGTCTGTTTAAGGTAACATCATTAAAAAAATAGGGTAGGTAGGTCGGTATTTCCATTTTATTTTATTTTTTCATTTATTTTTTCCGACATGATTATGGGTCGCGTTGTTCGTCTTGTCGTGGTCAGAGTTGTCCATGGGGCGAGTTTACCCGTGTATTTAATGATTGGATTATTTCCTTTTAATTTGTTATTGATAGGTAACAAATGGCGGCAAAGTGTTTATTTTTATCACACAAGTCGTGAATTTCCTTAAAACAGCTGTCATATTCATGTTTGTGAACATTAGGACGTATCAGGCAATTGGTTTCCTTTATTGGCAACTCTAACTTTGCTTTTGACACGAGTTCAAATAATTTTTCTCTTTACGATGGAAATAAAATGACTTTAGGGTCGGCGCTCAAAAGCAGGGTCGGTCGGGAAACCTTAAACAGACATTTGTTTTTGTCCTTAAAGATTTTCCCTTCTCTGTTTTAAATTAACAAGCTTTTTAAAAGACTGTTATTACTTGATAGTATAATAATTAAGACTCTACAAAAGCAGAAACAAATTTAAGGTCAGTGTCCTTGTTTTTGAGGTATACACCATTTAAAATATGATGGGAAATGATTCTCTCAAAATATTTCATACATTTATTAAACATATGCACCTTTTTTTCTTATAAAAAATATGAAAAAATAACAAGGATTTTATAAGATTTTCAAATATGGCTTTTTAAACTTTATGTAATAAAACGATGAAAAGAAAAGTATGTAGAAGTGGGCAAAATTTAAATGGCACTACGTGGATAAAACTAGAGGATTCCGAATATCCGACAAAAAGTTAAAAACAAGAGGAGCAAACATCATTAAAAGTTAGAACCTCTTAGAGGTGATACGTTTATACATTATACTTTATTCCTTTAAGGATATTCCATTAAAATGAATATGTGAGGGTGGGAAGGGACTTCCAAATCACCCACAACTAACATACTTTCAATGAATAATTTACTTTGACCACATCAAACAGACATACAAATGTCCTACCCTTAAATATTTATGCCCATAATCATGACACAAAATGAAGATAAACTGAAAAAAATCAAGTGTGTCTTCAATACAAAAAATCAGTTATAAACAGCTTTTAAATAAAAATTATAATCATGTTAATGTTTATACAAAGAATAACACTAAGAATGAAGCATCAAAAATTCTCTAATATCATATAAATAGTTTAAAGGGATATTATTATTATTACAGGAGGGAAGCAGTTGGGGGAAACCAAATCTGTTTATTATATAAATCCTCACCGCAATTATATGATATATAAGACCCTGATATTAACATGTCTTTTCAATTGTTTACAGCAATACAAAATAATTTTTTAAACAAATTCTATGTACAGTTTTTTTTGAAAAAATCATAATTTATGTTGAAAAAATGCAATTGTTGGCTTCTTTTTTGTCTTTCCTGCGAGACATAGGTATTACTCTCCGGCGGCGTAAACTATTTGTATAAAGCTTTATATTTCAGAAGGTAGAAGACCTGTATGCTTCATACCTTGTATGCAGATACCTTATGTTACAAAGTTTCCACCTGTCATATGTCCATTGTCCTTTGTCTCATTTTCATGGTTCAGCGACTGCTTGAAAAAAAAATTGTTTTTTTTTGTCATGTGAATTTCTCACTTATTATGAGTAGTAGGATAACTATATTTGGTATATGGGTTCCTTACAACGCCTACATGTCCGTCAGATAGGGTTCACCTGACCTCGACCTTATTTCATGGAACAGTGATCAAGGTAAAAGTTACGTAATTAGGTCCGTTTCTCAGATACTATAAGCAGTAGATCAACTATATGTGGTGTATATAATGATTGTTAGGGGTACATGTCAGTCTGGCAGGTTTCATCTGACCTTGACATCATTTTCATGGTTCATTGGTCAGTGTTAATTTTTTGTGTTTTGGTCTGTTTTTCAATTACTATAAGCAATAGGTCAGTATTATTTGGTGTATGGAATGAATGTAAGGTGTACATGTCGGTCTAGCCGGTATCATCTGAGCTTGACCTCATTTTTATGGTTCATTGGTCAATGATAAGTTTTCCGTAATTTTGTCAGATTATCAGATATTATAATTAGCAACAGGTCAACTATATTTGGTGTATGGAATGATTGTAAGGTGTACATGTCTTTCTGGCATGGTTCATTTGACCATGAACTCATTATCATAGAACATTGATAATGACTGTCACACTTAATATTAATAAATTTATGTGATACTTGTAGTAAAACCTTTATGTTACAGACTTTTAACATAAATTCAATGATAAGTAAAACAGGCGAGGCATTTCAGCGTGTGCACTCTTGTACATACATTCTTATAATACATTTAAAGACCTATTTCGCAAAAATTTTTATTGACTGTCTGGAAGTATAAATGCTACATATATATATATAATTCATAAATAGTCAATTTGTGAATACATTTTTTGGGGTCAAGTTTTGCATGTCTGTATCAGCACATACAAGGGTAAAGGTCAGGCCTTGTACATATTCACAATACAATGTTGTATATTTATTCTATTTTTAGAAACAGCTGAATTCAATGAACAAGATCACCAGTAATTTATTTGATATAATAAACTCCAACAAGGAAGAACTAGAAAGTGAAGCAAGTAAGTCATTTTTTCTTGTCATAGGAATCAAAAAAACTAAATATTCAGTCCGAAGATCTAATAATAATTCTTTCAATTTGCATTGTTATACAGTTTTGCTGGATTTATTGTGGTGTTGTATAAACTCTTTTCATTTCTCATGTTTATTTAGATTGGACGACCAGCCATCAAATTTTAATTTAAAGTGCCTTGAGGCTCCTACCTGCAGATTCAAATATTTAACAACCCCAACAGAGCTCCAGATAAAAATTCACAAATTGGGTTTTTTACCTACCAATTTTGATGTAATTGAGTGAAATAGCTTATTCAATTGCATTATTAATTCCAATTCACCCCTAAAGCAAATATCAAATTGGGTTTTTCACCACCAAGCTCCTGTATTGGGTTTTTTCATCATCTAAATATCATGAATATTGAATTGAGACATGTTATAATGTAATCATATCAAACAAAGATGTTCATCCACTGTTATCTTAAATATGTTTCTTTCAAGTATGTATGTCATGTATGTGATATAGCTGTTTTATTTGGTTTAAACACTGACGAGCAATTTATTGTTTATTTTGTGTCTGGTTTGTTTCAAATGTTCCTCCAGTTTTGATTTTTCTGTCAATTTAAATAAACTGATGTTACTAGTTGGGCAGTAACTGATTACTTTTCTAGAGCACATATATATACAACCACTCCTGGTGTTTGTTGGGGTTATTTAATATAACAATCCGTTGACATTGCTTGACGGCATTTTATTTTTCCAAGTATGTTAAATAGTTTTGAACAAAATGTTGTCATGATTTATCACATTCAATATCAGAGACAACTTTGGCAATGTGTAAATTTTTATTGATGATATCCATATGTTCAGCGTTCTCATTTTGTCTTTTCACTGCTGACAGCTGAATATTTGGGGTCACTTTGTGCCCCCAACCACTTGTACATGTTGTAATTTTGTTGTCTCAGCGGCGGCTTGCGGTAGGCTTACTTTCAGAGCAATATATATATGAGACCCCCATTTAATCGATTTTATTTAGCCATGGGTTCTTTCGGAGTTGTTGTCTTTTCCATTAAGGAATTGATAATGTGACTTGCGTACATTTGTACTATAGAGCTTTCGCACAGCGGTCTGTTGTCAATAGTTCAACAGCATATACGACTTTGTTACTAGCGGTGCTTTTTTCTGCCTCTCCGACTTATGGTCTTCCAAAGATTTTTTTTTTAAACTGGCCACTTATGTTTACCTGGGATACAGTTTCGAGTGAAGGATAATTACTTTCAACCGGGACCAGATCAGATGTTTGATTAACACTCTATTTTTAGAACGAAAGTAGATTTACGCGACAACAATTTATCGATAAGGATAAATAACGCACACGATAGCGACAAGTAGGGTTTAGAACGCATAGTTTTGACATATAATTGGGTTTTCCTTTGCATGAATTGGGTTTTTGAACGCTGCAATTGTCAATTGAATTGGGTTTGCAATTGTCAATTGAATTGGGTTTTCAATTGTTTTTATTGCGTATTCACACAAATACACAGCTTATCTGGAGCTCTTGACCCTTAGCAGATAGTAAAAATGTGGAAATAAACATTATGAACTAGTAAAAGCTCAAAATTTGTATGCTCCAGAAACAAAATGTCTGTCCCACATGGGTATATGTTGTGTCCAGCTAACTCCTGTATCAGATTTAAGGCTAGAATTTTTTTTATATGCAGGGTGTTAATGTATTTACTAAAGGTGTTCATGATTGTAGTACATAAAATACAGAGGGTGTACATATTGTCAGGATTTTGATTTTCTTTAAATCCACAAGATATTGAACTTCATAATTTTTTTTGTGAAATTGTGCTTGCAGAGTACATGATTTGTCCAGCCAACTCTCCTACAGTTTTGTGTTATTAATGTTCACTAATTTTGTCTCCTGTTAACTTTTTCAAACTCGAGTTATTAATTGTGAAAGGACCAACAACAATAAATTGTCCTACATTGTGAAATAAATCACAACTGTATCTTTCAGAAACAAGTTTTAATAAATCTTATGTAAGCAGAGCTATATTCATGCCTAAGAAGGGACATCTTTTCCTCAGCAATAAGTAAAAATCAACGATTTGCATAGCTCAGTGGAAACTAAAACACGGTTCACTGGCTCAGACTTATTCATCAACAGATACCAGTGCAATGGTGGCTGCCATGATGTTTGGTAAGGGAGTAAAATCAATAAGACGACAAGATTCTCAACCTGGTATGACACCACAACAACAGCAGCAGCAGCAACAACAGAAACAACAAGGTAATATATATATATATCACTCCATGATTTGATACATCAACCTAAAAAACGTTTCTTAAATTTGTATAAGACATAAACTAGAGGCAGACCCAGGATTTTCTTTTTGAAAGAGGAGTTATTAAAAAAGTTTTCATTTAAGCAATCTTTTAAATCCAATATTTTTTATGCCTCTGCCGTGGCAACGGGGGAATTAAGTTTCACCCTTGTCCATGTTGTCCTTCTATACATCTGTCCGTACATTCCACAATTAGTTTCTGTTCTCTAACTTTAGTTTCCAACAACCAATTACACTATGCCTATTACTACCAAACACAGATCAACTTTGAATATGGGTGGCGTTACTTTTGCCATTTGCAAGTTATGTCCCTTTATAAATGGAAAAATTGGAAAAGTTTCAGTTTCCACATTCTTACTTTACTTTGTCACAACCAAATGTTCTGAAACTTATACACAATGCTTATTACAACCAAACACAGATCAACAACGAATATGGGTGGCTTCACTCTTACCCTCCTTAAGTTATATCCCTTTATAAATGGAGAAGTTGGAAAATTAGCAGTTTTCACACTCTTACCTTACTTGCCACAACTAAATGTTCTGAAACTTATACACAATGCTTATTACCACCAAACACAGATCAAGTTTGAATTTGGGTGGCCTCACTCTTGCCATTCTCAAGTTACGTCCCTTTATAAATGGAAAAATTGGAAAATTTGCAGTCAGTTTCTGCACTCTTACTTTACTTTGCCATAACCAAATGTTCAGAAACTTATACACAATGCTTATTACTATCAAACACAGATCAAGTTCGAATATTGTACACTGTTCTCGAGTTATGTCCTTTTGTAAATGGAAAAATTGCTGAATTTGTTGTATATTTACAAGCGGGGGCATTTGTGTCCCATGGACACATTGTTCTTTTATATTTGTTTTTGAAAACCAATATAATGGAATATATTAAGAAAATCACATAGATTTTAATATCGTGATAACCGTAGTGCTTCATTACTCTTTTAGTTCCATTTTCTCAAAAGTTCTCTCTGTTTAAATCTGGAGAACCAAAAACAACCAGTTATGGGGAAAATTAGATGAACATGAATCAATTTTTATCCAAAGTACATTCAATCAAAGCTTGAAACAAGTCAAGTGTCAATTTTACAGTCAATTAAAGTCATAAGAGCACTGTGTTACGGATGTAAACTCATTATAAATACCTGGCTTAAAAATTTGTAATGAAATTTGAATCAAAAAATTAAAAAGCCAGAAAAGTACAAAGTTGAAGAGCATTGATTGAAACGAAAATTTCAATAGTGTTCCAGAAGACATATTTCTCTTCTGATAAGTTATAATTTAGGGAATAAATTGTTGAAGCTACATCATCTCATTATGTATTAGAACCTTTTGTTGTAAATAGTATAAACAGTCAGAATATTTTTTTCTTCTGCTTTCAGCACAAGACATTGGAAAAGCACCGAGTACCATAAAAACAAACATCAAGTCTGCAACCAGTACACATCCATATCAAAGACCTTGATTTTTTAACTGAAAACAATGTTTTGTATAAGACTGGAATGAAGACACCAAGTCTAAATATGCGTGATGGATGTTTTCCTACATCAGTTGTTGAAGTACAATATTTCAAGAGGCTTTTGATGTTAAAAAAGATGTAAATGCAGATTTTGAGGTTGAAAAAAAGACTGGATAACGCTGTGCTCATTATTGTCCAAAAGTACACATGTGCTATAATGATAAAGTGCTTTCAAAAGAATTTTTGATCATGATATAATGTTTGTAAGCTTAATACTATGAAAATTAAACATATACTTTTGTTGTATCTCTTAAGATATTTCAAAGTTACTTCCCTTATTGTCGAGCCTATGACTTTTGTCGCAAAAGCGAGACATAGCGATCCTACATTCCGTCGGCGTCGTCGTCGCCGTCGTCGTCGTCGGCGGCGTCCACAAATATTCACTCTGTGGTTAAAGTTTTTCAAATTTTGATAACTTTCTTAAACTATCCTGGATTTGTACCATACTTGGACAGAAGCTTGTTTATGATCATAAGATAGTATTCAAAAGTAAATTTTGTTAAAAAAAAATCCTGTTTATCCGTATTTTACTTAAAAATGGACTAAGTTTTTCTGCCAGTTAACATTACATTCACTCTGGTTAAAGTTTTAAAATTTTTAATAACTTTCTTAAACTATCCTTGATTTGTACCAAACTTGGACAGAAGCTTGTTTATGATCAAAAGCTAGTATCTAGAGGGAAATGTTGTAAAAAAAAAATTCCTGTTTTTCCGTATCTTACTTATAAATGGACATAGTTTTTCTTCCAGTTAACATTACATACAGTCTGCAGTTAAAGTTTTTAAAACATTTATTAGATTCATAAACCATCCTGAATTCTTACCAAACTTGAACAGAAGCTCCTTACATTCAAAAGATAGTATCTAGAGGAAAATGTTTAATAATTATTTCCCCATTTTTGTTGAACCTGCGACTAATAGCAAAAGTAGGCGAGACACTGGGTTCCGCGGAACCTTAATGAATTTTTTTACTAGAAAATAGAAAATTATGTGGGCCAAAATGTGACTCAAAAAACAAATGTATATCTGATTCATCTGTCCTTGGAGTTTTGAATCTTTCAGGAGTATGTGGGATTGTAGTAGTTCTGCTTGATATTATCTTTACCCATTAATTTATGTCTGGCTTGATAATACTGTCTAGGACTGAAAGGGCATTATCATAGTGACTCACAGATGTCTTGTTTTTAAGGATTTATTGTTACAAGATATTGAGACGGTGTAAACTTACTGAGAAATGGACAATTACAATTCACTTTCAGAAAAAAAAAGAAACTACTTATTTTCAGAGCCAAACAAAATATGTATGTTGGTATCCTGACGCTACATGTATGTCTGATCCCAAACCAATAACATTTAATGCCATGCATAAACAAAATTCTTAGAGAAATAGAGTTTTGTGCCCTTAGAGTTGTCTAGGAATCCTATTTCTGCTGACTAATTTAGTAGTCAAAGCAGGAGGTGAACTTCTGGCCCTATTTGGCATAAAAATTGAATTAAAAAAAAATCCAGAATTGTTTGTATGCCAATTTCAGTCAAATTCTGCTGGAATCAGAATGGAATTTTGTCTCCCCGTAGGGGAAGGGGCATTAAGTTTTACCCTTGACCGTTTGTACGTCTGTACGTCTACAAATTGGTTTCCGTTCTCCAACTGTAGTTTGTCTCAAACAAATGATATGAAACTTATATGCAATGCTTATTACCACAACACACAGATCAAGTTTGAATTTTGGTTGTGTCACTTTTACTGTTCTAGAGTTATGCCCCTTTACAAATGGAACATTGTTGAATTTTTCGCTTCCGTTCTCCAACTTTAGTTTGTCTCAAACAAATGATATGAAACTTATAAGCAATGTTTATTACCACAAAACACAGATCAAGTTTGAATTTTGGTGGCGTCACTTTTACCGTTCTAGAGTTATGCCTTTTACAATTTTTATTTTTGTTCACTATCTTAAGTTTGCCTCAACCAAATGTTCTGAAACTTATACACAATACTTATTACTACAAAACTCAGACCAAGTACACATTTGGGTAGTGCCACTTTTACCGTTCTTGAGTTATATTCCTTTATAACGTTATATGCAAGCGGGGCATCATCTGTGTCCCATAGACACATTCCCCATTTATTCTGCTTTAGGTAATTTGATAGGAACTACTTCTGATAGATCCATGATATTTTTTATAAAGTTGCATTACTATCAGTACATATCAGTTTGACTACTGTTTTGAAGCCCTGCCTCCTATGTCATTATCCAGGGACTTTCAATTAATTACCAATTTTCAATTTAAATCTTTCTGCTTAATCAGTTTGGTAGGAACTACTTGTGATAGATCAATGATATTTTCTATAGAGTTGCATTACTTTCAGTACATATCGGAGACTTTGAATCAATTAGAAATGTTGCTATCCATCAGGCCAGACATATCTCTGTGTTAACAGTTTATTTTATAATTTGAAGTCCAGTAACTCTGGGATGACTAATCTTAAAACTGTCCAAATAAAACGGAAGTTTAATTTATTAGTGTTAATATTGTTGACAATAAAGAAGAGTAAAGTTTCACCCTTTGTTACACTAATATGATCAAACTGAAAGTTTTTGAAACTCACCTGAATTTGAATATTACTCAACAATTTATATATATATATATATTGTATTCATATATGTTCAAACAGTTATTCCATGCTTTGTTTTATATGGCAACTTTCAATACACTACTGGTTTTGTAGAACTAAATTGCACTGAAGGACAAATGGATGAATTTGTTTCTAAAAGATAATATATATATGTTACTTCAGATAGAATGACATTAAACGTTACTGTACTGGTGTGACCAGATGAACATTTAAATAATGACCTCACTGATATTCAAGGCTTTTATATGCGAAAAATTCAAGACTTAACAAATGCTGATAAGTTGAAATAACTGAAAATGACCAAAATATAGGTTTGGTTAAGAATGTCAATATTATTCAGTGTTTGGAGTAGTTCTAAAAGTTGCCTTAATCAGTCAAAATTGCTGTTATGAGCAATCATTTAGGCATTTATAATTTGTTCGTTTGCTCTGAAATAAAACTATATTTGATGTATAGAATGATTGTAAGGTCTACATGTCTGTCTGATGGGTTTCATATGACTTTGGTCTCAATTTTAAGGGTTTTTTCAGTCAACTTTTTGTGATATGTAATTTTCTTGGATAAATTCAGTAATATATGTTTAAAGTAAACTGTATTTTGTGTATGAAACGACCTAGGAGTGCGCAGAAATGTCATTCTGACTGGGTTTATCTGACTGAACTCTTTCATGGTTTTTGTTCAATGTTAAGCTATGATTAGGACAGTTTCTGAGTTACTCAGTTTCCCAGATACCAAGAAACAGGTGATTGTATTTGGTTATAGAATATTTGTAAGATGTTCAAATCAGTCTGTCCAGGTTCATCTGATCTTGACATTTTTTCATGGACCATTAGTAATGATATTGGTTTGTAATGCCTCAGTGTGGTAAAGGCTTGATATCAACAACAATTATCATTATTAAAAATTAGGCTACACGTTTTAGGTTCCTTTTGGTCAAAGCGCTCACGATTTTAGGTATTTTTTAAGTACCAAATTTTTGAAAAATTTCAAGGAGAAATCTTCAATTGCACAGTATTGCGCATCAGATTTGTAAAATCTTTTACCACATTTATTTTGTGTCAGAAACCTATATTATGGCAAAAATTTCATCACAATCAAAATTCAGATAGTATCAAGCTTGAATATTGTGTCCAAATTTGCCCCAACTGTTCAGGGTTCGACTACTGCGGTCGTATCAAGCTGCGCTCAGCGAAGCATTCTATTTGCTTTAAATTAACGGACCAGTGCTTTTCTTTTTAAAAGGATGTTAAGCATGCCCCATACTCTTCTTGATCACAATTGCCTGTTAGTTTCATTTTTATACGACCGAAAATTTGCGGTCGTATATTGGTATCGTCGTCGTCGTCCGAAGACACTTGGTTTCCGGACAATAACTTTAGTATTTGTTAATAGAATCTATGAAATTTGAACACAAGGTTTATAACCACAAAAGGAAGGTTTGGATTGATTTTGAGGGTTATGGTCATAACAGTTTAGGAATAAGGGGCCAAAAAAGGGCCCAAAAAATTATTTTTCTAGTTTTCAGACAATAACTTGTGGAACGGTGTATGGATCTCTCTGAAATTTTACAACAAGTTTCCATACCACAAAGGGATGGTAAGAATATCTTTGGGGGGTAATGGCTCAAACCGTTTATGAATTAGGGTCAGAAAAGGGGAAAATACAAGGGTTTCCTTGTTAGTGGACAATCACTTTTAAGTACAATGTTAAATTTGGATTACCTCCCTTACACTGCTTTAAAATTATGTATAAAGAAATTTTGTATTGTCTTGAGGTGATTAGCTGTCAATTTTTTATTAGAAGTTACTAATGAAAAAAGGGAAAAGGGGGGGGGGGGGGGGGGGGTGGGTGTGTGGTAAAAAAGAATTTGTGGGGGAACAATTTTTTTTTCTCATTACAGATTTCAGAAATTAAAAAGAAAATTTCCTCAAAATGTTTTTTTTTAGAAGTTAGGTGAAAAAAAAATTTGATTTTTTTTGGGGGGGTCAATTTGCAACAGCATAGTGTATTGCAAAAAAGAAAAAAAAAGGGTGGGGGGGGGGGGCAATTCGCAAAAGTATAGTTTATTGCACAAATGCAAAAAATTTAATATAAATTCAAATCATATAACCAATTCTAAGTTCTTTGACTACAGTTATTCTGTGTAGGAAACCTATTATGTGTCAAACATTTAATTTCAATCCAAATTCAGACCTGTATCAAGCACGAATATTTTGTCCATTTTTGCACCAACTGTTCAGGGTTTGACCTCTGCGGTCGTATCGAGCTGAGCTCGGCGAAGCAATCTATTACACCTTATTAAGCAATTTATAAAATATTATATATGACCATGACTCACTGAAGATTGAAATAAAACTGGGTATCATCAGCTCTTTCCTTTCTTGAATTGTCCGTTACTAAATATAGAAATCATTAAGAAACTTAGTGTCAAACTCTCTCAGACAAAGATGAACTTAGAAGGATTTGCCTATATTATTTGTAGGTTCCTTATTATCATAGAGCTCTTCAGGTGTTTCTGTTCTTATTACTTCTTGCTGTTCAAATATTTAGCTTTCTGCGTTCCTGGTAAAAGTAAATCCAAAAAAGCGCGAAGATGCATACACTTGAGTATGTGTTATTGTCAGTGTTTGATCACCAGTGCAGTTAGTTTAACACTGGTTTTTGAAAGGAATTGTCTTGCTCAATTCGTTTTCTGTGAAGTGTTTTGTTTCAATTTCTTTGCTGAATGGTATTGTCTGTCTTATTCGACATGTGCATTTAAATCACCCCTGGTAATCTTTTCAGTTTTTGATAGGAAGAAGATGACGAGTTTGTTCAAATTTCAAGGTATACACAAATGAAAGTGTTCCTATAAAAGCTTGGTTGCTCATTGTTGATGACAGTCAGTGACTTACAGCAGTTTACTCCCACTTCGTTTGGTCGTTGATGGATAGATGTCTCATTGTCATTTATACCATATCTCTTTATATTCATATAATAAATATATTTTCTTTAGTAAGTATTACTTTGATAAAACACGCTTTACATAAATAATCTTTTAACAGGGAAGTATTTAAAACAATTTTTCAGAATTCGAAAGTAAATTGAAAAAACTTTCTGTTGATTTACATCTATTTAATTGACAATGAGGATCGTTTGAGAACTTTAATATACCACAAAATAGATGATTTCTGCTTTTCTATTGTAAACTTTTAATTTCTATGTAACATCATTCTAGCTGCGCCTACATAGTAATATATATCTTCCAGTTCATACAATATTCCAGGGCTTGCGATACATATTTTAGTTTTCATGGTAAAGTGTTTCAGCTTGCAAACAGACGTTTGAATCAACAATTCCTGATTAAAAAGTTGACGTTATCCTTTCAAAAGTCTTAAAGACACCATCATGTTTAGGTTAACTGTAATAGATTATAGATGACTACGAATATGTTCCTATGATCGTAGCATGAATCTTGATTCTTTTCAGTTGTCTCTGAGTATCTGATTTAAAAAGAAGTGATAGAATAAATATGAACATAAAAAAATGTCAAAAATAAAGATACATATATATATCATCTAAACACCGAAAAAAAAACCAACAGTATCATTAACTGGCATTTTCTTTTTCCACTTTTATTTTTCTTGGACAATTATCAGGAATAAAATTTTTACATAATATTGACAAAACTGAATATATTATTATATAAACACTGACAAGTAAATCGACCTCTATATGCTGATGCCAGTCATTTTGGGCAACTGTAAAAGCTTCAATTGATAGATGTTACCACAACAATGTACATTGCAGTTTTAAAATGGAGAAAAAATGTCCATGACGTTAACAAGAAACTATTATATAATTTAGAGTATATGAAAATATTGATATTTAAAAAAATATATTGCTTTTACATTAAGAGACTCATCTTTAGAATGATTTTCAAGAATCAATTAAAAACGAGTTATGTTAAGTCCAAAAAACTTAAATTCCTGAATTATTATTGTTATTGTTATACCTAAATGTTTAATTGTTTCAATTTTCTCATTTATCCCGTCAACTTATTAGACAAGTCGCGTTGAATGTCTCATAATAACCGGTCTCACCGAAAAAGTTCTTAGAATATCACTAATAATTTTACAATCATTAATCTTAATTTAATATATTCTTATAGCTCTGGCTCCTTTTTTGACTTAATCCATTTTCATATATCTGTTTCTTAATCGCGGAAAAAACACATAAATATATGACCCTTGTAAATTGTTGCAGCTTTAATTTCTTAGTATAAAATTTGTAATTAGAATCGCTCAACAGGAATAGTACACACCCATAGTCGATTTCAATTAAATTGTCTTACATTTCAAAATCACCATTTAAAAGGGATGGTATAATATTTATTATTGCTAGACTTTCTTCTTTCTAATTTACATTGTTTTATTCATTTGATACCACGCTTTACAAATCCAGTCCAAACGTAAAAAAAACTGAACCTGAATAAAACTGGGATTTTTTTTTGGTAAAAACGCACTCACCATGCTCACTAACACATCATAGTATTTTTAAGATATGTTTTCGTTTTTTTTCTAAAACCGATGAACGGCATCATTTTCCCCTTTCTTTTATTTTAAGATAAAGGGAGGACGAAGCCAAAGGTAACCGATTACTTATGTGAATATATTAAATATTTAGAGTTTTCAATAGTATCTATATTATTGATGACGTCATTTTCTGTTAAAAACAATCGGAAACTCTCAAGACGAATCAAGAAATTTACCGAAAGTTCTGCAAAACTCCCGAAACGCCCCACTTAAACTATTTTTAAATTTTATATAAATACATTGAAGGGGTCATTGAACCAGTCATTTTGCATTTGACTACCGTGTGTACTTTAAGGTAATTTCTGCTATGCCGACACAGAAGCTTAAGTGATTTATGTTGAACATAGCTTCTTATGTATTAAACTGTAATTAAATGGAAATTTAGAAGAGATAGATGGTATCGTTGTTTTTATTAGGATGGTTTATCAAACTTCTAAGATCAATGAATGACAAAATTCCTTTCCCGTTATACCTTTATTTTAAGATAGAAAGATGGGACTAACACACTGGTAACCAATTACTTATGTGAATAACTTTCTTGATATTAAGACGGGTTTTTAAATGTTTTGACTATATTATTGAAAACCTCATTTTCTGTTAAAGACAATCGGAAACACTCAAGACGAACCAGGAAATTTACCTAAAGTTCTGGAATACTACCGAAATACCCCACTTATCTTAAAAACTATTTATGAATTTTCTATAAATACATTAAACAGAAAAAAGTCATTTTGCATTTAACTACGATAATTTCTGCTATGCCGACACAGAGGCTAAAGTTCTTAATGTTGTATGTAGATTTTTTATATCGCATTTTGATTAAATATAACAATGAAAAAGACATTTAGAAAAGATAGATGATATGAATAAAAATCAAACATTTTATTATTTCAAACAACCACAAATATGTATGGATGTATAATGACTTTATTTATTATGTGTTTATTTACTCATTTTTTTAAATAATACTACTGGTAAATATATATGCAATCTTACAAACAATACCAGAAACCAATCTAAATATTAATGAATTAATAATCTCCGCGAACATCACACTCAGTTCGTTCTTATCTATGCAATTCTGTTTTAAATGCCCTGGTGTCCTAGATAAAATGCATACGTTTCACAAGAATATGTGACGTTTATTGCTGCACTTTTTTTCTGTACTTTCTGATTCTTTTTCAAAAAGAACATTAATTTGTAAGTACATCAGTGTTTTTGTCTTCCCATTCCCTTATTGTATTTTACCTAGTATAAAAAAATATAAACGAGTTATGATATATTTCTTTGTAATTTTTATACATGTATACATATGAATTAAAGATGAACATTTTTATTCTTACACCTGTATATATATTCCGTTTCTGCATTTCTTTTCATAATTACACATTATTTACTTTTCTAGTAAGGTTCATGTACTAACTACATGCAAGAAGTCATCAATTCATGCTTCCGGATATTCTAATCAAATCGTGCAATATTGACAGTACTCAGAAATTCTCAATTTGGGATTGTTTACTGAATTAAATCAGTAGGTGAAAAAAAAAGCTATTTGATATGTTACTACGTATCAGAACATTGTGAACTCTAAGTCTACATTACCAGGTTAAATCCACCATTTTCTACATAAGAAAATGCCTGTACCAAGTCAGGAATATGACAGTTGTTTTTTATTCGTTTGATGTGTTGAGCTTTTGAGTAGGGACTATCCGTTTTGAATTTTCCTTGGAGTTCTGTATTTTTTTTTTGTCTAACTTTTTACACATTGCCTATGTTTAACTCGAAAAAAATCATTAATGTCGAAGCAGCCAGAAATTGACCGATTTTTCTGGAAAACTACAGGTTATAAAATGCTCTAAATTTAGACGAAGAATATATAAACAAGTTCAAGGTCAAATGAGTACTATATAAACTAATCAGATAACAGTTGTTTGTCAACTTTTACTTCCTTGTCAATAACAAGGTAAGTTTAAATTATCTCTTACTATTATTATGAAGTATAGAATAAAAGTAAATAATTATTTCAGGAATGCTTTAAAATTACTTAAATAAAATAGAAATGCAACATAAACATATATTTTGTAAGATTATGCTACAATAATAATTCGAATATTAATAAAATAGGTTCATGTGGACCATTTGGCTAAAATGGCTGCGTTTTCACCTCAAAATGTATTCTCAGTACAGACAAACCTGTGCATATGGAAAAGTTTTAAGACATAGCATGCCCTAGATAAATAAAATCCATATGCATTGTATGTTTTAGAAAATTTAAAACTTAACTGGATTTTGCCGTGCACTTTTTTTCGTCCCAGCAGAAGATGATAAAAGTAACAAACTGTTGAGTTTCACTTGATATGGTACACTCAGGTACACAGTTTAAATCACCAACTATTGTCAGGTATCTATTGTCCATCTATTGTCCATCTATTGTCCATCTATTGTCCATGTCATTCAAAACAGTTCACTTTAATTATTACCTGTGGGGTAGTTCTCAAACCTCTTTCTCAACTTGTTTATATTGGCACCTTCTGGAGGAATAAAAAAAAGTAAACTGTAAAATCCTGTTAAGTTTTTCATTTTCTAAAACATAAACTATATTTGAATTTTATTTATCTAGGGCATGCTATGCTTTAAAACTTTTCCAGATACACAGGTTTGTCTGTACTTAGAGTAAATTTTGAGGTGAAAATGCAGCCATTTTAGCCAAAGGGTCCACATGAACCTTAATCATTATACCCTAAACTAAAAGTTGAATTATCAATTACGCCAATAATCACGGAATAATTAATTTATTCCTACTCAAACTGGTAGATGAGTAATTATGAATTGGTTTCATTAAAATAATCACACATTATCCTTTAAATGTACGCATTGCTTGCATTACCATTTGAATGATCAAAACCTCACCCTCAAACCCCACCAAAACAGCTGTTGTCATAAATTTGATGTAAAATGGGTCAGATAAAGCATTACTGGTTCAATGGTAAAATGTTTGAGTTTTTCCATTGCCATCTTAAACTAGTTGTTTATGGATTTTCTGTTTTTACGGTTTTGAATTTAGGCGGTACTAAAATTGAAACTTTTCTCAGACTAGGTCTTCTTCGTAATATAGGCACGAAACAAGTTGTTGTGTGTTATTGATAGAATCGATCAGACCATCATGATATGAAGTATTCCAATGTTAACTCTCTGAGTCCTTAATCGGCAACTTATATTCTCATTCTTGTTAAAGAATGGTAAATTCTTTTGAAAAGATAAAAGAAATTCCATAGAATTTTTGAACAAAGAATATAACTAATTGTGGAATATTCCATAGCGGACTCTGGCCTCGAGACTCTGGCTAGTTTTATAGTAAAAAAAGGGGCGTCGCGGAAGATATCAAAGAGAGGATAAGAACATTGTACTTATATAACATTGGCAATTGCTTACTTATCTCGCTGTTTTTGTCTCCTTAGTCTGCATTTCTTCAAACTGCGTCATTTCTTACTGTGTATAATATACCCTTTTATTTATTCTAATTACAAGGTTCATGAAAAGCATGAGGTCACTAAAAAGAGGACATGGGGTTACACATTTCAACTACTGTTTGAGATATAAAGAAAGATAACTCTTATTTGTCCTATACTGCATAAAACCAGAATTAACTTGTAATGTATGATGTATATATATGCTGAAAAGAAATAAAGTGGTTTTTATTTTGTAAATGTATATATTATACACGACAAGCTAATTGCCTGCTTTATATAGTTTTGTAATTTTATTTTGAAAGTAGAAGTATTTTATTTGGATGGAAATGGCAGTACCAATAAATGATAAAGAGGATGGAGATGAGGGCATTATTAGGGACGTAATGCATCTTGAGATAGACAACTCAAATATACAAAATGGCCAGTTTAAAGACGATGAGAATACACCAACGTCAACCACAAGCAAAGATGATACAGAGAAAACTTTAAATAAACAGCAAATACTGAAAGCCAACTATGCAGCAGCTGTTACAATACTTAGCTGTGTTATGGCTTCTATCAAAACATTTCAAAACGAATTCACGGAGTCATTACAAAATACGGAAAGTTATTTGTCATGTTATAAAAAGAGGACTAAAAACATGAAGCTAAATATGCCAAAAGAGGACTATTTCATTCCAAAAAGTAATGCATGGCTTCACAGATTTGTGAGATCATTTCATTTTTACCCAAAAACGTTTTTGAAGACATATGTATTGAACCCTGAGGAATATAATAAATTTGTCGATGGACAGAAATCAAAACATTCAAGTAGTTCAAAAGAAGCTATGCAATTTGAGTGGAGTAGATTATCAAGTTTCGCATCGTATCCAAAAACATGTCATTCAGTGATAAAACTTGCCGGAGCTGGCTTTTACTATGACGGAAACGGAGACGAAGTTACCTGCTATATTTGTGGTTTAAAACATAAAGATTGGAAACCAACAGATGATCCAAAACAAATTCATAAGCGAAACGCACCCAAATGTCTATTTGTTATACAAAATTTAAGTGAAATTTCAGAGGAAGATGATGTGCGGACTTTTTCTACATATGGTGGATATGCATCATCTGGAGGCGCATGTGGAAACGCTGCAGATTCCGAAAATTTGTCAGTGGTCAGTGAGAATCATTATGGCTCTGTAAAAGAACAACATGCAAATGAAGCAAGAGCTCATCATGAAAATACTTTTAAAGTTGACAGAAGCCAGGAAAATTCTGTTACAGTTGACAGGAATCGTATTAATACTATTACAGATGACAGGAATCGTGAAAATACTGTTACGGATGACAGTAATCGTGAAAATACTGTTACGGATGACAGGAACCGTGAACATACTGTTACAGTTGATAGGAATCATGAAAATACTGTTACAGTTGACAGGAATATAACGTCATCTCGAAATAGTGAATTAACAGAAAACCAAATGAAAAATGAATCTGCTAGGCAGAGGGAGAGCACTGAAACCGTTTCATCACAGATAAGAACGAACCAGACGCAAACCTTTTACTCCAGAAACAACACAACTGGTCTCATTCGTATACCAGCGACAAACGTTGCCCCAAAACGAACATCAACACATGCAGTTGAAAATACGGCGCGATCTTCGGCTACAAACACGACATCAATGAACATCGGCATTTGTCTTGAAAAACCCAAATATCCTAAATATGCTATAAAGACAACTCGATTGTCATCATTTGATAACTGGCCTTTATACCTGTCTCAAACACCAGAGGAACTGGTTAATGCAGGTTTATTTTATACCGGTAAATGTCTGTTAATTTATATTGTTGAACCTTATAATGTAGCGGTTTTATATTTAATGATTAAATTTGTGAATATTAAAAAAAAAGCATAAAGATTAAGAAACATATTGAATTATTTACATGAAACTTAAAAATAAAAAATATTTATATTGAATGAATATCTTTTCAAGACTTTTTTCCAGGACTTTGAAGATTAAGACGGAAAGGCATCTTAATTAGTACAAAAACGACATCTTATTAAGGAGGTATGTATCTTTGGTTTTATAAGATTACGCGTTGCCTTTCCGAGAACAAATATTTTTTACATTTTAAAGTATTAAAACTATGAATTTCAAATCTTTATATTTAGGTACCGAGGATCATTGCAGATGCTTTTTCTGTGGAGGAGGTCTAAGACGATGGGAGGAAGGGGATTTGCCTTGGACAGAACATGCTCGGTGGTATCCTAAGTGTCCATTTATCATACAGTGTAAGGGGGAGAAGTTCATTGAGGATGTACATCAAGGAAAAAATCCGGAAATTGCTGAAAATGTAAGAACGAATTATTTAGTGGACTGTTCAATTTATGACGCGATGATAAATAACCTAAAGAAAGATAAAGTTTTCCTATTAAGGAAATTACCCATACTGCAATAGGTCAGGAATCAAAAACAATTTTATTTGTATGCATGTGCTTTGCAGTTTTCTCTTAATGTAGATTGCCTCAAGTGAAGCTACGTTTGCTTAATATTTCAGGATGCTGAAAAAGAACCGAAACAATCACCTAGTGGATTAAATGGTTATACTAATAACCCAGCAGTACAAACCATTCTTGACTTTGAATACGAATGTGCAGTTGTAAAGACAGCCTATACAAGATTGAAAGAATCCGGAATACATAGTATGTACATATTTATACTACTCACGATGATCTCTGTGTCAAACAGTATCTGTGTTAAAGCTAAAAGTATAGAGAGTAGACCTAACAGTCTACATATTGTACTGGTATTTTTGTCTCAGAGTACCTAAATCGTTTAATTAGGATTAGGTTAACCTGGTTTACATTTGTTTAGAGCATCACTGATGAGTCTTTTTAAGATCAAACAAGCGTCTGTCGTACCAAAATTACCAGCTTGGTATCTTTGATGATATTTTACTAATTATTTCTTTGAACGAAATTAAATAATTTGATATTCACAATGATTCCATTAGTAGAAAAATCCTGCATTTACAGTACGATCGAAGTCATATGAGTGTAACAAATACAAGGACAAATGTCATTAGTTTCTGTGTTGAGGTACTTACGATATGTGTAAAATGTAAAACAAACTTTTGATTTTACAGATATTACGGCGTCACTATTATTAGAAACCATTTGTGAAAAAGAAGATAGTGAAAATCACCATTCCTCTTCTGATCAGACAATTGCTAGTCATAATACAACACAGGAAAAAGAAGCAGACGATAAAGAACATTGCAACAAAACACCAAAAAACATTGAGAAAATTGACCCAACACTTGAATGTGAGTATGTTTATATGCATTAACATAAAAGGTATTCCCGAAAACAAACATTTAAGACAAACGACAATGAATACATACATTCATATGTGACGTGTTATAATTAAACGCCATTAGATACAGGTTCATACAAACTTAGTTACCCAGTTTATAACGTTCTATTAGATATTGTTTCTGTCCGGTTCGGTCAAAAAATACTTTGTAATTAATTGGCTACTTTGTTAATCACCCTTTTTTAAGTACCTGACATCAAAAAGACAGTTTTTCGTGTAGATAATTGTTATAGATCTCAAAGTTTACAAGTTTCTTCTCCACTGACCGTTTCCATCTTTAGCAAAAAGTATCGATTAAAAAAGGGACCATAAACTGCAGTAATATTTTACTAGCCTATCTAATTGTAAAACTATACTTTCAGTATCTATCAGGAGTTTGGAAGAGGAGAACAGGAATTTAAAAGATCAGCAAACCTGTAAAATTTGTCTGGACGAACCGGTGACCATCGTTTTTCTCCCATGTGGTCACATGGCTGCATGCATCAATTGTGCTCCAGCTTTGAGAAGATGTCCAATCTGCAGAGCTTTTATCAAAGGAACTGTCAAAGCTATAATGTGCTGAAAGGTTTCCAGAATACTTTGAAATTTGTATGAATTAAAAAACGGTTAGGAATAATGTTAATTTCTAATTCAAATGTCGAAATTTACTGATGACTTCTCAAATACAGACGTATAAGGGATATAATTGAAAAAAAAGCTTTGAAGATTCAGGAAATATGGAAAAAATGGAAAGTGTGAGAGAAGATATCAAATACAAAAAATCTTGGAATTAACATGCATTATGATGAGAAAGCTGTTGTTTTTCGCTATTTTTTACTTTCTGTGTGGTTATAAAAGTCTATAATACATTACATTATATATTGTTAGTTCCTTTTGTCATACATGTTTTGTACTCATAATTGTGTTATCATTCTTACACTGTATATCAATATATAAATATAAACGTAAATTGTCCTCCTTTAGAACAGACAACATAAATGCTTTTAAATAAAAATTCTGAAAGAATAGGGCTTATACTGTTCTCAAACCCAAAATGTTTATAATTTATTCAAATTAAGAGTTATCTTTGTTATATTTTTATGTTTAGTTACTGTTAAAAGTTTTAATTTTATATTATGTTATTTTTACTCAATAAAATCACTTGTACTCATTTCCATGTTAAGTTATTATATATATATTTATTTATGATATGCAACAGCATATATTGAATTCCAAATTTCACCTATCTCGACGAATAGTTTGAGAATATAAATGCATATAAAATATACACAAAACATAAGGAAACAATCGCAAAATTAATGATTATAAAAAATCCAAATCAATAGCAAAAAAATAAAAATAAATGAATAAACCGAACACAAGTCAGGAGCCTCTAGCCTTTGTTAGTCTTGTATTATTTTTAATTTTAGTTTCTTGTGTACAATTTGGAGATTAGTATGGCGTTCATTATCACTGAACTAGTATATATATTTGTTTAGGGGCCAGCTGAAGGACGCCTCCGGGTGCGGGAATTTCTCGCTGCATTGAAGACCTGTTGGTGACCTTCTGCTGTTGTCTGTTCTATGGTCGGGTTGTTGTCTCTTTGACACATTCCCCATTTCCATTCCCAATTTTACATACAGAATAAAGCAAAAAATGAAACAAAACAGGCAAACACACCAACCACTACTGAAAACCAATTTGAATAATTTTCTGTAAAGACTATTTCAAAGTTGATAAGATACGAAAATAGTAAATATATACAACAACCTATGCATAGATCCTGATTTGATTTGGTGTTTTGTAACTGAAGGATCTTTCGATTTCAATGATATGTTATATGTTCAAAAACATACATAGAATTTGTTCCGGGATATTTTACTGTCTTATTTTCTTTTGTCATTCACCTACTTAGGAGTCTAATCCCGTATCCAGAAGAAATCCTATGCTAAAAATCATCATTATTTTTAGACCAATCAGATATTATGTTTAGTTTGATTTCCATACCTTGGACTTTCTATTAGTATTTCATCAAAAGAGGGTTGCCGTTTTGAAGGACGCGATTGAACCAACAGTTCGAAATGGTAAAGTTGAAATCATTCCTACAAAATTTCTATGGACGCCAGCAGGATCTGGTTGACTCTGGCATCATAGATTGCGAGTAATCACCGACTTTGACTTGCAATGTACGACATGACGGGTGCCATTAGTTGAACAGGATAATCTTACCCTTCCAGATCACCCCGTTTTAAATGAGGTTCGTGTTATTCAGTCTGAATTTTTATGAGTATATATTTTAGACAGTGTTTATCTCTGTATCGTTTTTCGTTTGGGCCATTTCATCTGTTTTTCTTCAAATGTTTTGTCGTTTTTTTATATAGATATATTTCTGGTGATAATTGAAAAATAGAAAAATATGCAGACATTGCATTTACTATAGATGTTTATTTACAAATGTGTCGTTTCATCATGCCTTACACTAGTGATACCATTTACCGAATTTTTACACCTCTAGGTAAAGACAATTGTATCATATGGGCTTAAATTCTTTTTATTATGCAATACTCACATGACGTGTCCATCACTTCTTTTTGATAATAACATGAAATACCTATCTGTGTTATCTGGAAATAACATTATGCAACATCTTTAGTAACAGTTGAAATGAATAAGCGATTCACTTTAACGATAAAGTATGATTATTGTATTATTAAGGTTTAATTCAAAATAAGAAGATGTGGTATGATTTCCAATGAGACAACTCTCCACAAGATACCAAAATGACATAGAAATTAACCACTATAGGTCACCGCGCGGCCTTCTACAATGTGTAAAACCAATACCCATAGTCAGCTATAAAAGGCACCGAAATGATAAACGTTAAGCAATTCAAACATGAAAACTAACGGGCTGATTTATGTACAAAATAATGAACAACAAACAAATATGATATACAGGAACAAACGACAACCACTGAATTACATACTCCCGACTTGGGACAGGCACATACATAATGGTAAGCATATTTCAAACCATATACAAGCCAGATACTCTTTTTTACATTTGATATTAAAGTTCACTTTTCTTAGTAGCTGTTTATGTAAATGCCATAATACGTCCTTAGAAAAAGTTTCATCCAAAATGCACATAAATGACGAAAATGATGATCAAACGGTTAAATATAAGAACATCCTTATAAAGAGATGCTTTGTACTTTTAAAGTTTTTCTTTATCATGTCTTGAATTAATACATCAGGAGTTATGCATTGGTTTCCAAGCGAAATATTTTTGATAATCATGAATATAGGAATTCTGAAACTGCTTTGACGGTGAGATACATTCATTGGCATAGTTTTAATAACCGAAATCACCAATACATTTTTCTATTTACTACGTGACACAAATATTATTGAAGTAACTTGTCCATTAAAAGTTGTAAAATTATTGATACGAACGAAACAATTTTGAACTAATACTACCATTTTACCCTTCAAGTGGCATAACCGAACATTATGAGACGTTCAGGGAACAAAATAATTAAAGATATAGAATTAAAAACACGTCAAACTTTCATTTACATTAAAAATACTTACCTCAAACCTATGTTTCCCCCCTTTTTTGACAGCCAGACTACTTCAAATGTATTTGGAATGTTTGAAATGCTAACAACCTAAAAGCGATCATTATATGTGTTTGGATGTCTTAAAAAGAAAAATAGTTTTAATTCTAAAACCATGGGCCTACATAAATAGAAACTATGATGGGAACAATAAACATTTAAAAAAATAAAACCGGTTTCATCTGCTGACCCTTTTTGAAGACCGAATATCTCTCCCAGTTTTTGGTAGTGTTCGTGTTGCTCAGTCGTAAGTTTAATATGTATATATAAATATATATATATGTACATACAAAGTACCAGTGCAGGTAACTTTAATGCAGTTGAAAACGAAGGCATATTAAAAAAAATGATTTTAAAAAGAAAATTCTAATTCTGTTTCTTTATGACTATTAATTATTTGTTTTAAATAGAGGTTACGCCAGTAGCATACTAAGCATGAATTGACGAATAACAGTCAAAAGGAAAACTAATTAGTCGACGACAAACTGACAACGCGTTCAACGGCAAAAACGATAAAAGACCAAAAGACAAACAATAGTTTACAAAACACGTTTACCTTGCAAAGTTATTGCAAAAAATTAAAATACTTCGTTTTTACGGTCAAATTGCCGAATTTTTAAATTGACTCTTATAATGCTGGACAGTATTACACGTTTGTTACTTTCAATATTTTGCAGTCAAAAAGAAAATGTGCTTCACCATTGGTAGTTTTAGACAATTGAGTGCATATGCCGCTGCACTGGAGAATAGTATAAAATTGGTATTTATCTGCTTTTGTGTAATATGATACATTGTAACCTATGTAAAGAAATTATCTTTAATAATATGCGACTTTCTGAAACTTCTCCTTTGCTTAAAGTTTTTTAATAAATGTTTAACAGTTCTCAAACCAAATTTTGGCTTTATGAAATGTATGTTTTTTTAGACTAATAAACTTCGTGACATTAATCAAACTATTTTTCCAATTATCATGATTATGAAAGCCTTGTTTGGACATACCTTTTAAATCTGTTGAAATACTTGCACAAAGATACATTTCTTGAAGTTGTACAAGCAGTATCTACTTTAATAAAACAATTACTGAATCAGGTCAAAAGATATATATTATTGTAAATTATGTATATACATGATATATGTTTATTTACATATCGTCTTTTTATAACAGAACAGACAAACTTCTTCCTTGATATTGCTTTCAACTAATTTTGATTAGTACATAAACATTTATGTCACAACGTTAACATTACAATAAAATGGAGATCTTCCATCATGTCAATATTCAAACAACATTTAAATGCTTGTAATTTTTGTGCTACCAATTAACCTCATTATGAGTCATAGATCTCAAAATAAACTATGTAAAATTAAAATATATATTCGGACGAATAGTCATTATTGTATTTTTCCATCACGAGCCGAAAAGTGCTAGAATAGTCTCGAAGGTATGCTATATTTAGAATATTAAATCATATAAATAAGAAGTAAACACAGAGTCGATCATATGTAAACAAACGAAGAAGACTTGATATAAGTATTGCAAGCGTCGGCAAGATAGATTTAAATTAAATAAATAAATATTTAAAACAGAGATCTTCGTTAGTTGTTTTATAAAAAAGGTCAAACTAAAGTAAGTATTCTACATACATGTTTTTTTTTTTTTTTTATCTACGAGTGATTATATTAATATAGCACGTAAAAGTTTAGGTTCAAAATTATGTGTTCCAAAGTCGTGCGTTTGTAAATTATAAAAAAAAATAACTAGAAAAAAAGATTTTATTTGTGTATTTGCTCTTTTATGCTGCGTACTTTTATGTTTTAGTTTCTCAAGTGTTTGTGTCATTTTGATTGTGACGGGTTTTTGTCTCGCCTGCGACGAAAGTCGCAGTATGCGAGACAAATGTATTACTATCCGATAGCGGCGACCGCGTTAATTATTTGTATAAAGCTTTATATTTCAGAAGGTAGAAGACCTGGTATGCAGATACCTTATGTTACGAAGTTTCCGTCTGTCATATGCCTATTATCCTATGTTTTGGTCTGTTTTTCAAGTACTGTAAGCAATAGGTAAAATATATTTGGTATATCGAGTGATTGTAAGGTGTACATGTCTGTCTAGCTGGTGTTATCTGACCTTCACCATATTTTTATGGTTCATTGGTCAATGTTAAATTTCTGTGTTTTGGTCTGTTTTTCAAGCACTATAAACAATAGGTCAACTTTATTTTGTTGATAGTATGATTGTAAGGTGTACACGTCTGTCTAGCCAGTGTCATCTGACCTTTACCTCATTTTCATGGTTCATTGGTCAATGTTAAGTTTTTGTGTTTTGGTCTTTTTTTCAATTCTAATAGCAATAGGTCAACTATTATTGGTGTATGGAATGCTTGTAAGGTGTACATGTCTGTCTAGCCAGTATCATCTGACCTTCACCTCATTTCTATGGTTCATTGGTTAACACTAGGTTTTTGTGTTTTGCTATGCTTTTCAATTACCATGAACAATGGGTCAACTATATTTGGTGTATGGAATAATTGTAAGGTGTACATGTCTGTGTGATAGTTTTGATATGACCTTGACCTCATTGTCATGGATTTTTAAAAATGTTAAGCTTATGTGATACTTGTAGTAAAACATTTATCTTTAAGACTTTCAATATAAAATCAATGGTCAGTAAAACAGGCGAGACCTTTCAGCGTGTGCACTCTTGTTTTTTATTGTCGAGCTTGTGTCCTTTTGTCGCGGAAGCGAAACATAGCGATCATACATTCCGTCGGCGGCGTCGTCAACATTTAAGTTAATCAATCTGTGGTTAAAGTAGTTTCAATAACTTTGTCAGACCTTCTTGAAATTTAATGAAACTTGAAATGAAGCTTTATTTTGATCTACAGACAGTATTAAAAGCATTTATTTTTAATTTTTTGTATTTTACTGATAAACGGACTTAGTTTTTGGCGATGTATATTACCCTTTTACACTGACAGTCATCGCATGCAAACATATAGAGGTTTCCGCAAAACCCTTTACAAATTATAGTTGGTTGCATAAGCTTCTTATAATCAGATCTTATGTAATTATTTTTGATGTTCACCCGCCAAATCAAACAGGCAATGTTTGGTCGTCTGATGATCTTTTGATTGTCTTGGGAAATGAACTAGGACTATAGTCCAAGGACTGAATATTCAAATATTCATTTAACCTATTGCTATGCCTGCTCATATTTCAAGGATAGAATATTGGTAATTTTCATCCTGTCGTGTGTTTTAGCAAGGTCAATATATTCCTTTCAAAATTCCTCCTGCTCCCTTTTACCAAACAAATCAAATGTTTGTTCCCTTTTAATATACATCAGCTTCAGATTAAGAAACAATACATTTGCGGTGGAGATGTATGCAAGGACAGACCTATACACTCATAGGTTCTACTTATAAGTTTTATAAAATTGATAAACCGATGAAAACTCTTGTGATTTTGTATATATTAGCTATCGAAATAGCAGTACCAGACTTTAATGGTGAAGACAGTACTGACGTTGACATTTATGTAAATGAACCTGTGAAGGATGGATATAAAGTGTTGGAAGAACATTTCGTTGAAACAGACATTGAACGTAGTTCGTGTGAAGGAAACAAATTCTCTGTTCAAAATCTTGAGCATGAAAATTCTATACCCATTCCTGCAAAACCAATAAGAAGAACATCCATTACAGTTCTTTTATGTGTTCTTGGTTGCATAATGATGGGTTTCAAACGAATGGATTGGCAAGAACAAAAGAAGCAAATTGAGAAATCCAAAATTGACATTGTAGATTACTTTTCTAAACATAAAGCAAAAATGAATGGAATCATAGAACATCATAGGAATGGGAAATATTTTTACAAATTCAAATGTGACGTCACTTTGTGTGTTTTTTTAGAATTTCAAATGTGACGTCACCTTGTGCGTTGAGGCTTTGGCTAACTCGGCTGTGTATTTTTATGTGTTGGATTAAGTTGTTTTATGTAACGCATCCGTTTTTATTCTGTAGTTAGTCCCAACTTCGGTTTTATCATGTATATCTATTATATAGTCATTTCATAAAATTAACTGTTTGCAAAATTATAAACTATTCTAAATAATAAGGATGTTCTTGTCCCAGGCAGAAAACCCTGGCCGTGTTAGGCGCAACTTTTTGGAAGTTTTGGTCCTCGGTGCTCTTCAGCTTTGTACTTGTTTTGGCTTTCAAACTTTTTTCATCTGAGCGTCACTGGTTGATCTTGTGTGGACGAGACGCACGTCTGGCGTATTGAATTTTAAGCCTAATACCTTTTGTTAGGTATTATTCGTGAGTTTCTTTGTCCTATATGTTCTCCCATTTATTTGTATTGTGGTCCTGTCATGTGATGTTGTCGTTTTGGTGTTGAGTTTGACGTTGCCATAAAAGCGGGAGGTTTGGCATGCCACAAAACCAGGTTCAACCCACCATTTTTTTCTTAAAATGTCCTGTACCAAGTCAGGAAAATGACCATTGTTATATTATAGTTCGTTTCTGTGTGTGTTACATTTTAATGTTGTGTATTTGTTGTGTCGTTGTTCGCCTCTTATATTTGATGTGCTTCCCTCAGTTTTAGTTTGTAACCCGGATTTGTTTTTATCTCTATCGATTTATGAGTTTCGAGCAGCGGTATACTACTGTTGCCTTTATCTAAGGCACGTTTATGGATTAACAAGTTTGTCAAAAGACTATATCACATTCCAAGGACAATTGTGCAAACGTATGTGTTAAACCCACAGGACTATACCAATTTTATTAAGGAACAGAAAACTGGACTGACATCATCTTTAATTGCATCGATGCAGTTTGAATGGTGCAGATTAACAAGTTTTGCTAATTATCCATATACTACAATTTCAGTTATACGACTTACCGAAGCTGGATTTCGTTATGAGGGAAACGCAAATGAGGTCGTCTGCTTTTTTTGTGGATTAAAATATAGAAATTGGAAGTCAAACGATAGCCCAGTACAAATACATACAGACAATTTGCCCCAGTGTTCTTTTGTTGTGAAAAACTTAAACATGATACCAAGAAACAATGACATACAGACAGCAGACATTTCTGTTGGTGCATGTGGAAACTCCGCAGAAGCGTCAAATATATCAGTGATAAGGGAGATGGAAAACAAAGCTGAAACATCTTCGGTAAGTGAAAATAGAACAAACGAAACATATTCAGAAAACAATGTTACCATGGACCGGAATATATTTGCTATAGAAAATAATGTTATAGCCGGAAAAGATAGCTGGTTGGAAAAGGAAAACCTAGAAAACAGTTCATTTCCCAGGAAAACAAACTGGGAGTTCCCAGCTTTTTCCCGGAACCTCATAAATGGTCTAATTAGCATTCCTGAAAACAACAGAGCCTTGCAGTCATCACTTCAATCACCGCACACATCTGTCCCTGTCAGTTCACTTACTTCAAATATTGAGGCAATGAGCATGGGCGTTTGTTTAGAAAAACCGAAATATCCTAAATATGCTATTAGGACAACTCGATTGTCATCATTTGCAAATTGGCCTTCTTACCTCTCTCAAACACCAGAAGAATTGGTGAATTCGGGTTTCTTTTATACCGGTAAATATAGTTTTGTAATAAAATCAACATATCTGATTTTTATTGGTTTTATTCATATGAGTATTATCCTTTTTCAAATAAATAGAATAATACTTGTCGAGAGTATCTTTTGCAAAAGTTTTTTTTTCTGAGAATACGATGATTTCCATGGGATAAAAATACACGAGATACATTTGTGTAAATCATTGTGTACTGATAATTATCATATATCTAAATCAGCATTACATCTTGAGAGTGATTTTAGCAGTAAATGTCAAAACTGCATGCTATCAGTTAACCAATTTAATATTTCTTGCTTCAATCATTTTGTCATTAAAAAGTAAGGAAAAGATCTAACCTGATACCATTCGTTTTGTTTATATGTTTAATAAAAGATAATAAATGTGGTAAGTTTTGCCAATGATATAACTCTCAACCAGAGTCCAAATGACTTGGATGTAAGCAACAGAAAGGCCTACAACAATGAGCACATCCCATACCGTATAGTGAGCTATAGGACGACTCAAAAATGAAAAAAAAGAATAATTTAAACAATGGTAACCACAAATAAGCGGCTTGATAACACTGTTTCACGAGAGCGATAGAGAAATTTTATCGCAAATAAATACTATAAGAGAGCGATGGTTTTTAAGTAACCGATCACTCTCGGGAACCCGTTGATGTCAAGAATACGTTCTTCCATATATATTTTGTACGTCGGTATTGGCAAGAAAATACGAATGTTGTTTATTAGTCATTTGCTGTTAAACACTTTTGAAATACAAGGTCGTTAAACACCCCCTAGTATTTTTGAAATCATTGTAAATTCAGGAATGTATCTCTCTAATGTAAATTTTTGGCCTACGTTTGGTCCATTCAAGCATTAACAAAGAGACATTAATTGGTGAAATGCGAAATCGGTGCAGTGAAATTAGTACCTTAATGTTTGTATAAGAGATCAGGTCCTAAACATGCTTAAAGCATAAAATGGTAAGACATTTATTAAAATTGTTATACTTGACCATGATAATTAACAAAATAAGTTTTTATTACATTTCAAATTGCACAAATTTATAACTAATCATAAAAGATCACTGCAGATGTTTCTTTTGCGGAGATGGTCTGCAATTATGGGAAGTTGGGGATTTGCCATGGACAGAGCATGCGCGGTGGTATCCGAAATGCCAATTTGTAAAACAGTGCATGGGAGAAAAGTTCATTGAAGATGTGCAGCATGAATATGATCCTGAAAATATTTCAAATGTAAGTACTGTAATGCTTTAATGTCTATAAAAACAAGTAGTTTTACATTTTAGAGAAATTAAATTGTCTGACTTTTTAACGTTGTGAATGATTAACTAATCTATTCTTTTAAAAAGACATTTTTGATGTACAGATAACTATTTTACTAATATCCAGGATTACATGTATTATAATACTAAATAAAGTAATTGGTGCATTTATCTTAAAATAATTAAATCAATAACCTAAGTTACAATTTGGTATTACAGAAATCACAATCGGAACAAAAGATCAAGTCAAAAGGGTTAAATGGTTACACCAATAATCCAGCAGTGCAAACAATTTTAGAATTTGGATATGAACCAACTGTAGTTAAAGCAGCTTATACGAGCTTACAAACAGCTGGAATTCAAGGTAATGTCAGTAGTAAATGATTAGATAATCGATTGATGGAATTACAATTTTTTCAGAGGACGATTTAGTAAACAAAAGAAAGTTCTCATATGCAGTAAAAACTCAATTCAAACGACCAATCTTACTTGTATCTTTGTAGCATATTTAAATAAAATAACAGGCAGTAGTGCATTATTTAGAATATATCAAATTGCAATGTTATTTTCCCACATGCATATGTAAATATTTTATGATGTGCTTTTTCAGATATAACAGCTAGTTTGTTGTTTGAAACAATTAATGAAAGAGAAGAAAGAGAACAAAAACAATCGGCTTGTAATCATCCTGTTAAAAGTAGCTCTCAATCAGTACATAAAGTGAAAAGTCACATCCAGGATACACGTAAAGACGAACAGGCAAATATTGACCCAGACATTGAATGAAAGTATATCACATTTTTATCTGGAAGAAGAACTACCGAATTAGACTATTTACCGGATTTGTAATAACATAAGCAACACGACGGGTGCCACATGTGGAGCAGGATCTGCTTACCCTTCCGGAGCATCTGAGATCACCCCCAGTTTTTGGTCGGGTTCGTGTTGCTTAGTCTTTGGTTTTCTATGTTGTGTCATCTGTACTATTATTTGTCTGTTTGTCTTTTTATTTTTGGCCATGGCGTTGTCAGTTTGTTTTCGATCTATGAGTTTGACTGTCCCTCTGGTATCTTTCGTCCCTCTTTTACGACAATTTCAAGTTTGTCTTCCATGAATCGAAATTCTAAATATCCCCTAGTGCATAAGCATAATATCACAATAATAATAACACGTCTTTATTGACAGCAAATATTGTTATGCCAACTTCATTCGGTCAATCGACGCAACAATTTTGAGGTCACTCGTAGAATTATCATGATGGAAATAGAAATGTGAGTTTGAGGATATAATATATCTATATACTATTGGATATATATAATATAGAACAAGTTAGTTTCAAAATTGAAGTAGCCAGGTAATATTTAGCTAACAGAGTACCTTAATGTTACAGCCCGTTTTCTCGTGTTTTTCTGGGTTATAATGCTGAATTTTTATTTTATATGCGTAATGTTTTGCCAATTTTGCCTTTGTTCCTTATATCTGTGACCTCCTAGGCAAATATATGACCTAGTCCTGTTCATTGATAATTTTCTACGTTTTCTATGTATTGTGTGCGATTTTGTCCCATGTACATTTACTCCATATCCTTTCATTTCTATTATAAATCCTAATTTTTACTAGTTCAAATCGGTACATCATTTTTCAACATTTAATAATTTTCTGACTAAATCAATAAAATAGATTGCTATTATTCAACCAATTAATCTAGAATTTAGAATCAAGACTAAAGGGAAATTGATACCATTACTTACTTGGTGTTCCTTATGTAATGCTCATGGTTTCTTTATGCACTTTGTAGTATCAGTAAAAAGTCTTAAAGAGGAAAATAGGAACTTGAAAAACCAACATACATGCAAAATATGTCTAGATGATCCCGTGTCAATCGTTTTCCTGCCATTTGGCCACATGGCATCGTGTGCAACCTGTGCTCTTGCTCTAAGACGTTGTCCGATTTGTCGAGCTTTCATCAAAGGAACTGTTAAAGCAATCATGTGTTAAGAAATTTGCCCAGAAGAAGGATTATTATTACAGTCTGCAATGGTTAAACATACACCCATGAAGTAATATATCCACAAGCAAATGCAGGGCTTGTTCAATCATCTAACTTATTTCAATGAAATAGTTTGCAAAACTAAAGAATGTCAAGAAGTGCGATCATTGAATTTGAATGAACTTTTGAAATATAAGTTTGTTGAGACGTCCAGTTCCTAAAACTTACCAACTGACATTATAAAGCTTAATGGCATATTGGATGATATTGTCAATTTATAATAAAGTATTCTGAAAAACACTAACACTAAGCTTTGAAGTTATCTGTCTATGTCATATCTCAACTATATTGTGCAGTTTTCAGTTTTATTTTGTTATAGTTTACCATATTGAAACTTGCGTTAACTTGGAATTTTGTATGCCTAAGTTAATAAAATTGCCAATAATTTTGTGTCGATTTTGTAAAAATAAAACGAGAAGTGGGAAGTACGTCATTGACACAGAGCCCAAGACAAGCAAAGGAGGTAAATACATTCTTTTTAACAATCAGTTATCAATTTAATAAGTCAAGATCTAAATTGTTCTTAGGCATAATAATGTGTTAAAAAATTGAACAAAGACTATAGGTCACCATCAATACCTTATTTATCTTACCCTCTAAAAAATCAAGCAAAAATTAAAAAAACAGCTCTGCAATTTACATGGTTACTTGCTTGGGACAGAAGCATAAACACGTCATAGGGTTTAACTTATTTCTGAGATCCAATAAACCCCACATTTTATGTCGATCAGTGTTCAAGCAGGAGGACCATTATGGAACAAACAGTACAAAGCAGTACGGTTAAAGAACTTAACCAAATCATAACAATATAATAGAGAGAGACAAAACACAGTCGTAAACAAAACGTGATATTTTAAAACTTTACCGTATCAAAGAATGTTCTCAGTAAATGAACCTTTAGCTCAAAGTACTTAATTTGCTGAATAAACTCATTCAATCCTAAATTTCAATACAGATAGCAGCACTTCAGAGTATATATTTTAACGAAGTCATAAACCGAAAAAAAAGACATTGATTTGTTCAATGCTCAGAACACACGTGCATAGACTTTCAATGCAAGATGTGTAAATTTGACATATTTTCCTGTCTCAAATTGTGGCATGGTTTTGTTTGTTTTTTTCATGTTCACTAGATTAATGTATAATAAATAGATCAGAATTGTGTCTTTCTATTCATAGATAAGAAGGTCTCAATCGAAACAGTTTACAATTTTTATTGTAATTTGTTTTATTAACAGAAATAAGATAGTCGTTTGATTCCAATTAATGCGTCCTAAATAATACAAAAAAACTGTCTTGAAGTCAACAAGAGATCAACTGTCTATTTAACACAGGGGATTAATTTTGACAAAACCCCAAATCCTAAATATTTTGAAGAACAAATTTCGATGTGTTTATATTATTGCTGAGTGAGGTCGGATGGAGTGAGTGTAAAGTCATCTATTCCGTCAACCATCAGTTTGCATTTTCGTACTTTTATTCGATTGCTTGTTCGTGCATTTTATACAAAGTTCCTTCATAAGAGAACTTTAAAATGCATTAGAAAATTCCACGTAGAGCTTTGTCCTATTATACCAAAAACAAGCACGAAAACCTTTTTTTATAATCTATAGAAAATCTTATCTAAACTTATAACATATCTCAAAATAAGAATAAGACAACATTGTGAAACTGAATCGACTCCCCTTAATTCCTAAACACTGAAACGTCTGCGCGTCGTGATGCATCGTATAAGGAGAATTTGAGGGTCTCTGCATAGGAATAACTCTTGACAAAATGTCTCTCCCTTTATCCTCTTTTTCCGATGGTCAATTAAATGTCCAGTCATTCGTCCCGGCTGAACCTATTTTCAGAAAATATTCTCTCCACATGAATGTATATGGAATATTTGCCTCTGTGCCGTTAGCAAGCGTTAAACAATTAATCATATTTGAAAATTGCCATCAGATACTTTCTTATACATATCATTTTTACACAGAAATAGATTAAAATGTATAATGTAACTTTATCAAATGTTTTCTTTTATATTTAAGCGCCTATATTTGATTAGGACAATGTTTTGACCCCTTTTTTCAAGTCAGCAAATATTTATCGTTATATATGTCTGGTATTTTTAGTCTTTTTGAAAACTATGAAGTGCAATAAGATTTTTATAGCAAAATGTTTAACCTTGCAATACTCATCAAAAAGGAGAAAGAGAAATAAAACCGCCGAAAATATGAAAAGTAATTTTGTCAACATGCACTAACATTACAATGATTTGAAAATAGACTATTGACCGACGTTTTGTCAACAATTTTAAATGTAAATGTAAACAAACGTGACCAAAATCTAGTTCAAGGACGTTATTGATATGTTTATTAATTCCCATTCAAGTGGGTCATGTGATGTGTAATAAATATTGACACATAAATCATTTTAAGTTCCGACAATAAGTGGGCTTATGTATGCATGTGACCCTTGTTTTTATAAACAACTTCGTCTAGTAAACTTTTACCCTACATTATAAGTAAATGCACTTTGAATGAGTATATATAAATACGAAAATCAAATATGCATAAGTTAATTGGAATTGTAGAGGTAAACATCGTTACCACTCTGATTGACTTGCAAGTTAATAAAGAAAAAAATATATAAAGAAATAATTGTATTACAGAAAGTCCTTTGAATAAAATTAAGTGGTATAAAGGTTTTCTTAAAACAGTTTCAAGATACAAAATAGATGGTAAGAACATCCTTTCTGTTCTTAACCTGTATGGTACAATATATTGAAGCTGTCTTATAACGGTCTTTGTCTTGTTGGTCTTTATACTTTTGTTTTGTTTAATAAAATAAATAAGTATAGTTTTTAATTAAGTATTAACATTCAGAGCCGAAATTTAGTGTATATTTGTAGAATTCACCACCTTAAGTATGTTTTGTACTCTAATTTGCATGCATATGTTCATTTCTTTTTAAACATGTTAAACCTATACTGCCAAAGATTATTTCAGTAGAGTATTTGAAGCTAGATAATTGAAAAGGTTAATATGTGTTGTATTTCAGATGGGTTTATAAGACGACTAATAAAAACATAAATTTATCATTCTTATTTATGTCTTCTTTGTGAAACAATGTACGATTTCGAACACAATTACAATTTTCTCTTCTGAAATTAACAGAAAGACCGACAACAGTTGCAGTAAGACACCTTGTACCATTTGATCTGACAGGTCTGGGATTTAAACAGCTACGTAGTTCTAATGAAAAAGATGATACAGAACTTGCGATTGATTTTCTTTTGCCAGTGCTTTGTCCATGCTCAATCTAATCAGCACGGTTAATCCTTGAGCAAACCCACAAATTAATTACAAACGTTTCACATATTGGTTATGCATCTTCGGTAAGCTAGTCGGCATATGTGCATGAACATCGTCACCGACAACAACATGATACAAATAAAGTAGATACAAAACAACATTGAATGTTTACATATCAGTCATGCGGAAAACACATTAATATTCATGTGCTAATGTGATAGTTTACTCAAAAGAGTATCTTACTATTACTTTTCACGCGTAAGGAAAAGACTGCGATATGTCGAATATTGTATAGGTAGAAGAAAGGATTTTTATTGATCTAAAGAGAAAATGGAAATAAGTTAAATTTGACCTATTTCGACCTTTTGTGTTTTTTATATTCTCGAAAGTTTTTTTTATGGCTTTTACAACTATTGGTTTGTATGGTTTTCAAAATAAATATGTCGTGCGCATAGAAACCAATAACACATTTTTCTGGTCTAACTATTTTATATCTCAGTTTTTATGAATATAATTGCACAATTGAAAAATTAGAGGTTTCAATTTGCCTGAAGTTAATCTTGAATTTCTGCTTTTAATGCGATTCACATACAAATGCTCAAGAACAAACTCACGCTGCTCTGTTTATTTCTGAGTCTTTGCATAAGTATAGAATATATACGTGTGTATAAAATCAATAAGAGTAAATATAAATAAATACTCAGAAAACTAGTGACGATTCTAACGAACGATTTCTATTACATTTTGTTCAAAATTTGAAATAAACTGAAATAATCATGAAAGCCACATATAAGGAAAAAGATACCAATATTTACAGTTTGATTTCCGTTATAACTACCTCTTTTGTGTAAAGTAATACATACGGTAGTAAATACAAGCTAAATCTAAAGTTTTAAAATAGATATATGAAACATTAGATTAGAAGAGACGGTTTCCTGAAAGTTAAAAAAAATATATAAAAGAAAAATACGCCATTACAGGGACAAAATAGACGAATGAAGACTGTTTCAATATTAGCAGAACGGAAGGTAGATTTTAGAATTAGCAAGTTACCTATATGGAGTGAATGCTTTCGGAACGATATGTTTTATTTGCTGAAGAAACGCCTTGAACGGTACCAAGTTTGTACTCTGATTAAGATTGCTACAAAGGAATATTTCTACAATCAAACATTGTCAGAACTATCTTGAAATACCAGTTTAGAGAGGTTGTATTACTTCCTTTATGTGAGAAAAAACGTAAAAATATGTACCATATCTACAGCAAATGTAGATGAGATTACAAACGAGAAGGAGTTTAAAAACTGCTACCGCACAAAGTATCATTCTACGAAATACAATCATCCGGGATGCAACGAAAGCCATCCACCAATCCAACATGGCTTGGTCTTACAATGTACGTCTGAATGTAATCGCACGTGATAGAGGAAGAAAATAAATAAAGGCAACAGTAGTATACCGCTGTTAAAAAGTCATAAATCGATTGAGAGAAAACAAATTCGGGTTACAAACTAAAACCGAGGGAAACACATCAACTATAAGAGGAAAACAACGAAATAACAGAACACAGAAGTTCAACAAAAAAAAAAACAACAAAAATTTCAAACTCTTTGGTTTTTAGTCTTAAATACATGATTTGTTATTAGCTTTTATTGGCTTAAAACTAACTTTCAGTATCTGGGGCTACTCTCATATCTGTACTTTATGTCTTTTGTGTTTTTGGTTAGGGTTTTATGTGCTTTTTATCGATTTGTTGAGATAAGTCCTTTTCAACTGATTTTTATACGTTATTCTTATAGGAGGGTTTGGCGCCAGGAAACCTGTTTAACCCTGCCATATTATGTGTGTGTGTCTGTCCCAAGTCAGGAGCTTATTATTCAGTGGTTGTTTTTTGTTGCTATATATCATATTTGTTTTTCGTCTATATTTAATTCATAAATTAGGCCGCTAGTTTTCTCATTTGAACTGGTTTACAACTCATTGTTGAAGGCTGTACGATGACATATAATTGTTAACTTCTATGCCATTTTGTCTCTGGTGGAGAGTTGTCTTATTGGCAATCATTGGCACATCTTCTTATTTCTGAAGTTATCAGAATCGATTTCTAAATTTACAAATTTACTAGGTCGTTATATCATGGACATATATCCTATATCATTATCATTGTCTTAATATCTTCACTAAATTCACCTGAAATCCTTCCATGAGTTTGTGGTTACTAAACTGGTGGTTTGGAATAAAAATTTCCATTTCCTATTCCATAGCATCAAAAGGCATGCCTCACTTTAACACCATCACTGTAGAAATCAAAATTTTCCACTAATGTTGGATATTTTGGTTTTTATCTTGGTCTGATAATTTGGATCAATTGCATCCACAGCATTGAACACCCATTTAACACCTCTATTTGAGATTAAGGCAGTTGACATGTCCTCTGCAGACAAGATATCGTGTCCCTCACCAGTGTTTTGTGAAACAGACGAATAATCATGTATTCACTGTTTGCATTTGAGCAAGGCTCTTCTTTAGGGATAAATCTTCAACAATTGCCACTTTTTGGTAAAAATCTTCATTAAAGAGGGTAACAATATTGAGAGTTAACTTACAATTTCAGTCATGTTGACGTATTTGTAGATCTTCTCCTGCTGATCATATTTCTTGCTTAAAGTTTCTATTGATCTATTATAGATTTCAAGATAATCGGAAAAAATCGAAAAAGAAAAAAATGGTAAAAATTATCATTAAAGGGCAATAACGCCAATAAAAAGTCGACTGCAGATCGGCCATGTGTCTTGTTTGTAGATCTTGTCTTGCTGATAATAGTTTTCAAAATAATAGGCAAAAATGAAAATTCGTCGTTTAAAGGCAATAACCACCATTAAGAAGTCGTCTGACAGCTTTGATGTCATAGACATAAGGTACATCTCATCATTTTGAAAATTTTTGCTCTTTCATTTTTTTCTCAATCTTAAACGGATTTCAAGATAATAGCCAAACATTGCATTTAAGCCCAATCTTCTATTTGTAGCCATGTCGGCTATGTTGGTTGTGGGCAGAGTGAAAAGACAAATTTTTTAAACTAGATACCCCAAATATGATTGTGGCCAATTTTTTTTTAATTTGACTCATTGGTTTCAGAGAAGATTTTTGTAAAAATTAACAGACGCCGACGGGAGACAGATGCCAAGCTTTATTTGTCTTCAGTTTCATTGCTCTTGCGTTGTCATTCTTGGTGTTAGTCTGTTTCCCAGATTATTCTTTGTCTCATGATTTCTCTTGTTCTTGACTTGTTTGATTGTTCGTGCTTGTCATTATGTTCCATATCTTTTGAAATTACTGTTCAATTTGTTAATTGAGAGAAATGTGATAAAAAGAATGATGACCTCAGTCATGCATAATAGAAAATTCTAATATGACGTGCTTCTTTCGCTTTGTAAACAACACCGTGATAAAATTCTCGATATATCTATACTTAGCGCAGACTCAGAGATATACATAATAATGGATGTTACAATATACCTCCCTCGTAAATCCACATGTATTGGAACCTATTTGCAAACGCTATGCCGATTTTTTTGTTTTAAAAATTGCAATTGAAAAAAGACTACAGAACGTTTATTCTTATTCGGATGCATAACAAAAAGAATTAATGCACAAGAGCTCGGAAAAATCTACAAAATCAAAATTACATAAAATTCCGCGAAATTCCATTAATGCTTTTGGCGCATTTAAGTCATTTCAAAACATGACGTCATACAAATGAAAACGCTAAAGCTGAAGGTTTTTTCGTTACGTGAACCATCGAAATTCGTACAATATTACATTAAAATGGATTTTTGAGGTAGGTGTTGTTTTATTTTCTTTTTTATTGCATTATTTGCATATTTACTGATTTCAGGAAGTCAAAATGGCGGCTCCTTAGTTAAGAAATGTCAACTTTGGATTTGACGGTAGCTTACGAGAAAAACATGTAAATTAAAAATGGTAAATGTTGGTTTTGAGAATTAAAAGAATTAAGCACATTTTTTCTAGCGGTTGTTTACGAAATAATTCAGAGAGTAAAAAAGAACAGCCACACACACGGCATACCCACCCTCGCTTCAGTTTTTTTTATGACCGTATTCGTCCTATTAGAATCGAAATAATTCATGGAAGCCATAGATTTGTTGGAAATTTATACATGGCCTGGGCTAACGCTCAGGATAAAATTCGAATATCACGGCCCAGGCCATGTGTAAATTTCCAACAAATCTATGGCTTTAATGAATTATTTCTTAAACTAAGGATATGGAGTATGACATCACAATTTAGGACAAGAAAAGCTGTAAATACAAACACAAATAAGCGACTTGGAGGCAGTGACTGTCATTTTGAAAAGATCATCACTTGACCATTTACACAAAGTTTGGTTTAATATATCTAAGTGGTTTCTGAGAAAATGACCTTCAAAGAAAAGTTAACTTAAGAAGACACCAGGTAATGTCAATACAATTCATAATCCTTTCAAATTAAATATAGATTACTTAAATCTGTATCATCTGTATCTTCATTGATACTTGCAATGTGTCCACACAATCTCTCAAACAATTCTAAAAAAAAGCAACTTTTAAAGTGTGATAATATTTGATCATCTCTTTATTATTTTCCTAATTTGGGTCCAAAAGGTGTCCATCCAACAGTTGAACACATAAGAGTGGAGAATAGAAATATGGTCACTCTTGGTCTTCCGAGAGGCAGTTAAACCCTTGCCAAAGTAGGGCGTCCGTTTGGCTATGAGGGTTTGGCAAGTACGCAGTAACATCAAGTCAGAATGGGGTCGTTAAATTTGATGCCTCGTGTAGAAAGAGTGCAAAATCTCTTCACATTAAGAGGCTTTGCAACAACTCTTTCGAGGAGTTCGTAGGTAGACTTTTGCAAGGCCAAATTTCTGTCCCTATCTAATTTACCATAATTTTCCAGTGGCAGTTCAAATTTTCCTGACCTTCATCCTGGATGGCCTCTATTACATGACCTACATATTGTATTTATTCTTAATTTGTTCTGGTCCTGAACATTCATGAAATATTTGCAACTGAACGTTTAGCAAACAAAAATCAGTCAATTAATCTAACAGTTGAAATATTTTCAAAAGTACCAATTAGAGACTTCCCCTTTTATATTTGAAAATGAAACTTGTTATCGCATGAAAACATTGGAGCCACCCACTGTACATGTAGTTCCAAAAAGTAAAATAACAAAAAAAAAGAACCCCAAGGAAAATTCAAAACGGAAAGTCCTTTATCAAAAGGCAAAATAAAAAGCTCAAACACATCAAACGAATGGAAAAAACTGTCATACTCCTGACTTGGTACAGACATTTCCTTATGTAGAAAATGGTGGATTAAACCTGGTTTTATCGCTAGCCAAGTGTTAGCAGATCTATAGGGAATAGGTAAATGTGTATTCCAATATCTGTTAAAGGAAGGAAAAGAAGACATTTAAATAAGAAACTGGTGTATGTGATGCATGCAGGACATCTCTTCTGTTGACGCACCCGAGCTCGCTCCTTTGTGGATTCCAAGTTGCAAGTTACTACAATGTGTAGACATTGAAGATCTTAGAGATCTAAGGAGAAAAAGGCGACCAGATAGAATTGAAGAATTGAACTGAAGTGAAGAAAACCATAGGATTGATGAAATAATAGATAAAAAAAGCACCCACACACCATCACCCTCACACACATATTCCCAATGTAATAAATATACATACAAAAGAGTCCATCTAAATCAACCAAACAGGAAATGTAACAAGTATCGGATCGTTTATAATTGATGATACAGCACGAAAAAGATACAACAGTAAATCTGAAGATTAATACATCGATCCTGACAAGTAGTTCGGCTCAACAAATGACTCTCTTTAGTTTCAAAAGTTTTTGTAACAAAATTCAATAATCACGTGAGTTCTTTATATGTTTCATAATGGTGCTTATTCCATTGATGTTTTGTTGAACTACTAAAAATTCAATGCGGTTCTATTCGTCGAGGTTATTCTTTGACTGTATAAGGTGTTTGCGTAATGAGGGATGGGCTTTGTAGTGAAAACAGTCATATTGCCATTGGAGAAATGTCAAAATGCCATAATCTATAGTTGTTTTACTGACAAATTTTGATGACTCATGCATCTGTGTGCTTAGTTTGCAGCGTTTGTTACCTCATGAGCGGCTTCGTAATATACCATTGGGGTCGTAGACATATCTTCCCGCAACAACAGATTTTTTTCAGATTTTTTGGCTGCCTGAAAGCTACCATTGGAGGTTCGGGAAAGATTTTTGATTGTCATGGAAATTTTTCAACTGATTTTCAATGTTCAAGAATGACACAGAGGCTGTTTTTTGATAATATTGGATGTTTAGTTAGGACATAAGGAGTCCTTTTATTTTAATTTTTATCGATGTTTTCTAGCAGTTTGGTCTTGAAGATACTCTCCGCTTTATGAAGAGAGATTATTCCAGGGTTCTTTCTTATTACAATTTTATAAGCATCGTGTGAAATCCAACCAACCAACGTGCAAGAATTCAGTTTTAATAATTCAAAGAGAAAATCAATTACGTAACGTAAGATATCACTATAAATTTCCAATCACCATGCTCATCCACTTCTAAAGTATTTTTTACAAAATTCCAAATTTAGAGACAGCTAACTGTGACTCAGTCCAACAAGCTTTTGCCAACATCACTGCTTAGTCTGCTTTAGATAGTGCATCTGTAGAAAAACCTCGAAACGGAGGCAAAATTCAAGAAGCACACCAACCATGCATCCAAACACATGTACGTCTTGGTAGACACACTTTAGATAACCAAAGCCAACTCAGAAGTTAACCAAATAAAGGTAACAGTTGAGGTATCAAACGATCCGTGTTAAAGAAATGCACAAAACATCAACAATAGACTGTAAACGTTAAAAGAAAGATTTTATAAAAAAAAAACTGTCCAAGACTACGCCTTCCATGCAATCCACCATTCTCCTCCACATGGAAATTCGACAGTGCTGTTTCTTGAGTACTTTTTAAAACTTTGGTAAACAGATTTGAAAATAGTATAATTTAATTGAAGGAACAACTTCTATAATTTGCCTTATAATGTCACAGTGCCTGTATTTAAACAAATTCATTCATTTACATATTTTTTGTCTTCAGTGAATTTCTGTCGATTATATGAACGATTTTTCTACTTACCTTCGTAATTTTATAATGCATTTGTTCATTGTTTTTTTCTTCATATATTTGACTACTAATGCTATTGTATATAACATCTCTTTTTTTCTTTGGTTGTAAATCACTGTTCATGTAGGTACAACACAATTGCTGTTTGATGAAATATTTTATTCTTCAAATTTTGACTTTTTGTCCTCATTCAGGTCATTTGTTTGTTTACCAATATATCATGTATATGAAGAAATAAATACAGGATTTACTGTAATTCTAATTATAGGTAAATTTCATTAATCATATTACAGATTTCACGTTTCCTCAACATGATATTTCTTATTTGCATACAAAAATATCAAATTTTTGCAGAGGCGTGAACACATCGAACTGACAGCATAACCTTTTATTTGTATATTAAAACGAAACCCACGCTTTCCTAAATTAAAGGAACCAATATATCGAAATCCAGAAATTATTGTTCTAACACGTTTCAATCATAAAACATGTATAAATAGTAACATATTGGAAATCAAATTTTGAAAATTTTCCGCTTTAACCAATCTTAACCCATGTAAATTGTATTTATATCATTATAACAATAAAAACGTACTATCAAGACTCTCTAATTTATTATCGGATTAATGCACTTAAGTAATACGTCAGCATAAATATTAATTCAGAGTATAGGGTAATGTAAACTTTATTATAAGAAGCTTTTTAAATTGAGTTTAAACAATGAGTGCATTTGATGAAAGAAAAGTGTTAGTTCTGTGCAAATGAATGAATTCTGCATGCTCAGTGTATAGTTTGACGTTCGCTTTCTACCAAAAATAATAAGTTTTGCTTGAATAATACAGGGATGCAAAACAATTTATTTTTAAAGGTTTGTTTTCTATATTTGAATGATGTGATATGAAGCGCTTTGTACCGAACGTTTACTGTGGAAATTTGAAATGTAAGATTAACCATATTAAATCCTGGAATGGTTTAAAATACTAGCTGCGGTAAAAGTAAATTGTTTTTTATGTGGCGTTTAGTTTCAAAATTAAACGGAAATTTTACTCGATGAAATATACTCCAAAATCACGCATTTGGTCCGCAATAAATGAACATATGTTTATAATGCAAAGTTTTCATATTTTTGATCGATTCTTTGTTAACAAATCAATTTGTATACTATCATCAACAGTTCTTGCCGACACTAACTACAGTATTGGGAACTGCATGTGCTGATAAAACAAGTAGAAAAAAAAAGTAAAATAACGAAAATACCGAACCCCAAAGAAAAGTGAAATTGTCACCCACTAGGACAATATTATACTAACATATTAAACATATATAATATACATAATATACCAATATTGTTTTTAAATTGTAGTATGCGCAAACCCCAGTTTAGAATAAGTCTTCATCAGGTAAGTATTAGTTATGCAAATTATGTGAATTATAACGAAAAAATATTCAAAAATGTTTCACGTCTATTTTTTGATGTCTTTGAGCCGTGGGACTTAATTGTTTCCATTCATTTTCGTTCACCATAACGATGTGTCCTGTAGATTCATTCTTTTGCTCACATCTGAAAATAGGTTTATCGTTTTAGACATGTCCAAATACTGCTTATCAATCTTTATTTTACTATGTTTTGTTGACTTTTCTTAGAATTTTTTTAATTTTCCTTTTGGTCACAGTCTTGTCTTATGCTGCATGTTCCCTCTTCATTATTCAAAAAAATGCACTTACGTAATTACTTATGATACTGCTTGATATAATTGATCATATTAAACAATCTGTTCCACAATATACTGAATTGTCAAAATCAAAAAGGGGAAGGTATGATACGGCCACTATTTTTCTATCAGTATATGCAGTATGAAAAAAAAAATATTATAAATCTGCCAAATTACATATGTCCGATGTGTATGAGGCAAAAACTATCAACAAATATTATTAGTATCTTTAAATCTTGAACTATATATTTGCATTAAAGCTTCAAACATCTAATGGTTGTGACAAACTGTAAAATCTTCCAAATAGCCTCATATTGAGATGTTATCATCAATATTTATACATGAGCCAAGGCTTTCCCTAAAAATATATTTTGCAACAACATGTATTTATTACCCCGAAAGTATAACCAGTCAAGAAGTCAACACTTCTGTGATGAAATGAAATATCATTGATATGGTTATATATGTATATAAATTGACTGTTTACAAAACTTTGAATTTTTCGAAATTGTAAGGATATTCTACCCCATGAATACATCACCGTAGCAGTTTTTTGGCACGACATTTTGGAATATTGGGTCTCAATGGTCTTCCATTTCGTAATTGATTTGGCAATTTAAAAACTTTTAATGTATTCTAGCGTCATTCATAAGATTTTAGTAAACTAAATGCGCGTCTGACGTACACATTTGTATGTCATAAGCCTTGTGTTTTTCATGAGTTTATTTAACTAATCTTAATTGGTCTAATGTTAGAAATGTGTGAATGTATGTTGTGAAACTTATTGTCGGTATTATTACTACTTAAGCTTTTACTCGCTCATTTTGGTGGACCTCTGGAATTATCAGCACTTACAAAAGAGGCATTGTTACAGATATCGGCTACACGAAACATGTCTACAAATTATAATACTGGTACGTATATGCTATTTTAACAAAAGTAATTAATAACGTATGATAGATAATTCATGTACGCTCCCACACTGTTGTAAGAAATGTGCGTAGTCATATATTTATGTTTCAGTTTATTATGTTCCTAATTACCTGACTAGATTGTCTAGTGTTAGTGTCTGTACAATGCGTTCCAAAAGTCATGAGTTTGATCACAGTCGCGTGAAACCTTAGATTTAAGAACAGGTATTTGCTGTTTTCCCCCATATTAAAAGTAAAGGCAGACTGGTGGTTTCGCAATCATATGATGTGTCCGGTGCTGCATGTCGGCTCGGTAGGAGCAGCTTCCATATTCATTTGACATTGACAAGTTATCGTCCTTCATATGCAAGTTATATTTGATGTTTTGTATTGAATCAAACAGACTTTGAACACTAACACATCGTTTACCAACAAAAGAACATTATTTGGTCATCAAATAATTTGCAATAAAAAAAAAAAACAAACAAAAATCACCAAAGATACCAGGCTCATAGTTTTGAAACCCAGACACGCGTTTCATCTACAAAAGACTCACCAGTGACGCTTAAATCAAAATAACAGGCGGATGTCAAGTGGAATCTAATAAATATGAATTTAACTCTTTATTATAGAAGACAAACACCGTCTAGGTTTGCATTTTAGGATTGCTTACACCTGTTTCTATCAGGTTATTGCATTAATTTTAGATTTGAAATTTGAATCATATTGCCATTATAGTACATTGCAATGGTGCTAAAATGTGCTCATGCTTAAAATTTCATTAAGTAAAAACATAATGAAAAATGAGTTATTCTATACCGGGGTAAAACAGAATAATGCTATATATAGCTGTATCTGTTCACAGGATCAATGCAGATTACACTACGGACAGCTAAAGACAACTGTACTTTGAAATTAACTATTTATATTGGTCCACGGCAAAAGGAAAGAATCAATCAAATGACAAGATTCACATGGAGGTCCTCAGATGCCTGCGATCCACGAAACATGGACATTGACCTCGCCAAGTACTATAATGAAAAGTTTGGGAAACCAGAAACAAACGAATGGTTAGTATATCTAGTTATTTAAACGTCTATTTAGACGTTAACCAATTTTTGATAAATTAGTTGGAACCAAATGTTAACTTGTTATGCTCACATTTAACTGCTTACATGACAATTTTGCTTCCTATTTGTATAAAATACATTTGATAATTACATTGCTTAGACATCTAGAATTTTTTTAATTTTTGGGCTAATGTTTACCTTCGTGTACCGACTCCTTTGATGTACATGCTGTGAAACCTTTGCGTTAAAATTGGTTAATAGGATTCGTCGTTTTTGAACCATTTTTGATCATTTAAAAAAAAGAAATGTTATGCCTATACCTAAATGAAACAAAATATTCGTCATCAAAAGACCATGCAATAGAAAAATAACCAACACAATTTTAGATGAATTGTTTTTAAAAAAATACGTTTTTTGTTAACCTTTATTGATGAGGAAACTTTAACGGGTTTCAAAGAACAAGAGAGAATTCAGTGTCAAAATGAAAATTAACAGCTTAATGTTATAAATTTTGTTTTCTTTAAATTTGACATATCTTTTTTACAAAATGTTTTACTCTTAAAATATATATGAGCCACTCCATGCAAAAAAGCGTTTTCGATAAATTTTACAGAACACGTTCTTAAAAAATTGGTTAAAATATTTTTGAAAAACGATTTTATCCGTTCTTATTGGTATTAAGGTAAACATTCATAAAATTGTCAATTCTGTCTTTTGGTACTTAGGTAAGTTTAAAATCATTTGTTACCCAGAACAATGCTATACTGATCCGAAATTAAACCATTTCGTACGACACTAAAGAGAGAAAAGGTCAACAATTTTCGTCATCTCTACCTATGACTAAAGAACGGAACATAGCTGTTAAACGTAAGGGAAAATGCCGAAATGATGTCATCTTGTGTTTTTGAAATTGTAATTTCTATTAAGGAAAGTTATTCATTATCATACAAATCAACCGTCCTTGGACCAGATTCGAACCGTTGCCCCATTAAAAAGTCATTGATTTCGACATTGTAAGCGAGAGCTTTATCCCCACTGCTACCCGAGTTATCATAATGAAGTGGCAAGTGAATATCTTTAAGTTATACACAAAAAATGAATAACAAATGTAAAATAATTGACCCAAATCTTTAGAAAAGGGAAAAAGGGGGGGGGGGGGGGGGGGGGGGGTCGTCAGCACTGATAGGTGTGTATAGCTTACAGCTTAATCGTATAAGCAAAAGTAACTGTGTTTAATAGATCAAAAATCTGCTACAAATAATTATGCACAATTTTTAGAATTTCGCAAAGTTTCTGTTTTTGTACCTTTTTGCATAGACTGGCTCATATGTTTTTTTTTACAAATTTAAAACATTCATTTGAGATACATATTTGCATGGAAGAACATATTTCAAAAGTTTTATTCAGAGAATAACTAATTGCCTTTGTGACCCTGATTGATAAGTTTCTAACAGTTATTTTGACGTTGTATGCATTTGTCGATATGCATACGCAGAGGAACTGTCATAACTTAAAAAGTTTATGTATCAATTCCATTTTCCAAAGCTTAGTGGTTTTTATGTTCAAATGTTAAGTTAGTCCGTACTATTAAATATATGCAAAGAGTCCAAACAAGTATTGGAACATGTACAAGGCGAATCAGAAAGGAAAATGATAAGATTACAGTGCAATCACGTGTTTCTGAATTAAGTAAGTTCGCTGTTGTCTTTGCTTGTACGTATACTTTTCCAGAGAGTGGGTATTTGGTGTTTTGTGTGGTATTATACTGTTAAAATGTTAGATTATTCCTGATGCCCTGGGCCTTGTTGACCAATATGTTTAAGTATTTCTTCTTCAGTGATCGATCATTAGCCTTTAAAACTGCACTTGTTGGTTAGAAACCACCTGGACAAGGAGCGTTCGACTCATATTTTTATGACGATGATTGCTAGGTTTCCCACTTATGTTCGAATGTTCTCCAGTTTCCATTCAGAGAAAAGGATCACCATGATATGCCCACATCTGCTGAAAGTGGCAATTAACACCAACAATAAATCAATCCTGTTGTTCTTTAATTTATTATTCCTTATGTACGCTTGTGACCAAAGTTTAGGAAAGCCAAACAATATGAAACGTTTGACTGGACAAATCACAATAATGGCATACATACAACCATCACAATCGTCTTAAAATGATGTTTCGGTGGAGAGTTGCAACCTTCGTTTAAAAAATTACATTATTTTAAATGTAAATTAAAAAAACAAAGAAAACACATGAACACAATTCTTTTTAAACCTGGACAGTATATATATTGTACATTATTATCACTGTTTTGATCATCAATGTAGAATGTAGATTTTTATTAAATTTGGCGTAAAATTCATTCCGGTTATTGTTCACTACATATAAGAACAGATACATGGATATGATGTGGATGGAGAGAAATGTTACCATAAGAGAGACAACCTTAAATAGTTTTTCAATTGATAAAAAAAATAAACTTCGTTTTACAGTTTTATATCTTGACATTGCAGATTTCTACGTTCAAGATAAATAGTGTAGATGAAATTTAACATTTTAAGGTTACTAACAAATGGTAAAATATAATCTATTATTTATCGTTCACTGTCTGTATCATTCTGCTCAGCTCTTAATAAAATTGCATATCACGGCTTTGTGGGGTCAAATACGTTGACCCAGCCTTAATAACTTATATACAATTAGACCCGGACATATGAAAGACGTCATAATGTATGAACCGACGTTGATTAGTTTGACCTAAACTTATCAAGTCACCTTCCGGTTTGTATTATGATTGCTTAATGCAAATATCAATCAAGCAATATATGTGTTAAGAATGTCCTAAGAATTGAATAGCAGTATACTACTATTGCCTGTATCTACTTCTTTTAATTGTACATAGGACTTGACATACTTCTTTAATAAAAAAATGGAAATGGGACTATAACAACTGTGTTCAAATCTAGCTTAGATGTATTCTTTTCTTCATGTAATAAAAAATAAAAAAAAAAATAAAAAAAATAACAGATGTCGAGTATTTCAACGGGTTGATATGACGATGACAATCTTAGAAAAAAGTTAAACCCTGTTACATGTTAATGCCTGACATAAGGACATAGGCCTCGTCAGAAATAGTCGTTGGCTAAATCTTAATGTTTTGTTTTTGTAATTGAGGAAACTTTCTGCTACGTTTTTCCAATACGTACGTTATGCATATTGATTCCTATATCGAACGATTATATCTTAAGGAGAAAGACTTTAACACATGTGAAATATTGTATACAGTAGTACTTATTAATTTGTCAATTGATGTTTCCTTTTGTACAAGCTTTCTTGAATATTCTATTATCAATTCTATTTCAGAATGACGCTTGGTGTCATAATGAGTTGCTTTCATCGTATGGACACATGTCATATATAAGCCACTGGATATTTGTAAATAACAATTATCAATCAACCAAACACATTAAAATATTTTCTTAATTGTGATTCAGTGAAATATGTAGCATGTATAAATTTGTCTTTGATTGTATTCGATACCACTGTGATATTATATATTTGACAATTGCACTCGTAAAGATTTATCTATATATACTGCAAGTACCTTTTCCATTATTTTGACTTTACATATTCAAATAATATATAGTTATAAAATAACGGGACTTTGTGTAAATAAATAAAGACCATTCACAATGACAAATTAACAAAAGCCAAAAAAACCTCGAAATGTATATATATTTCTGATTTTTGTGCGTAGAATTGATGTCTAATTAACGTATACTCACCTTTTATTCATTTCGTACGGTATGCATTGTTCTTTGATAATAAATCCATGAAATATAATCTTTGCAAAAAGAAACCAACCGGATCGCTCATTAGAAGCTGTATCTAAAAATGCTTTTCGGACGCACAATGTTATAATGATTTGAACATTTTCGATCATTTATCAGCAAAAGTATCAATTTGATTACAAAAATATACCTGTTCATATTGTTACAAAACAAAATGAATAATAATTTTTAAACGATAGATCTGGAATCATTTAAAGCCTACCAGTAGTGACCCAGCCCTAAATATCAAAAAGTGGCGTTTGATAAGCAGGTAGAGCTTTCTCCATTACACATGTTATATACTTGTATAAAACCGTACTTTTTTGATAAGTAGATAGTTGCTGGTATAGTTTATGAATACACATATTGTTACAAATAAAGGTAAGGGTTAAGGGTAATAAGTATATTTATGTAAAGCCATGATTATTCTTTTCTTATTATCCAGACTGCACTTTTTCTGTTTTACTTTGCTCCCTGTCGCGGCCGTTACAGTCTGGATAATTTATTGTGTGACTGAGATTGTATGTACGAACACTGTTATATTTCAGGTATCGTGTCCGAATTATATTTTTATTGTATGTATTTATTGTTATATTTATTGGGAATGATACAATATAGAGTTCGTCTCACTGTTTGTCCAAAGAGGGGTCCCGACATGTTCCCAGCTTTATTTCTCCCCGGGTTATCATTGTCACGCTTTCTCACCTTTATCGTATATTTATATAAGGGATATATATTGTAACTGGGCATATCCTTTGTTAATGCAAAGCTTCCATCGTCCACTTTTCCTTTTATTCCCTAGACTTATCCTACGTTTACTGGAGGCCGCCATTTATTTACCTTGTGTCCGCATGTGCTTGCCATGGGAAAAAAAGACGACACACGACCTATAACCTTGTGGGCAATCAACCAATCAATTACCGTAGAATGGCTCACTTATACCATGGGGATGTGGGTTGTGGGCTCTAAGTATAAAAAAGGACACCATTCGTCTGCTCTGGTTCTAAGATTGCAGCCCGATACCAGGGACTTATTATACCTTAACCCTGTGCTTAAATACCAGAGCAATACCACCCGCAATCCATACAAATCACCACCAGATTATTCTGAGCAGGTTTCTCCTTATAATATATAGACTGTCCTGTGTGACCTAGATTATTTTACTACGTCTAGAGTGCATTTACAACCGAAATACCAAACACCATGATTGAAGCTTGACGTTCAAAGGGGTGTCTCTGTACAGTTTATTGCTCTGGAGTTTTTACATTATAAATTTGTATGAATTATCATCTATTTGAACATATTAAATTAATTGAGAGTTGATTTTGACTCTGTTATCCTTCATTGTCCAGTGCCTTTGCCATGCTACCAATGGTTAAAACCAGTATTTGTATCTACAATACCAGTAGAAAGAAATATAAAACCTGATACCAAGGTTGTCCTATAATATTAATTTTGTCTTATAACAGTTTGAGGTCTACAGACCTGAACCGTAATAATATGTCTAATAAGACAACAAATGTAAATTACTTTGATAGCTACAGGAATATCAGGATGCGTGTTCTTTAATGGGTGACTTGCAAGAACCGAATCAATTGACACTAGTGATTAAGATATAAAAACTAAGTCTGTAGGGTAGTGAAATCGTTTTATTTAATAGGGATAATACTAATAATAAGATAATTAAAGCTATATATCAAGAATAGAGGATAGAAACATTCACAATGTAACCATATTTAAGGTGGTACCCAACACCTTGACTAATATTAATTTGGCTCGTTTAATTTTCATAAAATTTTGACAAAATGTTTACTTTGACCCTTTGACAAAAATATAAAAATTTCAAAAAATTTGAACCAACTATTTTATCAGAAAAATTTCATTGGTTATATAGCAGTTTGACAAACACTAATTTTGATCATTGAGAAGCTTAATATTTCCTTAACAATACAACGTAATTAAAACGTTTAGCTGATTTTTACAGAGTTATCTCCCCGTAGTGTTAGGTACCACCTTAATGTGTAAAAATCATTATTATTATAATGTACTTATTTTATTGAGTTTGGTTTTATTTTAATGTATCGTCTCTTTTTCTTAGATATTTTGCAGTATTAATCACATTGTTTTTGACGAGACATTTCCGACAAAATTGTCTAATATTGTATTTAAAAGTTTTACAATTTTTAAGATCAGACAAATCACCATTCTTATATTTAGGTGTAATTAAAAAAGGTGCCCAAAGCACAGAGTACTTACCATTTGTCAAACACGGAAAACGAACAGGGTGCAGTACATTAAATCTACATCTATTGTAAAAGTTTATCGACACAAACAAATGAATGCATGAAAATTAAAAGAAATGCTAAAGAAAAAAATCTACAACACATAAAAGCAAACAGAAAATTAAAAAGAAAAAAGGGGAGTCAATGCCCAAAGCGCCTGTGTGTTTAATAAACATTGACTTGGATGGAGAGTTGTCTCATTGGCCTTCATACAACATCTTCTTATATCTATTCAAAACACATAACCGTCGCCAGAGAATATGAGTATTTGACTAAACTACACAAAGAACATTAGGGACAAAGTAAAGATGAACATAATGATAAAGATTTGTGTCCAGAATGATCTACCTATTTAGGTGGTAGAAAATTCGAATTGAAGTTCAAAATAAATTCTTTTTATCAGAGAAGAAAAAGTGGACACAATTTGAATTGAAGTCAGGTAATTTGCTTTTTTCTTAATTTTATGCAAATAAATTTCTCTTCTTATCAACAACTCATTTATTGCATTCAGTTCAAAATAGTTTCCACTATGGCTGTATTTTAGCGTAAGTTCTAGTTAAATGCAAAAAAAGTGTCTTTTACGAGTTTTCGACACGTTTCTATTATATCAGTTTCTGATTGATAAGATTCAGTATCGAATAATCCGTAATCTATTGACGATTCTCACAGACGGTTGCTGTTATCACTGTTGTCTGTAAAATCTGGAAACAGATTAGGATTGTCCTTGCCTAAGGGTTTTAGCTAGAATATATAGCTATAGGGCTTAAGTAAAATTTTGTTTAATACAAGAACCCTTTTTTGGGTAATATCATATTATGAAAGGACTTTATTCAGGCAATAGTGGTTAATCAATATTCAAAACTCGATGAAGATAATACAAATTAAGGTTCAAAAATAGTAACAAAAAATGACCGAGACCGGACCCGTCGAAAAGGTAAACATCTCATGCTATGGATGCATCATCCGCATTTCGAATCTACACTTATCCAAATGTCACTATCGGGAATAGAACACAATCGGTATAATGACAGATTAGACAACTATTTTGGTGTCTAAAGATCTAACATGAAAACATGTCGCTATTGAGTTGATACACTGACAGATCTTATCTGTTAACCAATTCGTGACGATGACCATAACACTTATCTAGTATAACCATTTTTGAACAGCTTTCGTGTAAGGATAACATATAAAATATTCTTTCTACGTGCCAAAATGGACTGGACGGAGCACAGTCTCTGTTTACACACAATTCTTCAAAAAACAACAGTCCCTCCGATTTTTCAATTGCTAACAACCTGAATTACGTGTACTGTGGAGATGACAACTCCCTTCTGTTACCAGAAGTGGACGGGGATTCCTCTAAATGGCAAGAGTGAACCCTAAGAAATAATTGTATACCCTTCAACATAGAGCCGGTAGGTAAGAGATATGAGCCAGAGGGAGACAGTTCGAAGTGGGTTTATTGTCTCTATGAGCTAACAAATGAATGGTGTACTCATGAAGTCCCCCTTCACTGCCAAACTATTGTAATATAATCCCGGATAAAACAATTGGGAAAATAAACGGGGAATGTGTCCATTTGACACAGATGATGCCCGCTTGCATATAACCTAAAGAACTGTAAAAGTGACGCCACTCAAAATCGAACTTGATCTATTTTGTGGTGATAAGCATTACGTATAAGTTCAATAACATTTGGTTAAGACAAACTAAAGATAGAGAACGGAAACGAAAATTTCAGCATTTTTTTCACTTACAAAGGGGCATAACTCCAGATCGTAAAAGTGATGCAACCCGAATTCGAACTGGATCTGATTTTTGCTATAATAAGCGTTGTGTCCTTTTGGTGCCCCTTATAGCTTGCTGCTCGGTGTGAGCCAAGGCTCCGTGTTGAAAGCCGTACTTTGACCTATAATTGTTAACTTTTTATTCATTGTGACTTGGATGGGGTTGTCTAATTGGCACTCATACCACATCTTCTTATTTTATATTGTGTATAAGTATACAAGATACCGAAAAGAGGAATAAAACATCCACCCATAAAAAAATCCCCAAAAAGTGACAAATACACCGACAGACATTCAAAAGAAGATTAACACATGTTCAAAATGTCAACAGTTTTTACTGTTGAAGTATAATTTAAGCTGAACTTAGATTTGCAATTACGACAGCATTCAAAGAATTACGTTAACCGGTTTTTATCAATCAAAATCAATGACACACAAATTACATATTCTAGTATTTACAAGTTTTGTTACCTTATATAAAACAAGAAAGCATGTGTTTCAACACAAATCAATTTGAGTCGTTCCACAAAATCTATGCTATTTATTTTTGTTGAATAAGCAACTTGTTTGAATACAAAAAAAACCACTTTTGATAAATATAAGAAAACATAAGAGAATGCCTGTACCAAGTCTAGAATATGACAGTTGTTATCCATTCGTTTGATGTTTGTGAGCTTTTGATTTTGACATTTGATTAGGGACTTTCAGTTTTTAATTTTCCTCAGAGTTCGGTATTTTTTTTTATTTTACTTTTTGCTAGTTATTTGTTTTAAAAGTCCAGTTCCATTGGACACCGAAAAATAATTATGATGCTGCTTCAAGTAGGTAAAGTGTGCCAATCATTTGAAGAAACATACAAAGCCATGCTGATGTCAAATCATATAATTAAAACCCACATTCACAAATATAAGTTGATCCTCAGAAGTCAGTACAGTAAATATTTTGAATGATATGCTTCAGTTAATTTAACGTAGACATAACTTCATATGCTAATGGCATTAGGTATCGCTGAAGGATGAAGCCATTCATATGGATGTTCCCTTCTTTTGTTGCGATCGTCAATTGTTTTACCAACATTCCGTAAGCTTTGTCGAAATCTACAAAGAAACCAAAATAGCGGAACACTGAATAGACAACAACAGAAATATATTAGAATCTTTAATAAAGTAGAAAGTTTTATTACAGTGATGTTGTATGGCTTATGAATTTTGAACATAAGTACACTACTGTTGCCTCTTAACTTATGTTTCGACCTATAATTTGACTGCCACAGTCTATTCAGAAGTAAAAAATCACGCTTATTTAAACTATAACTGCTACACATTTAAAAAATAGCGACAACATCCCTTTCAATAGTCACACAAGGCTATATAAACTTGTATCGCGAGCACACATATAGAAAACAGAAATAACATACTGAACAATTGTTTTGTTATAAATTATGCCGTTAGTTTTCGCAATTGAATTGTTTCATTTTTTTTAAATATCGGGGCCTTTTATAGCCAAGCAGTGTGTATAAGTTTCAAAACATTTGGGTGAGGCAAATTTGTGTTAGAGAACGGAAACAAAAAATTCAGCATTTTGTTTTATTTGTAAATGGAATAACTCTAGAACGGTACAAGTGACACCACCAAAATTCAAACTTGATCTGTGTTTTGTGGTAATATAAATTGTGTATAAGATTCATAACATTTGGTTGAGGCAAACTAAAGTAAGAGAACGGAAACGAGAATTTCAACATTTTTTTCATTTGTAAAGGGGAACAACTCTAGAACGGTAAAAGTGACGCCACCGAAATTCAAAGATGATCTGTGTTTTGTGGTAATAATAATTGTGCATAAGATTCATAACATTTGGTTGAAGCAAACTAAAGTTAGAGAACAGAAAAAAAAAATTCAGAAATTTTATTTTTATATAGGGGCATAACTCATGAAAAGTAAAAGTGACACGCCACCCAATTTCAAACTTGATCTATGTTTTGTGGTAATAAGCATTGTATATAAGTGTTATAACATTTGTTTGATGAAAAGTAGAGTTTAAGAACTGAAACCAATTTTGGGGACGTACGCGACGGACGGACGGGACGGACAAGGGTAACACTTAATGACCCCTTCGCCTAGCGGCAGGGGCATAAAAATGCTGATCATCCGATGAATCTGGTCTCACTCTTTATAAAATGCATGCGAAGCCGATTGTTTTCTATCTATTATTATTTTTTTTTTATAAAAAGACAACTTTACCAAACATTAGTGCATAACTTTATATTTTTATAGCGCCTCAGACGCACCAAATTGATAAAGTATATTTTTTATTTACTACACAGAAAATTAAATAAATATATATGTATGTATATGTTGTGTACAAATTATCATTTTGTATTTTGACTTTGTACAAAATTGTAATTTGTACAAAAAGTGCTTGTACAAATTACAATTTGTACACAATTTGACTAAAATTCACTTATAACTTAATTATTACAATAATTTTAAGTATGGATTTTGTTTTAAAATACCAATGATACACGATATAGAGTTTGTATTCAATGAACACAAACTAAATCTTATTTACAAAAAACAAAAAAAATACCAAGATGGAGACAGGAAATGTACATGCATGTCAGTTAATTCTGCTAACAGCATAGAAATTGGCCCAAGTGACAATTCTGATAGAAAAAAAAAAAATTGGTTCCACCGACAATTCTGATAGTATAATAGAAATTAGCCCAGTGACAATTCTGATAGTATAATAGAAAATTGCCCGAGTGACAATCAGGATGACACTGACGTTGAAACACCTTGATCATACGTGTCAGGAAGCGTGCTCTATCTGGCAAACTGATCCAACCCGAATATCTAAACAAGAAAAGGAAACGTTTATCATCAGGGGCCTGTTTATAGAAACTGTCCTAAGATCTGTCCTAAGAATTTTTTGGGACTGAAATTAGGGTAAGTAAGGACCAATTTACGACATGTCTCAGCATGCACATCGAAGCTATCTTAGGATTACGTTTTATATAAGAATTGAACAAACTAATTGTAAATAGTTAAAATTAAATATATAATTGGTAAAGTCATTATATGCTTTGGGTTAGCTGATTTTGACGTGTCATGGTTTCATACTTAAAAGTTCAAAGGCAAATCTTGTGCATCTTTCATATAAATACGGAGTCATCAACTATGTTATTACTGCCAAAAAAAAAAAATATGAGCAAGAGAGGAAATCCGCATTTTACCGATGCAGAACTACAGACTCTTCTGAACGAAGTGGAAAAGAGTAAAACTCTGCATTTTAGTAAACTATCAAATGTTGCAACTAATGGTACTGAAAAGAGAGATAGGGATTCAATATGCATTAAAGTAAATGAAACCAACACAGGCCATATTTATTAATAAAATAACCATCCTAAATATATCCTAAAGTTAGGACCATCTTAAGACCATCTTAAGACACCTAAATTAGTATCCTAAAGTTAGGACAATTCCTAGGATTATCCTAAGTTGCGACATGTTTGATAAACCCAGTAAGGACTAAGATATGTCTCAAGTTGGTCTTAGGACACGTCCTAATCCTAAGACTGCTTCGATAAACAGGCCCCAGAACTTGCTGTGGGGGATAATGTCATTATACCAATTCCTCAGTATGATCGTGCCCCAATTGATAGTCGAAATATCGTAGGTCTATTGGAACAGTTGTAGGAATTTTAGCATGATATTGGTCGAGAAATCAAATTGAAGCTGTTAAAGACACAATTTTTTCGCAGCTTACAGTTATAAAGCTTTCAGAAACTGGTGGTCGGGGGTTTATTTCATGTAAATGTAAAAGGGGAGCAGCACATGTTAATGTAAAAAGCAAAAGATATTGTGCAATTCTCGATGCCATAATTCACTCACATGCTCAAACAAATGATACAGAACTATTTTTTGTATTTTGTAAATAAGGTTAATTGTGTGGTCATTGAATAAAAAAAATATAATGTGTATCAATGTTTTTTTATAACAAAATCAATACTATTAATTATTGTACAAGTTATAAGTGAATTTTAGTAAAATTTTGTACAAATTTTAATTTGTACAAGCACTTTTTGTACAAATTACAATTTGTACAAAGTCAAAATACAAATTATAATTTGTACAATTTTTTTGTACACATTATAATTTGTACAAAATGATAACTTGTACACAACATATATACTAATTAGTATGCTAAAAATCACATTATTTCGAACCATTGATCAAGCAGTTTTAATAAATTCGTAACAGAGGCTTTCATATGGGGTTAGTAGGCGGGGCTTATTTCAATACACGATAAGTAGTGGTGTTACGTCTCTTTATAAAAACAAGAGTGCACATGCTGAAATGTCTCGCCTGCTTTACTGACCTGATTGTATGTTGATAGTCCTAAATATAAAGCTTTACTACAAGTATCACATAAACTTAACATGATCCAAGAAAATGAGGTCAAGGTTAGATAAGCCAAACCGGAAATACATGTACAGTCCTTACAATCATTCCATACACCAAATATAGCTGACCTATTACTTATAGTTTCTTAGAAAAGAACTTAACCTGGAAAACTTAACATTGACCAATGAACCATGAAAATGAGATCAAGGCCAGGTAAACAATGCCATACAGACAAGTACACCTTACAACCAATCGGTGCATTAAATATAGTTGAAATATATTGCTTATAGCATTTTAAGAAACAAACTTAACCATGAAAATTTAACATTGACCCATGAACCATGAAAATAAGGTTAAGGTCAAATGATACCTGCCAGACAGACATATACACCTTACAATTTTTTCATACACCTAATATAGTTGACCTATTGCTTAGAGTTTAAGAAAAACAGATCAAAACAAAAAAAATTAACACTGAGCAATGAACCGTGAAAATGAGGTCAAGGTCAAATAAAACAAACCAGACTGACATTTACATCGCAAAATATTTCCATACACTAAAAATAGTTGACCTATTGCATATAGTATTAGAAAAAAAGACAAAAACACAAAAACTTAACTTTAACCACTGAACCATGAAAATGAGGTCAATGTTAGATGACACCTGCCAGTGAGACATGTACACCTTACAATCATTCCATACACCAAATATAATAGACTTATTGCTTAGAGTATCCGAGATATGGACATGATTACAAAAATTTAACCTTGTTCACTGATCCATGAAAATGAGGTCAAGGTCAAATGATACCTGCCAGACAGAAATATACACCTTACAATTTTTTCATACACCATATATAGTTGACCTATTGCTTAGAGTAAAAGAAAAACAGACCAAAACATAAAAACTTAACACTGAGCAATGAACCGTGAAAATGAGGTCAAGGTCAAATAAAACAAACCAGACTGACATTAACATCGTAAAATATTTCCATACACCAAATATAGTTGACCTATTGCATATAGTATTAGAAAAAAAGACAAAAACACAAAAACTTAACTTTAACCACTGAACCATGAAAATGAGGTCAAGGTTAGATGACACCTACCAGTGTGACATGTACACATTACAATCATTCCATACACCAAATATAATAGACTTATTGCTTATAGTATCCGAGATATGGACATGATTACGAAAACTTAACCTTGTTCACTGATCCATGAAATGAGGTCGAGGTCAGATGAAAACTATCTAACAGGCACAAGGACCTTGCAATGTACGCACATACTAAATATAGTAAGCATATTACTCATAATAAGAGAGAAATTAACATTACAAAAAATCTGAACTTTTTTTTAAAGTAGTCGCTGAACCATGAAAATGAAGTCAAGGACAATTGACATACTTCATAACATAAGGCATCTATATACAAAGTATGAAGCATCCAGCTCTTCCACCTTCTAAAATATAAAGCTTTTAAGTAGTTAGTTAACGCCGCAGCCGCCGGATCACTATCCCTATGTCGAGCTTTCTGCAACAGAAGTTGCAGGCTCGACAACAACACGGTGTTGAGGGAAAATCTGAAAGATTTCAACAGACGAAGAAATTCATGATAAACGAGTGAGATAAATTCATAAAACACATTTAAAGCTAACTAGTTGTTATTGTTGGCATTTGTTTTTGTATAGACCAATGGAAGTAGGTTCTTAATGCTAAGTATTGAAGACTTACTTAATCCCTTTGATAGGCCACTAGTCTAAATACCACATGTTAAAATAATCGGTAAGAGAAATTCATCACACAGTATGCTAGTGACCTAATACGATGTCATGGGGTCAGTAAATTCCATATATATCGTATTAGGTCACTAGCACACTATTTAACTAATAATATTAATAATACTTTAGAAAGGAAACATTGGAAATATGAACGCTGCATAAAGTGTAAACTTACTCATCTACAATTTGTAGTGCTGGTGGATCTACAATCAATTGTTTTTCAAAATCACCAAGACTTTGTGTTGCCTTCTCACTTAGTACTTTTGTGATTGACATTACTCCGAGAAGTTCAGCTCGGTTAGCAATAGACTTCAAGATCGTTTCAATCACTACTGGATTCTAAAATATAAGATTTATAAACACAAGGTATTTTCGAAGCTTAATATATACTTGCTGTTATTTGTTCCATGTATGTTTGTTGTATGGTCGAGGGATGTTATTTGTTCTTCTTTTATCTGTTTTTATGATTATCACCTACTTTGTCCATCTCTAATTTTCTATTTTTACACTGTTCTTCATACATAAGATGTCATGTGAACTAAATTCACCTAAGACATATCCTATCATGCAACTTATATATAATTTACTTGATTTAAGTTGTATTCATTGGACGTTCATGAGACATGTCTTAGGATATACAACAAAGCATTCTTTTCGAAATTTTAGGTTTTCAATGCATTTTAACTTCGTTATTTATGAAGCCTTCAAAACGTGTTCATTAGATCCCCATTTTTGAGTCTTATGTAGACGAAGATGTGTCCGGCCTTCTAAATTGTAAGGCTAGTCTGGTATCTTTGATAAAATTACTTGTTTCAACCACTAGGTCGATAACACTGCTGTTAAATGTTTGTCCCTACTGGTGTTGGCATGAAATATCAATTAGTGAAATTATGTTTTTTAACCTCAGACATAGATGACTTAAGCTGGATTAAGCACAAAGTTTTTGAAACTATGGTATTAAATAACTCTAACACTTAATTCAAAATGTTTTTATTCGAGGGCACTGGTGAATCTTATGAAGATGAAGCACATATATGACGTCCCGAATTATAAGCTTGATATATATGTTGCCTTATATAAATAAGATGCCAGTTACGAACATTCTTATTCGATCTCATGTTATCAAATGAATATATTCAGAGAGGAATACATTGTAGAAAACTATACATGAGGGGATGGAAAAATATATTTGCATCATTTATATTCTTCCTTAACATAAGCTGAGACAAGAATACCTATACGAAATATAATTATACACCTGTTGATATATAAATAGTGAATGTATATAACTGGAGAATAATTATAAAAGGTTATAATCGTTATGTTAATAATGTGTATGCAAGATTCGATCTTAGATCCGCTTGATTTATTTACCTGTTCATAAGAATGAATTGAGGCAACACAAGTTGGCCCAAAAAATTTTTTTTTTTTTTCAGAAACAGAAATTAAAGCTGGTTGTTGAAGGCAACAAACAGAGGAGTGTCATACAGCAAGCGTTCGAATATGTCAACGAAATATACTGAAATAAATTTGGAAAGTACATGTACAAAAATAAACCTCACCTTTATGAGTAAAATCAAAAGAAATTGCCACAGAGTAAACGGAAGACAAGAAATTTTAAGACAGTCGAGACGTGATCCAGTTGATCCTTCATTGAAACTGTCATGTGGATATGCCGCCCTCTGGATGATATTTCTTACAAATGAATGAATTTAAACGGATCTTGCTTTGTATCGTATCTAATTTAAGGATTCAACTTTAATTAAATTACAATGCCTAACAAAATTGTTATCCAAGCTCGAGACTATAACACACATATAGGAAAATAACCAATCGAACAACTAAATAAAAGCATGAAACCGATCCCGGGCTTTATATAACTAAAGAAGTTTACTAATCCATGAATATTCATAAGTATATTTATGCATTAATGACTTCTTTTATTAAAAGTTGCACCAAACATACGTCCATTAGAGGATCTAAAGAAGAAACACCTGATACATTTATAGTATGTCTTATATAAATACAGATAGAAAAAGGTTTGAAACAAGCAAAAAACATTCCAAATCAGGTAGTTCATAAAACTTACTATTACTGTTAACATTTGTGTGTTAATATAAAGATATATGTGTCATTTTTTTTTGCCACTGAATCAAGTTCTAGGTACCGTATAGAATTCGCTGTGTTCAAAGTGCTGAAGACTTTCTCTAGTCAGGCTATATCAAATATGTGTTTTTCGTTTCTGTTCGTTGCTGTTTGTCTTTGTTTGTATACACGTTTTTTCCGGAGTTTGGTGTTACTGTTTATGTGATATGTTGTACTGTGCAGTAACATTGTCGATTGTTGTTTTCCCTTTTTATGTAAAGGTGAATGAAATGTCTCTTTTTCTTCAATTATGCTAATTTCTCTTAGTTTTAATAGATTGTTGTCCCGTGTTAAGTAATTTAATATTAGATTTTTTATAATTTTGTTATACAAGAAAGCCGGACATTTATTACCTTATCTTTAGGCGGAACTCCGTGCATAATAAACGGGAATCTAAATGGAGCTCCATATTCGTCATATTGTTGGAAATTGGCTGCAGCATGAGCAACACTACATGTATAAATAATGGCTGTCAATGTCACCACTAGCTGGTCAGTTGTTTCAAATTGGCCATTATTTGGAACACCCTGCAATTTGTAATACACTATGTTATTTTTTTTTTATACAATCTGCTTTTCCCAATGAGTGGTAACTAAACCAAATGAAAAAGTCTTTAGACAATATACTGCCATTTGAATTTAGTGTATAGACCTTTGCGTTATACGCATAGAAGGCAACAATTAAATATCTTAGACTTAAAATCATTTTAACTGAGTTAATATTACTGCTGATTACTAACTAAATTGTAAGTCTTCAAAGATATATCTACCATGTAGTAATACGTTTTAACATTTATGATAATGTATTGCAAACATTTTTTTATATTAATTCTTCGTTGAATAATTTTGTATGCAGTCACTGATACCATAGATGATTCTGGTTACTATATTTTTTTATGGTCCGATAGCTCTCAACTCATGTTTAAAACTTTTTTCCCAAACTGTTTCTTTGCGAGTTTCTAATGAAGCGAAATCCAGAAAATATACAACAAACACAGAGATAGATTAAATTTCGTACAGTCTAGATGACTTTTTTTAAATGCACAAAGAGAAAAAAAATTATCGTCAGATTCGAAAATATGTTATGCTTAATTATTTGACTCACAGATATGTATCAACTTAACGACCAGTGGCAACAATTTTCAAAATATTAAGAACTATATAATATATAAAATACAATACTTTAAAGTGGGAATTACAAACCAAAATTCCTACACCACCATCATCTCTTGACTTTACAATTTCTGCGCCCCAGTTTTGTATTTCATAGTCAGCCTTCAGTGAACCTTGTACGGCTAAAACACAGACAAATGGGCGTAATACCTATTGATATTAACTTTTAGTATTACATTTAAAATTAAAGCAGTTTCAGTTCATGTAGGCTGCACTTCTGTGTTGAAATAAATTATCATTGATATGGTAATGTTAATAAATTAATTGTTCACAAACCTTTGAATTGCTGGAGATACTAAGAATTTTCCTCCCTAGGAATAGATTACCTCGGCTGTATTTGGCGAAACCTTTCGAATTTTTTTCCCTCTCTTTTCTAAAACTTTTTACTTTATTTGGCCTCTTAACTCTTTTTATTCGAGCATCACTGATGAATCTTATGCAGACAAAATGCGCGTTTGACGTACAGATATATAAGCTTGGTATCTTTGATCAGTTTGTTTGTACATCAGAACAAACATTGGTGAAAAATACAAACAATTAAAGTAACAACAGAAATGATGTTGAGTATCAATGAATATTGCCTAAAAAATTGTATTATTGGCCATTGCTGATGACTGGACCAATTTACATTGTTATTGTTGCGTTTTTGTTATCAACAAACATGAATTATCATTTAGGAAAGAGATATTAATTGTTGCAAGAAATTAATGCTGTAAGAAAGAGGGTATGGAACTCAATCATCAAAGACACATTGACGAAAGAGACAATCATGCATTTATGAAGGACAAACTGATGACATTCAAGTATGAAAGACACACTATAATAGTTCGTGATGCCAGACACACACTGTTGCTAATGTTGGATTGGTTTATAGACATGTTATAATTGAAGTGCAAAAATTAAAATCTTTTTCATAGTTTTCCCAAAAAAATCATTTCATATTCTTAACAGTAGAACTTAAAAAGAATTTCAAAGGACTTACTGTAGTAATGAGCTACATATTTCTGAACGTATGTTTTGATTGCATCATAAAGGAGAAGCCCATCCTCCCTCATATGATAGGCGCCTTTTAAAACAGACTCTTCCAAAACCTAAAAATAAAGCACTTGTGTATTACGCATTAATTTCATATAATGTCAAAAACAAAATATTTCGTGATGAGTAAATAAACACTTAACAGACGCCTGCCGATGATATGTCCGTGAAAATTATTGTTTCAGCGCCGAATAAATAAAGGCAACAGTAGTATACCGCTGTTCAAAATTCATAAATCCATTGAGAAAAAAAAACAACAAATCAGGGTTACAAACTAAAACTGAGGGAAAAACAACAAATATAAGAGGAAAACAACGACACAACAGAAACTCAACTCTAAAATGCAACACACACAGAAACGAACTATAATATAACAATGTCCATTTTCCTGACTTGGTACAGGACATTTTTAGAAAAAAATGGTGGGTTGAACCTGGTTTTGTGGCTAGCCAAACCTCCCGCTTTTATGGCAATGTTAAATATAACATTAAAATGACAATATTACATGACAGGAATACAATACAAATAAATGGGAGAATAAACAGGACAGAGACACCCACAAATAATAGCTATCAAAAGGTATCAGGCTTATTATTTAATTCGCCAGACGCGCGTTTCGTCTACATAAGACCCATCAGTGACGCTCAGATCAAAAAAGTTCGAAGGCCAAAACAAGTACAAAGTTGAACAGCATTGCGGACCGAAAGTTGTGCCAAATACGGCTAAGGTTATATGCCTGGGATAAGAAAATCCTTAGTATATAAAATAATTCATACTGTCCATAAAATTTACGGCGTGTCATTTTTAATCTGTCCTCCTCATAACTTTGTTGGAGCTGTTTCTGCGTTAGGAGCACACTCCTTAATATGAAGTCCGTATAGTGTGAACATGCACGAGCATAACGTATCAACTGAGGTATGTAAACACCATACGAAGGGGCAGCGGGTATGTTTCTGCTGAGAAATGGGAAATTGATAATTGGGAAATTGAAATCGTCCCGTTTATCATAGATTTTCGTGTGAAGTCGTCCATCTGTGTCAATATTGAGGAAAAGATCAAGGTATGAAACAGTCCTTCTAGTATCAGTAGTATCCATAATTTCAAGTTCACTGGGATATATGAGATGCAAGTATTGGCTGAAATATGAGTTATTCAATGATAGGACATCATCAACATATCTGAAAGTAAAATTAAAGAATTTCGCAAGGTGCTTTTTCTTTTTGTCTTTTAGAAGGTTCTGAATGAATTCTGCTTCATACTGAAATGGCTGTTCATTAGTATTTTTTGTGTTTACCTTATGGATTTGATAATTAAAAAAAAATCTATTCTTTTCAGCATCATAACAAACACTTATGAGTATTAAAGTTGATGGCTTAGCAGTTAATGAATCCCATTTCATGCACACTATTTGTACTTTTACTAGCAAATATTTCAACTATCCTCTAGTAATAATCCACACGTTTGTAAACTAAGCAATGCCATTTATACACACTACTCTGTAAAAATAGTACAGACATTTAAGACCAGCGCTAAGGCTTGCATCTCCTTTGTATCTTTTTTTAAAACTTGGAGTTAATGTTCGTCAGGTTTTTCATACGAAACGTATATTTCTCGATTCGTCCGATATGTATGCATTTGCAGTGAGATCTCATATTCTTAAATTATTTTCAACACTAAAAAGTTTTCGTAACAAGTATATGCTTACACTATTTGGGTCAAACGTTCCCCGACTTTCAATAAACATGTAGGTAACTGCGTTTGTACGTTGACCCCACTTGACGAAATTTATTTAAGAAATGATAATTAACACAAAGGCTTTAAATAATGAAATATTCTTATGGCAAAATTCATTGTCCAAGAATGAAAAAAGCTTACTGCTTACTAATGATACCCCTGCGATAAGTATGAGTACCCTTAGATCTGTTCCGTGTGTTTTTTTCCTTTTGTTAGGGTTTTGTGTGTGCTTAGTGCTGATCTGGTGAGTCAAGCCTTTTCTTACTGGTGTTTATAGTTTGTTCTTATGTTGTGCTGTTACACCACTGTCCCATGTTAGGAAAAGGAATAAGCGCACAAAAAACATGTTTAAGCCTGATAAGTTCTTTATGTCCCTTTTCAGAGTCAGGAACCTGTATTTCAGTTGTTATTGTGTGTTGATGTCTACCGTATGTGTATTTCGTTTGTTGTTTCAGAATAATTTCTCATTATAATAGTTTCCCAATTTGTCATGTCTGAGACTTTCATAGCTATTTGTACACAATGTAATTTGAAGGCCTACAGTGTCATTAAGCTGTTGAACTGGTAACGTACAAATGTGCACCGAAAAGCTACGCCATCAACATTCTGAAGCTTTTAGTGATATAATAATTAAATAATAACGTTTAAGTCATCATGAAACCAAAATACAAGAAAAATTTTTGTTGGTAAGACAATTCTTACATATCAATAAATCCGTATATTTATGCATAAGTACATTAGTGAAATTTCATAATGATTTTTTACAATTACACTAGCACTAAAAACTTCAATTCTACGAGGAAAAAGGAATGTAAGAACTAAAAAGTGTCATATTTACTCAAGTTCCAAAATAGCTAATATATTGTTACTACCTCAGTTTTGAAAACAAATTCAGATTTTGTAACCAAACAAAATAAAAAACCAAATCATAATGCACATTTTTTAATAATCTATCAAAAATTATCAATTTGTAACCTTTTCGCATTGTATCCCCTTCATTTTATATTCGTTTTGTTTGATTTTTATAAGAAATGGCAAAAACAATTATACCTCGGCGCACCTTAATGGAACAACTGTGTTACAGATAACCACATACTTATATGTTCCATTTTTTGTAAACACAATTCCATCATTCGTGGCTTATTACCTAATGCGATCACCAAGTATGGGTAAGACGAAGGGAGAAACTTCTATAGCAGGAATAGGTTCACGTTGAGACCATATGAATTAACTCCATATTTAATAGGATTTGTATTGCTTTATTCTGACTGTGTAGTGTTCGTAGACAGTTGCTTATCTTTGCGCTGTTTTCTTTTATTTTAGTGTTATATGTCTTTTTTGTCCTAAGATTTTAATTTTCCCTTCCTACGTTTATCCTTCAAAATAATATTATCTATTTGAACGAACCCCTCTGCTCTTTAAATTTTCTGGTAAAGTTCCATTCAAATCCAATCTCCAGAAATCCATGCTAAAGTTGTAAAGTGGAAAAGTAATATAATTTATTCCTTAATATGTACAAAGTAGGCCCAATCTAGACACAATGAACCAAATAAGTTAAACATGTTAAATAGAATATACATATAGCTTAATTAACAAAATGCAAGCATTTTAAGAGACTTCTAATATAAATAAGAAGATGTGGTATGAGTGCCAATGAGACAACTATCCATCCAAGTCAAAATGTGAAAAAAGTAAACAATTATAGGTCAAAGTACAGCCTTCAACACGGAGCCTTGGCTCATACCAAACAGAAAGCTATAAAGGGCCCCAAAAAGACTAGTGTAAAACAATTCAAATAGGAAAACCAACGGTCTAATCTATATAAAAAACGAGAAACATTTATGAACTACACCAACAAATGACAACCACTGAAAAACAGGCTCCTGACTTAGGACAGGTGCATAAAAATGCATAGATAGCATAGATAGATGAATCTTTCTTTTATATATCAAATTTAAAAAAATACCTTTTTTGTTGTATTTGAAATTAATAAAATATCTTTACAAGCAGAACAAACACTTTCATTCGTCATTTTTCTTTAAAAGGGTTTTCCAGACATCAGAGGAAATTCTAAATGTTCTCACCTCTTTCTCATTAAGTGGAAGGCAGCATTAATTCCACCATTTGAAGTTTTGTCAAAGAAACCTCCTGGGTTAACCAGAGTACCTAGACCACGGCTGAAAAATATAAAGCTTTTGGAAGTAATATTTCCGTACCGTATTGAAAGAAGTTATTTGAGCATTCGCTTTATCAGGACGCTTTTCACCACAAAAAAATAGTCTTCTTTATGAAAAGTCTTTATGGTTTTCGTGTACGTAAGTAATCTTAAACTACAAGAGGAGTAGTAAGTAATATTTCAATACACTGAATCCAGGTAAACTGTTTATATTTCAATACACTGAATACAGGTAACCTGTTTATATTTCAATACACTGAATCCAGGTAACCTGTTTATATTTCAATTCAAACTACTACACTGTAATACGTGTTTACGCTTTTGTCTGGGAAAATGTGAGCTACATACTTCATTTGAAAATCAAATAATGATATACATACAAATCTATAGCAATTAGATAGATAAAGTGAGGATTAAGTAATCTTAGGATTGGATGCGATGGTGAAAGGTTCCGCTTTGTCGCAACACATATTCCTTCCATCATGAAATGTGTAAAATCTGAAAAGAAAAAAAACAGTAATCATTTTATGCTTTTTTTTTAAGTTTTGAGGTTCTCAGTCATTTGTATAAGAATTCAATTCATTTTTTTATCCCACTGATAGAGATTTAAAATTGTATTGGTTATATAGCTTTTATTGTCAGTTGTTATAACGTTGCAAGGAAGACAAGTGAGTAAACAATAGCTTAACTGTTTCGTCGTATAAAAGGGTAAAAGCTCAAGTAGGAATTATAATAAAATCAATGCAATCTCAAATCAATTAGCGTTATGATGAAATGTTTTAGAAAAGTAAAGCACTTTTATGATAACACAGAGCATGCTTAAAAGGTCAAATATAAAAACAATTTTTATGTTTGATTTGCCATAGGAAAAGAAGGGGACGTCGGTTGAACTTGCCAGAGTAAACAACTGAAACTTAATGTTTATTTATCTATTTCCGCATAGTTTTTAACATTTTCTTTACAAAATTATGAAATGATTATATATATTAAATGAACCAATATGCCTTATATATATATATACATTTTTATATCATAGTTAAATGTGCTAAAGCATTTTAACCTTTATTAACAGCGCTCTAGCCAGGATATATCATGCCTTATGTACAACATCTTACTAAAGTGGGCCTTTAACGGTTTCGGTCTGTGTTTTGAGTTTCTTTTGGCCATATAGCTAATAACTATAAAAATAAGAAGATTTGTTAGGATTGCTAGTGATACAACTCTCCACCGGAGACCAAATGACGTAGAAGTAAGACACTATATGTCAACGTACGGCCTTCAACTATGAGCAAAAACAGCAAGCTATAAAAGATCCCGAAATGATAAATGTAAAACAATTCAAACTAGAAAAATAACGGCCTGATTTATGTTCAAAACAATAAAGAAAAAACAAATATGATATACAACAGCATATTACAACCACTGAATGACAGGCTGCTGACTTGAGACAGGCAGATACAGAATCTGGCGGGGTTAACCATGATTACGGGCGCCAAACCCTCCACTAACCTGGGACAGTGGTGTAACGGAACACACAACATAAGAACAAACTATAAAAATCAGTTGAAAAGAGCTTAACTCATTAAATCGTTACAAAGCGCAATAATCAACTATCAAAAACACAAAGGACACAAAGAAAAAATCTGAGAGTACTCGCAGTTACTAAAAGCTAGTTCAAAGCCAATAAAAACTAATACTACTAGGGATTGTTTAACAACCCCTTCACTACCCATGAGGGTCTCGCACGTTGGTAATAACAAATAATAATAAAAAAATCATGTACTAGTATCTAAGACTAAAAAATCAATCAGCAGATATCCAACATACAATGGATTAGGTGCAATTACGTCAAAAACAGTCAGACAAAAACATGACCTTGTGAAATGCCAAAATATTTTTATCGACAGAATGTAGGACTTTTAATGTTCATAGGTGTATAGCAATAATATTTAGATAGATGGTAAATTATTGATAACAAACACAATATCTATACCGATAAAAAACAATATTCAAAGATATCATTTTACAGTGTAAAATTTTTAACCTTTTAGAATAAGTTTTTTTAAAGGATCGATAAATTTACCCGGATCGTTTCTATTTCTAGGCTCGATTTACAGCATCTCCGTGAACATTAGGATGTGCTATCCCGTTTGTAATAAGTTTTCTACAGGTACAGCCAAACTTCCAAACCAAATATTTGTATCTATGATAGAATTTAGTAAAGGTTTGTAAAGCATGTATACATCCATGACTATTCACACGATTGTTGTAAATATGTGGCACCAGTCGTTTTGTACCATGTATTTTTACACTTTTATTACGAACACAAAGAGTAAGACGTTGAAGCCATGTTGGATGTGCCAGGATATCATACCCTTTATACATTTTTTACATGAATTTTGTGGCATAAGACCTAAGCTTATGAAAAAATAAATTGAGAATGTGTCCATGGGACATAGATGATGCCCCCGCTTGCATATAACATTATAAAGGGACACTATTCAAGAACGGTAAAGTCACGCAACCTAAATTCAAACTTGATCTTTGTTTTATGGTGATAAGCATTGTGTATAAGTTTCATAACATTTGGTTGAGGCAAAGTAAAGTTAGAGAACGGGAAATAATGTTGTGACGTATTAACGTACGTACGTACGTACGTACGGTCGGACAAGGGTAAACATTTATGGAGGGGCATACAAATCCTTCCTTATGTACAATATTGTATAATTTTTTCAAAGAATGAGAGGTTGGTATATATTGCAGCAGGTCTATTGTAAAATAGTTTACTACGTACTCAAATGAGTAAGACCTTGATGGTATGTAGCATCAGCTAGACTGTACCACATCTTTGCCAACATCCACGTGTACACTGGATCGGATGGTAGGAAGACCTGTTATATAAAAAGAATATATCAAAGTCCAGACATTTTTTTAAAATGATAGATTATACCGGTATCGTGTATTGGAACTACTATCATTATTATTACAAGACATTTTTAAAGCGCATTATATAAGAATACAATTACTCTTAGCGCTTTACATGTTAAAAATCATACACAAATTTGTACACACACAAAACTGCAAAGTAAAAATACATTTAAAAGCATTCAAAATCAAATCAGATATAAAAATGCAAGACTCTAAAAACTTCACCAAATTGGATAGAAAAAATGGATTAAAAAAAATATCAATTAATTAGTAAAAGTCTCAAAAATTATTATCTGAACTGAATAATATAAATAGACTTAGAATTTGAATAACCATAGACTTATACTATATATGCTGTCGGGATGTTGGTATATGTACAAACATTTTGAAAAAAAAAAGAAATCAACACTTTATAAATTTCATGCGTCCGAAGCGCTTTTCTGGATTTACCTTCATCAGGAACGCTCAAATCCGAATATTTGAAAGTTCACAAATGGAAAATTGAAGTCATGTTTGTTATAAAGTTTATCATACAAAATACAGTAAGAAGGGAGCATATAGCATAATAATAAACTTTTCGTTATTCTACAAAAGGACACAATCTATATAGAGTAACATGAAGCAGAGAAAGGATAACAATGTGGAAATGTGGAAAGTAATAACACTTCATTAATAGTTGGCTGTACATTTTAAACCATTCAAATACAAAATATGCGATGACGAAGCCAAGAATTAAAATAACAATGCTTCGCCTTTCTTCATGCTAATTTGCTTTAGTTGAGCAATAAGTAAGCTTTCCAAGTGTGAAGCCACGAATATGTGTCATGATATACAGTGAGAGGAAGCGATATTAAAAAATTAGGTGTAATCATACTGGTTTTGTGCACTGAAATTCTTACAGTCATTGTTTCCTGCACATGCACACAATTGCTTACAGTAAGGTTGCTCCCGTATTACCCTACAAAAGTAGTGGTACTCCAGATAGTGGAAGGAAGAATAAAAAAGAAGAATATGTAAATAAATCAATCAACTTACTGGATTATCTGGTCCTTTTTGCTGAAATAACTGTATAGCTATCGGCATAAGATGGTTGGCATTGTTGAAATAGAACAGAGCAAACGGACAAGTTATCTAAAAGGGGTAAAAAAACAGAGTTAAATATGAAAACTATATATATAACTGTAAAATTCGTCACTTTTCATGGGCTGTTTGTTTTCATATAGTAACATGTGCTGTTTATCTAATATCTTATCTGAAAAAAAACCTCATTAAAATTTATTGACACCATAAATTATGAAAAGAGACAAACTTATTACTTCTTAATGGTAGTCGGTAATACCCAAAATACTTTATAATATAATCGTTATTGCTTGTTAAAATCTAATAAAACATAATATAATCTAAAGGAATTAAAAGAAATAAAAGATTTAAAACTGTTCTCTAAAGAACAATATAGTATAATTACTTCAAAGTGCATTGAGTATACATTTTAGATTACTGATTTTGCAGTTACATAAGTGGGACGTAGATCGATAAATGTAATAGATCTTGTTATTTTTTTCTTATCTAAACAAATGAATTAAACAATATCAATATAGCTTACAATAATGTCCTCTGTCTTTGCAGGGCATCCTTCTAAGATCGCCAAGTCAATGATGAATAGCCGTTTTTCATCTATGGCTTGTCCTAACGTCTTGCCTTCCAAAAATTGCTTTACCATTTTTTCAGTCACTCCAAACCTGTGAAGATATTAAAAATTTAAATTACACTTTCTTGAAGAAAATGATGTTGTTTAATATATGCACGTTAAAATTCACGGATATTTTTACAAACTCCAAAGTAATATTACACTTACTCGGTTATGATTCGTGTCATTCATGTTTCAATAATAATAATAATAATAATAATAATAAATTAAGTGATAAAAACGCATGTTTCTAGAAACCCCTTTAACATATACACTAAAGAGCAAACCTCTCGGAAGTTACCATATATATAAAACACTTAAAAAGTGTCCCTTGTAATACGAACTCATTGTTAGTGTATCCACCCCTTTTCAATATAAAACATTAAGAAAAAGTAAATTTCTTTTCAATATAAAGAAGATAATAAGTCTGTAATTAGCAAAAGGTCTTTCTTAATATTATTTGAATTAGTTTTGATTATCACAGTTCTAATTATCTTAAAATATGTGTAGTGATATACTTTTCTGGTAATGCTGTACACAGTGTGATGAGTGAAGAATTCAAACTGGCAAGTCTCTGTCGCCCAAAATCGGCGTCATCATTAAAATATTCTTCTGAACCCTGTAAACAGAGGACATAGTATAGATTGCTGCGGAAAATGTTAAACCTTCTTTGAAAAAAATTATTACCAATCTTTCATATTCCTGTATCCCTCTTCTCGGCTTTTCATTAAATTTCATTCTTATTCTTTTTTAGTTTAAATACATGTATACTCAACATGGACTTAGGAACTTTGACACACCAGGCTTATACCCCACGCCATAATGTTTGACACGACATTTATGTTTTTGACCAGAAATTATTCTGCCAAACTCGAAATAATATGAAACCTTTCTGACTCGTTCGCTGGGCAGCATTCATGATGAAGGTAAATGCAGAAAAACGCTTCGGACCCAACAGATTCATAAAGTCTTTTTTTCACAGATTGTGTTTTATTTTAATTCGAAGAAGAGTTGTCGTTTTCATCTGACACAAGCATGGTGGTGAAAGATTCAGTCATTAGAACTATCTAAAGAAAACACATTGTATATGTGGAGAAGGAAAATGGTTAGATAAATTTCTTCCAGCCCGAGTAGATGAGGAAGGTGTCAAGGTTGTACAGAATTAGAAAACCTCAGACGATTTTGTTTGCTATGCATAAGAAAATTGGATTGTTTTGTGTCCTGAAACGTATTTGTTTTTTTGGCTTCCCAAAATTTGGGCTTGGAGCAAACCAGACGAAGGTTAGACTCGAAATATGTGTTAAACGCACGAAAATCGTATCTTAAGTTAAAAAAAAAAAAAAAAAACGAAACGAATTAAAAAAGAAAAATAGACTGGGTATGGTGAATTGAGTTGAGATGTAAGGTGTGTATGTTTAATGTTAGAGGTTACCTGTGGGACACCAAAGACTGGCGTATACACAGTCTTGACGTCATCTGCATCCTTCCAGTTGTAACCATGGGCCATAACTAATCTCTTACTTTCATCTGCATATATTTTAGTCTTCATTCCTATGTTGAACTGTTGAAGAATTTACATGACCTTATCAGTTAATAATATCATCCAATCCATTATCTTTAAAAATTCTAAATGCAGTTCCTTTTTTTGGTTATTATTATAGTATCATTTAATATGATATAAAACAAATGATTCATTTCCAATTCTGCAACTCATGATCACCTGCAACTATCAGACCATTTATGTTCACTTTTGAATTGTTTCAGATATAAATGTGTCATGTAGGGGAAATATAATCATCTGGGGAAATTTGTGAATTTTTTTTTCTCTGAATGTCCTTCCCGTCATCTGATTTGGATATGTGTAAATATTTTTGTTTCCCATGTAAGCACGCAAATGGTCAATAAAGGTATGACTAAAACCAACAACATATCAAAACAAAAACGCCCCATAAAATACCCAAAAGAAACAAAAAGAGATTGGTCGAAAAAACTAAATTTACCAACAATACATCACAACTTTCTTCAAGGAAAAACAAATTATCTTAAACTAGCAAAATTGAGTCCATGAAAAACGGAATAAAGCATCTGATCTTGACGACAGAAGTCAACTTATTTTCTGAAAAATAATTACTACGAGTTCTTTATCAGCTGACATTGTGAATTTGGAAATAATCATATTTTCCCGCAATTTTTGGTGGTGGTCTTTTATTATATTTATAAAATCAAATACTCACTTTATAATCGAATGAAAAACGTTCATCATCTGGTAATTCTTTAACCTGCAAAATGCACCAAATATACTTTTTATTAAAGTATGGCAGACTTTTAATAATAAATCATTCTGGTTTACGTTCGGACAATGTAATAAGGAAGGATAGAAAATGTAAATGAAATGATCTTTTTTTGTTCTGAAAAAATAAACACGTTACATAGAGTATCTTTAGGAAGCACATGAAAAGGTTCTACAGAACCTAACCGAACATCATTAACATCATTACAGTTTAAAGATTTGTTTATAATCGGTAGAAAGGAACTTTAATACAAAAACCTATCCTTGTTCGTGACATATATAGATCCATGTTTTTTTCTGTAACTTTTATACAAATTTATGTTAAGCGCGTCATTTTCTGAAATAGTTGTGTTCAAAATCGAAAGTAAATAAGCCAGCCAAGCAACAGGTGAAAACCATCCAGACCCTCCCTCCTAACAATATCAAATGGTCGTCCCCCAACTAAATTGACTTGACTAGTATGTTTAATTTGTTCTCTATTTGAAATCATGTTATACGTAAAGTTGTGTCTGAGTGTTTAGTTATAAATCTTTTAGATATTACAATCTTTAAACAGTTTTATGAGTAGCAATTGAAAAGATTGTAAAATTTGACGAGGTCGAGGTGGCAGACAGATAACTATTTCTTTTTAAATTTTCAATACAAAACGACAACAAAGTTTTAGAATCGTTTATATTGCACGCACAGCTTTTGTCCCTGTTTTTTATTGTTCAGTACTTGTATTTTTCAAATTAGACAAAAGTAGCGTTAAGCAGCCAAACATTTTAACGAGTATCCAAGCTTTCTTTCTAATATCGACTGGAAATTCGCTGGGTTTAATATTATCAATCAGTTTTAGTCTTCGTTTATTAACATTTAGTCATTTGTTTTTATTTTAAACTTTTTTTAGCCTTTTAACGCATAACCGTTTCAGTGTTCTCACATTTGAAGGGCAATTATTTGACAATTAAAAAAAAAATGTTAGAGCTTTTTAACTACACAATCGCATTTTATCTTATTCATCGTTTTTATGGTAACTAACTGTACAAATGGGTTTTGTATCGCATTATTATCTTAAACAAAATAATTCAAAAACGACACGTACCTGAGCAGGTAGTCCAGGCACTTTCACTTGTAACTGATAGTCTTTCTGTATAGTCTGTAATTCAAGCATTCTCATATCTTTGAAAGGATCATCTTGTGGTAGGCATGTGTCTATGTGTTTGAAAAAGTAATGATTGTCTTCTTTGATCCACTTCATCGCAGGGAATATAGACGTGATACCAGTTGCCATGTTGGTAACCTCAATCCAATCTAAATACCAGTTGCTCAGCAAACCATTATTGTCTCGCCATAGCTCGATTCTTTGAACTTCGGGTATGTTGACATCAGAATCAACTGAATAGGTATCAATGCTGCTTCTTTCAAAATCATCTTTAAAGAAAGTATCAAGGTTGTGCTCGCTTGTCTTAGTACCTTTTCCATGCAGTATAACATATACATTGGCATCGGTCCCCGCTCCCTTTTTGTCTCCAGTTTTAACGGATATTCTATAAGACACCATATTGACAGGACCTTCAGTCTACAAGTAATTTACCTGTTGATTTTTGAAATGCATACCAAGTGTATATTGATTCGACAGACATAACAACAGAACTTTTTTTTTTTATTTTTAAAGTTTTAACGTCATGATAAAAGACGTTTAAACTTTAAAAATAACAAAATCTGTTCTGTTGTTCTATTATGTAATCTTTCGCGAATCATTGTAACTCGATCATGGAGCTGTATAATAACCTTGAACTAAAAAAAAAATGTTTTAATGAACCCTGTTAACACGCATGCTACATTGAAATCGGTTATTATGAAATCCGAAGTATATCTGGATTTATCATGGCGGCATTGAATCTAGTTTGCGGTTATAGTAGGGTGCCAAATGTCCAAAAAGTCTTCTAGTTAACGAGTTTAAGTTAACGGATAACACACGGCTGATTTTTTTGCACATAAATCAATATATTTTACAATCATGATTGTCGTCGTAAGTTCCCGTGGTCACGATTTTCTAAATTTCGTGTTTTTACAGGGTACCACCAGATACCGTATTGTACGGGGAATCTTTAACATAAAAAATAAAATTATTGCGTTCTTTGTTGGTAGTTAAAACAGTACCTATAATATAGTTTATATATTAAATATATCATATAACGAAATCGGAAAGTAATTAAGTGATTTTGATACAAGTATTTCAGCATTTAGCATTTTAGTAAGAGTAAAAATTTACTCGAAATTTACCCTATTTTCATAGAAAGCAAAATTATTACGTGTATCATCACAATATGTTTTACTCTGATTTAAGCAATAAGACAGAATGCATGTGTGTGCCAAATTGCATGCGTGAAATAAAAATCGTTTTGAAGAAATTAGCAATTAAAAACACAAATTAAGTCAACATTTTGGTATTGATTAAACACGGATTATCTCGTGCCATAAATCCTTTTGTTGCTTACACTATTAGGTCATTAACAAGGACAGAGGTCACTCAAAACATTTGTCTTTTTTGCTTGTTGTGTGGTTGATTTATTTGTTGTGAATAGCCAGCTAACTTTGTAGATTGTCACTTTGTTCGGAGAAATCTGTTTGGTGTCTGTTTTTCAAAACTTTAAACTTTTTATTGAGTAAATATTTTGTTATAATTGTAGTATAAGAATCAAATCGGTCGGTTTTGTTTCACACCCGCAATATGGCACATCAAAAGTCTTGTATGATGTTTTCGTCCTAAATCCCTCTCGGTGGGAACGACAACAAAAATATACCAACGTTCGTGCAAAAAAAAAAACCCAGATACAACAGGCAGCAACCAACGACAACCATTTAATTGCAGGCTCCTGATTTTGGACAGACATATACAGAATTTGGAGGGGTTAAACATGTTTGTGATCCTTCAGCCCTTCCCTAACCTGGACAATGATATAACAACACATTATAAAAAAAATCTGCTGAAAAAACAGTTTGAAATGGCTTGACTTATCAAATCGGCATGAAGCACAAAAACAACTAACATGAAGACAAAAAACACAAAGTACCAATATAATAGTACTCGCCGTTAGGGTAGAACATTTTATATTCTGAAGAAAGGGATGGGGCTGGCGGCGCGAAAATTTATTTTCACTTTTGTACACATTCATATCCTCAACTATCCTGCATTTCATGTTCATCCTGTCTTGTGCAAAGTCAATTATTTCAGTTCATACCAGGCCAAGTAATTCATTTTTAAAATCCTCATCCCCTCCCTGTTTTCGAAATCAAATGGGTGTTCCCTTACTGAAAACTAATGAAAGGACGTCATCAATAGTCTGAGAAAAGTATGATCATAAACATCATGACCGTAAAAACTAGCTTTTGTTATAAATCAGGCCGTTAGGTTTTTCCAAATGAATTCTTTCATTTCTTTCATAACTGGCCTTTTTATAGCCGACCATACGGTATGAGTTTTTCACATTGTCGAAGGCAGTAAGGTTGCCTATTATGGCTTGCTTCCACATCTCCTAATTTTTATATTATACAACAAGTATTACATAAAATTAACACTATTCAATGTTCCATGTAAATGAGGTAAAGTCAGATGAACTCTGCCACAAAATCATGCACACCCTGTTACCATTCCATACACAAAATGTATTTAACCCACTACTATCTGAGACTGTACGGACTTGACCACTGAAACTTAACCTTATTCACTGATCCGTGAAATTAGGTCGAGGTCAGGTGAATCATGTCTGACGGTCATGTAGACCTTGCAAGGATACCATATATTAGTAACCAAACATAGTTATCCTAGAACTCATGATAATTTAGACATTCACATGACGAAAAAAGCTATACAGTTTTTTTAGCAGTCACTTAACCATGAATATGAGGTCAAGGATAATGATTATATGACGGAAACTTCGTAACACAATGGATCTATATACAAATTATGAATCATCCAGTTCCTCTGCCCTCTGAAATATAAAGCTATACAAATAGTTTACGGTGTTGCCGCCACCACCATCAGATTGTATTCTGTATGCCTCGCATTCTGCTACTTGCGTCGAATGCGATTTAAAAAAGAACAACTGAAATTTGCCCTCTTACCTAAACGTAGTCAGTGGTTTTTCAACTTAACAGTAGACAATGAAACGTAATAGCTACTACTAGCTTCGGCAATTTTTCTATGTTGTTTCGCTCTTATTAAAATTCTGATCTTTATTAACTCGCTCGCTCTTATATATAAGCTCAAATGAGGATAACGAAATCAGAGATCTATTTTTTAATTAGATTGATGTTGTTTACAAGTGTTTGTAAAATACACCGATGCTGTACAAAACTTTCTTTTTGTAGATGATCTTTAACTTCATGTCAATTGTAGGCCAATTTATGTTCGAAAAGTCATGTACATTACACTAGATATAAGTGTGTAAGATGGATTGATTAGCCTGCTGTTTCTAATTCTCATTTTGTTTTCATAACTTGTAACATAAACCGTCCCCCTTTTTCACTGTTTGCAGTTTTTTTTTTATTTCTGTAAAGCAAATATATACTCAGACCTGCTAATGCAATCTATTCTGCGTTGATATTCATCAGTTTTGGAACTAAGTACTATTTGATGTGCTTCCACGTTCACCAAATGAAAATTGGATATTTACCCAGAAAATCATGACGAACACCTTCTATCAAAAGACGGAAAAAATAACATTTTGAGAGGGCAACTAATAAATGTTAATATCTAAAAAACATCTCTAAAGATCACTTGTATCGAATCTCATGTAAAAATTCCGATTTTGGAACTTTTAAAAGGTCAAGGTCACTGTTATTTAACAGCTGAATGAAAATTGTAAATGTGCACCCTATAAGTACAAATGTCAATCTCGAACCATGTTTGGCAATAAAATTATCAAATTACTCCTAAATATAGAAACTACAGTTATAATCCGTTGAATTATTCGAATTTATTTTGCTATAATAATCCTTTGAATTATTCGAATTTATTTTGCTATAAACGCAAATATGTAGGGGTGGCCAGCTGTCTAAACGTGACTCTACGTTTTCCTTAAAATTTTAGATTTGACCTTTGACCCAAATTTAAGAAAATCGTGACCACTGTAGACAACGACGACATCAATATTTCGACGAGGCTTGTTCTCCTCTTTCCAATGATATAAAATATAGCCGTGTGTTATTCCGTTAACCCAAATCGATCAAATTTGTTGACTGGGCACCCTACTATAACATGTGGCTCCGTAATGTGTAACTGTTATTCTAGATTAAATGAGTTAAATGAATATTCATGCAAGTGATACAAAAAAAAAATAGCATGCGCATTGATATGTTCTGGATTAGAATATACATTTGCGTTCACGCGTATATTTATTCTAGAATCGAATCCGAAGTCCGATGAAATCGGATGTCAAACTACCTACACTGTACCCCTTGAGTGGTTTGACTCAGGATTCACAAATACGCAATTAAATCCCGAATTCATGTGAACGCAAACCAGTAATCTTGTCAATTTCGATTTGTTGTGTCGTGTGTATAGGGTTTTACATATAGTTGCACTAAGTTATTTTAATGAAAAAGCCCATCGGCAAAATTTTGTACTTTTGATTATTTTTGACTTATGACCATATAGAAAAATTAATCAGGTTTGGAAAGGATTGTTTTATAGTGCAATTGAGAAAAAAAAAATATGGTATAAATAGAAAACAAAATTTTAAACGAATTGTAATCGAAAAAAAATATTAAAGATTTTATATTGAATAATAGTCTTTAACAATCCTTCTGAATTTATCTAATGATTATTGCTCTCTTCCGCTCTTCGCTGCTTCGTGAAGAAGAAAAAGCTAGAACATCATAATTTACCGAGTTATTATTAAGAAGGCAATAGCCGGAAGGCGATTTACATGATTGTGTGCTAATCCGAAGGCGCGCAACGGCATCGGCCACGATACTGATATCTACTTACATGTATTAACAATTCTTAAAATATTTGCAGACATTGCAGAAATTTTTTTTTTTTTTTTTTGCGTCTAAGTGACTATAGTATGAATATTTGTGATGTCAAATTCTCGGTTAGGAAATTTTTTAAATAAATAGTTTGAAAAGTACATACGAAATGCATTGTACTTGTTAGAGTTTATATGCTAATGCGAGAACCCTTAACAATCTAAATTATATATCTTTCAGTTTGTGCCTTGTTTTTTTAGTAATATAGATTGATGCAGGTATGATATTTCTTTGTGTTAACCTTTTTTCAAGTCTCTTCTTTTCTTTCAAAATGCTGTTCTCTGACATTTCTTAAAGAAATGAAGGACAAAACAAGATATTGAAAACTTTTTCATTGTGAAAAGAACTTTGTTACAACAGAGACATCACTCCACCAGACTTCTTATCATAGAAAACACTTGTCTATATCTAGTTAATTTCTTTTTCAAATAGAATATACAAAGTTTAAGACCGGAGTTTACAGAATAGACAATAAAGATAAACTAGAGGCTCTATAGAGCTTGTGTCACCCACCTAGGTCTATGTTCATAATAAACAATTGACTCTCTTTTAAGGGCAATAACTCCTATAAGAAGTCGCCTGACAGTTTTGACGTAAATTCATCAATTGGTAGAGCTCAAAATTTTGAACATTTTTGCCCTGTCAGATTTTCTCTATTTATAACGGTTTTCAAAACAAGACAAAACGTACATTTTACCCCTATGTTCTATTTCTAGCAATATCGCCCATCTTCATTGGCAAGCGGGGTCATCTAAATAAAAGAGAATGAGGTGCTTATAACTAAATAAAAGAGAATGAGGTGCTTATACTAAATAAAAGAGAATGAGGTGCTTATACTAAATAAAAGAGAATGAGGTGCTTATAACTAAATAAAAGAGAATGAGGTGCTTATAACTAAATAAAAGAGAATGAGGTGCTGATAACTAAATAAAAGAGAATGAGGTGCTTATAACTAAATAAAAGAGAATGAGGTGCTGATAACTAAATAAAAGAGAATGTGGTGCTTATAACTAGATAAAGGAGAATGAGGTGCTTATAACTAAATAAAAGAGAATAGGGTGGTAACATACAAAGAATGCAGAATAAGATGCGTTAGACGTAAAGAATATAGAGAATGGGGTTCTAAAATACGAAGAATAGAGTATGGAGTGTTAAGATACAAAGAAAAGAGAGTGGAGTGCTAAAATACAAAGAATAGAGAATCGAGTGCTTAGACATTAAGCATACAGATATAGAGTGGGTGCAAAAAAATAAGAATTAAAAGAAAATAATGGTCCGAAAGTTAAAAAATGCGGAAAATTCACATACATATTCAAGTAAATAATACAGAAATGAAGACCACCCTCACATATACATTTATTAAATGTTATACAGTACGGGTTGTGTATTCAAAACTTTTGATTTTTATATGTCATAGTTAATGAAAAGTAGACGGAATTGTGGTTAATATGTTTGTTCTTGTATTTATTTATATTTCTCCCCAAAGGATAATTGGGGAATAGAAATATGGTCACTTTTGGTTTTCTTCCGACCGGCAGTAAAACCCTTCCTATTACAGGACATACCTTTTGTATTTATTGTGAATTTGATCTCATCCTGAACATGCATGATATCTTTGCCACTTGACGTTAAGCAACCAACAATCAATCACTCAATCGATATTAATTAAATTTGACCTATGATAAGTTAAACAGACAGTAAATAAAAGCGGACACAATGGTTAATCTCAACTGATGATTTAGATATTGCATGATACAGTACTTCTTCGTAATAATTCATACCTGTAGACTGGCTTTTAGCTGCAGGTTAAACTGTATATTCAGCTCTACTTACTACTGTGACTACAATTTTACATATTTTATATTCTTTGTAAAAATTTTGAATTAATGGACATGTTTATCTCGAATGAATAAATTTGTATCTAAAAACCATAGCCGGCTTCACTTCCAACTACGTTTTGGTTTTGGTTAAATATGTCCATTTATGCTTCAAAAATAGAAAACCAATGTTCCAAAATCTATCAAAATAGCATTTTTGAGCTATCTTTGTGCATTTATTATTTGTCCATATGTTTAGTAATAACCCAAGAAGAGACCAAATAGTCTAACTTAGGTCAACTTACTTCATTGATGTGCAACTAAACGTGATGTTCAGCGAAGACAAAACTCGTGTAAATAAGGAGGATTGGAAATTAATCTAGTGTTTTATGCCCCCCCCCCCCCCCCCCCCACCTTACGATAATAGGGTTTTATGCCCGATAATAGAGGCATTATCCGCTACAGAAGGATTTGAGAAGGTGAAATAGCACTTATTTCTTGGAGTTCTTGTCTCGCAGGTAATACTTTTAAATTGTATGGAACGCCACAGCTGCCTGATAACGATAATCATATCATAAAGGACTGAGATATAACATGAAGCAAATTTTCTATACTATATAACGACATTTGAATATACTACTCTGTCAATTTGCTATATCACTAAGATAAATTTATATACTACAAAGTCGTTTTGATATAACATGGAGTTACCTTTTCATACTATTCAGTCATTTTACTTTTTCATGAAGATGATTCTTTTATTGTATAAAGACATATTGATATAACATGGATCGAGCTATCTTCATACTGATTTGTCATTTTACTATACTAGTATGTGATATTGTTACTATATATATATAAAAATATTAATTTTCGCGAACCATTTAGGTCACGGAAATTCCATTTTTTGCCATCAGTAAGGAGAGTTGTACAAATAATGTGAATACACAGAACCCCGATCCAATTCATCTTTTGCTAAAAATATTTATCATTTTCTGTTTTATATCTCCTAACATCATTCCATTTTTCTCTAATTTCGATTAAAATATGCCAAAACCTGCAGTAAAAATAGATGTATGCCCCAAAAAAACATTCCCCGATTGGTTGAACTACTATGGCGTCAATGTAAGCCTCGATGTAAAGCAACGCAAGCCTCGATGTAAAGCACACGCTTCCCAAAAGTAAGGAGAGTTGTACAAATAATGTGAATTCACAGACCCCCGATCCAATTTATCTTTTGCTAAAAGTGTTCATCATTTTCTGTTTTGTATTTACCAACAACATTCCATTTTTCTATAATCCCGATTTAAACATGTCAAAACCTGCAGTAAAAATAGATGTATGCCCTATGTAAACATTCCCCGATTGGTTGAAAAGCTGTAGCCTCGATGTAAAGCAAAGCAAGCACACGCAAAAATTTCCGTTGATATGTTGAACTTCGACCCCGGGCCTATTCACAAGGAGACTTTCTTGCGCTCAAATGTAATTCTAAGTGAAGTATACTGGGAAAGAAAAATTATATTCTTTTACAGAAATATTTACACATTTTATCATTAATGTATTGTCATGCTTCTGCATATTTACGCTGAGCTTTAGTAAAATATAATTATATACAAATTTTGTTACGTCAAGCATTAAGAGTAAGAATATATTTCGCGCCATAACAAGAAAAATAATCTGTGTCACCAAATAAGTTTATCAGCATCTTTCTGAAATTTTCCAACAGAAAATAGCGTTAATTATAGAGAAATTTTGGTGAGTATTACTTATTTATGTTAAGGTTCTCCAGAGGTGGTTCTCTACACCTTCTTGGTGGTCAATTTAATCCCATTTATCAATTATCCCCGATGGCGATGACACCCAGTCAATTTGTGTCATGAGTGAAAATCTTATCTAAATATCTATAATTTGATGAAATAACTTCTTCATTAACTGTACATGCAATATTTTTGTAGTTTTTGATAACCGTGCACATTCCCATTGCATGTCCGCAAGATAAATGGGTTGTGCATTTGTGAATTGTGCAAGTACAGTAATATTGTGTAATACGAATAATGGCGGAGGATAAAAATTTGTGACATTCAGTGCGTGATCACGTGACATTATTATTTGTAAACAAACGGGCTCCCTATGTAACACGTGTCGGAACTATCCATACAAGGTGCAATCAATCTTATATTTCACTATTTGATGATATTTCTGTGTCTGTTTGTAGGTTTTGAAGATCAGATGTCATAGTGTAGTTTCATAGACAAAAAAGTACCATGATTGTTCCTGTTTATTAGTTGTGATTTTTTTTATAGAATTAGAAGGTTAGTCTACATTAGTCATTATTTAAATTAAGTCTGAAAAAACTGACTCAACGCTCTGTGTAATTTTTCCCCAATTTTTGAAACATGCATAATTTAAAGAGCATTTGCTTCCCTTGAACCCTCCCCGCTACAAATTGCCTAAAACTCATACTCATAGGCCGAGATTACTCTGATGTCCAATATCTGTTTTTGCGATTCCTGCATTTTAGCTCTTTTATTTTCAAATTGAACACACTTGGCCATTCAGCTTATTTGCATCATAAATGAACGAGGTGTTAAGATTATGTTTTCCTATTGAATAAGGGTCATTTTCATAAATCAGCTCTCATAATGCATTGAAAATTACTTTTTCTGTTGGTCATGTCCAGGGAAAAACTTTACGGTCGCCCATGGCGACCAGAAATTGACCTGGGCGATCTTTTTATTCAGTTGTGGTAGCCCAGGTGGCGAATTGAAAACAAAGTACCCGACAGACGGAAATCTGCTGTTTACCGTGGCTCCAAGTGCCAGCTACTTCACTAACAAAAATATAAATTCAAAAAGTAAAAAAATCTTTTTAAAATGTATACAGGCAAGTGTCGAGAGTCGTATTGTCGCAAAGTCGCGGTTGCGATAAACAAGGATGTAAAATCAGAGTTTACCTTTGACTAAATATAGTTCACGTTATTTCAGGTCACTGATTGGTCGTCTATTTAAAGTCCGGAAAGTATTGTATGTTTGCAAGGATAACAAGAGAGACGTTCCGATGGTCATTTACAATATGAAGCGATACCCTGTTCGGTTTTGGCTTCAAGAAAGCGAAGAAATTCAGAGAAGATGACAATAGCATGTTATGAAATAATATCAGTCAAATAAAAGAACGTATAATATATAATGTTATATTATATATAAGAATCTGGAAAACAGTACCTTTTGTAGTTCCCTTTTCAAAGCCCACGTGGTGTCCAGAGAATGAAGGTCAAAAACGAAAGAAGAATATTGTCGACAACAAATAAATAACATTAGTTCAAAATGATTTTAGTTTCCTACTTACTGAACAGTTTACAAAAAAGAGAAAATCAGAGGAGATGTCAATTTTATGACAATGCTTTTGAAATACGTGTACAAGTCTTTTGAGAAAAATAGGGGTCATTTGTTTACAAATGTACGTAGTTACGCAAAATAAATCGATCAAGATATTTAATAAATTAGATTATTAAAGAAATAAAATTAAATATTTCATCGATCATCTACATGTATTTAAGGACAGAGAATTCTTTAGTTGTCTTAAAAAGATATTAAAAAAAAAAAACTGGTACACAGGGTACATGTATGTCAACTTCAAGATTCCCATTTTGTAAATGATTTTTTTTTTTTATTAAATTTGATTGAAGTCAACAACAAAAATAAGACAAAATTTACATTTTCCCAAGCATCTAAATCACCTCCAGGTATGCTCAGAATGCAGGGTTTTGAGTCTAAAATTTCAAAATTTTCTTGGGGGCATGCCCCCAAACCCCCCTAGCAAGTTCAGCCCGCACACGGGCTTCACCAGTGATACTCATAGTGAAATAAATTGGGCTACTAACTTTTTGTCTGGGCTAACTGATTTTCAAGTCTAGTAACCCAGCTGGCTACTGGCCTTACGAAGTTAAGTTTCACCCCTGATGTCACAATCTTTTTAAGTTAAAAGTAAAAATACCAGTATTGATGTGTCAATGTGAAAACTGTCCAAATGTGAGAAAATAGCGGGTGGCAGGTCGATTAAACTTATTTAATGGAAGAGAAAAATGAACTAATTGAGGCTTGATTTATATAGATTGTTTTCCTATTGAATAAGGGTCAATTGCATAAATCAGTTCCCATAATGTTGGTCATGTGACATTCTTATAAAGTGAAAGTTAAAATGAGGGTTGTAATGGGGGTACCTTCATGACGAATAAAGGTAAAAATCTTGCCAAATGACGTTAACGGTAATTTTTGGTGCATGACGATAAAATGAAGACTTTCTTCAAGACGATAAAAAAACTGACAGATTTTGACGAATCACGTTAATTTTTTGCCAAAAATAACAGTAACGATTATTATTTGAGACCTCTGATGAATCATGATAAGGATATGTTGACGAATCACGGTAAAATGTTAACATATTTGACGCTAACGGTAGCCGAAAATGGCCGTTAGACGCCCGACGGTAAAGGGCATTCATACCCTCTAAAATGTCAGTATTGATGGCAGAGGCGGATTTAGGGGGGCCAGGGGGCCCAGGCCCCCCATTTGTGGGATAAATTTGGTTGATTATATAGGGAATCACTGAAGCATGACTGGAGCAGGCCCTCTCTTAGGCAGTCAGTGGGCCCCCACTTGTGAAAATTTCTGGATCCGCCACTGGATGGGTCAATGTGAAAACTGTCCAAATATGAGAAGATAACGGGTGGCAGGTTGATCAAACTTACTTAAATGAATAAATTGAGGCTTGATTTATATGGATCCAGTCGACTCCAGAAGCAACGAAGCAGCACATCCACTTTGGACGGGCAAATATCATCTATCTGATATGGGACCAGCTGAAGTCCCACTGCCCTAGCTGGTGTCGCAAAACAGTCGTTGGAGGTTAGAGTAATCTCCGACTACAAAACTCAATTCCAATGACCAGAATGCCCTAATCTTAAATTAAAAGCATTGGAAAAGTAAACTGTAAATTATAATTTTGACAATGACCACACTTTGTTTTAGTTCAATGTACATGTAATAATATGCGGGATAATACATGAACTTAATACTGCTTCAAGGTTATACAGGTTTGTCAATGTAAAAATAAAATAATTTGTCTGCTAACTTAGGGAGCTACCATTTGATTTTTTAGGGGGGGGGGGAGGGGGGGGTCTAGGATGAAATTTGAAAAAAAGGCAGGATGACGATTTATGTAAAAACAAGTCTGGATAAACTAATAGAAAAAAAGGCAGGACAAAAAAGAGTGAAAAATAAAAAGACAGAACAGATTACATCTCGAACTAAAAAAAAAAATGCAGGACAAAATTTTTCATCCTAGCCCCCCCCCCCCCTCCTTTTTCCCCCATAAAAATGGAAAGGAAGCTCCCTTATAGTGTTTCCTTCAGAGGGTGTTGGCCTGGAATGGTACCCTGCAGTTTTCATACGCCTGTTCATGAGAAATATTATGGTATGCCTTTGTCCGTCTATCTGCCCTGATCTGTCTGTTTCTAGCATGTTGTTCACTAACTCACCAATTTGCATGAAACTCTGGTGAATTGATTATATCTACTGACATGAGCTCCCTTTTAGATTTTTAGGAATTTTATAATATTCATTTTCAAAATGTGAGGTTTTATTCATTAAAAAAGGGGGATTTTCATGTTAACGCCCATAAACTCTAAAAATGCTTTGTTCACAAACTCTTCAACGCTTTCACCAATTTGCATGAAACTGTTGTGAATTGATTATTTTATAAATTTTAGGTTTCCCGTTTCAGAGTTATATGGGATTATACTCGTGTATTGATGTGAGCTCCCTTTAGATTGTTTTGGAATTTTAGAATTTACATTATCCAGTTACAATGTATGGGGTTTTATTCATTTAAAAAGGGGGATTTCCATGTTTTATTATATTATAAAGATACATTTTATACGTCTATAAAGACATCTTAATATAACATTGAGCACCTTTCTCATACTATTTTGTCACCTCACTATACTATTATGTCATGTTACTATCTTATTGTGATAAATTGGCATACTATACACTTATCTCGATATAACATGGAGCAACTTTTTCATACTATTATGTCATATTACTATCTTACGACGATAAAGTCGTATACTACAAAGACATCTTGATATAATATGGAACCACCTTTTCATACTATATTATCACCTCAATATGCTATTCTGACAGATTACTATATCATAATGATACATCTTTATGCTATAAATACTTATCGACATAACAGTAATGTTGACCAAGGAATATAAAAAGTTTTTTTTGTTTGTTTACGTAGAATTAAATAAATTCGAGGTGAATGTGGCATGTGAAAAATTGCCTCTCCCATTTTTATATGAAAAAGTCCATAGCTCTGGAAGGAAAATCCAAATTTCACCAAACATTATACAGATCATTAGACAATTATTAAAAACATTAGTGTAAACTCTCCACAAGAGACCAATTGAAACGGAAATGTACAACTATAGGTCACCGTATGGCCTTCAACAATGAGTAAAACCCATATCGCATAGTCAGCTATAAAAGGCCCCGAAATGACAAATGTAAATAAATTCAAACGAGAAAACTAACGGCCTAATATGTTCAAAATAATGAGAAAAAAAACCACAAACGACAACCACTGAATTACAGGCTCCTGACTTGGGAAAGTCACATACAGAATATGGCGGGGTTGAACAGTTTGTTTGCGCCAAACCCTCCCACTAACATTCTCAACGTTACCAACAGACGACAATCGGCAATCATCGGGTGAATCCGCTACTCTCCTTCTATATGAATCGGTCGAGTTGTGACGAATGCAACAGACGACAACGAAACTGTTACAGTGACATAGAAATAAAGGCGATATATCCAATAATTAAAACTGGGAACCAGTCTTTAATCAGTAAAACGTTGTTCTCTCCCTTAGTCGATAAGTTTACCCGGATCGTATCTAAATTTCCGGGCTTGGTAAACAACATCTGCGTAAAAATTAGGATGAACTATCCCGTTAAAAATAAGTTTTCTACAGGTACAACCAATGTTCCATACCAAATCTTTATATCTATGGAAGAATTTAGTAACAGTTTTAAGTAGTTTGTAGTAACGAAATCCCTGACTTAATAATTTACCAGTAAACTAAAACGAAAGGTTACAATTTCACCAAAACGTATACAGACTTTGAGACCACCACAACAAAGAACTGATGGCAGTTTAAGTTAAGGACAAGGCATTCTCAAGATACGGTGCGAAACGTGAACAATTATCTACCTCCATTTTGAATGAATAAAATCCATAACTCTGATATAAAATCAATAGAAAGATGGACGGACATTTGTATATCATAATTTGACGAGCGTATATAAAAAAAGGACTAAAGGTCGTTATGAAGAAAAGAAAAAAAAGGGTAGCATTTGTCTATCTTGAGAAAACATTCTAACCAATTAACCACTTCGTCCTTGATAATCTTGGGATGTGAAAGTAACTTAAGGTACATGAACAAATTTGACCAATTTGTCAGTTCATAACAAAATATGTAAACATGAAAGCGTAAAAACTACTAGTAGCAAGAAAACCAACACTGAATGCAATGCAGTAAACACAAGTCAACAATTTTAAACAGGCAGAAGCTGAAAAACGGGACCTTGTTGTTTTCTGAGCTGCACAAGGTATTCACACCAGGTACCTCAAAACTAATCATACAAACAATTTTTGGAATTTGCATTGGTTAAAAAAAATCGTATGAGGAGCATGGCTGATATACGTACGAATTGAATGTTTGCGAAGCCACTGCCATATTTTTAGAGTTTTATTGCTGACTTCATACTCAAAAAGGGTAACAGAAAATATCAATAGCAATATCTTTTGCAAAAGAAGGGCATGAAAATTTCGAGAAAGTTGTAGGTCCATAAAAATTGCAGGTTACATGGGAGTACAACTTTTAGCAAATAGATAATTATATACGTTTCACATCTTAACAAAAGTTACTGCATATTACCCGAATAAGTGCGCTTTAATACAATCTAATTAAAATTCATATCTATATTTAACTCGCGTGGTCGAACATACGATTATAACGAAATCAGAGAACTATATTTTGATTAGATTGACTTTATAAAAGAAACTATCAAATTAAAAATTAAGAATTTTATCACTATGAAAATAAACTTCATAATTTACACTGTTGTTTTAAATGATAGTCTAATAGTCTGTATAATTTGTGGTGAAATTTTGATTTTCCTCCCAGAGTTATGAACTTTATTCATATAAAAGGGGACAGGCAATTTTTCGCATGCCATATTCATCTTGAATTTATTAAATTCTGCGTAAACAAAACAAAAAAACAAAAAAACATGCGCCTTTTTTTTAGATTCCTTGGTCAACATTACTGTTATAATATCAATACGTCTTTATAGTATAAAGATGTATCATTATGATATAGTAATCTGTCAGAATAGCATAGTGAGGTGATAAGATAGTATGAAAAGGTGGTTCCATAGTATATCAAGATGTCTTTGTAGTATACGACTTTATCGTCGTAAAATAGTAATATAACAGAATAGTATGAAAAAGTTGCTCCATGTTGTATCGAGGTGAGTGTATGGTATACAAATTTATCGTTATTAGTTAGTAACATGACATAATAGTATAGTGAGGTGACAAAATAGTACGAGAAAGTTGCTCGATGTTATATTAAGATGTCTTTATAGTATAACATAAACAAAATGTATCTTTATGATATAGCAAATCACATAATAGTATAGTAAAATGGGGGGTAGTGGGGGGGGGGGGGGGGGTGGGGTGGGGGGGGGGGGGGGGGTGATCATGCATTAATGACAGGAGTTACACCAAATTTAACGCACCCTTGAAAACCTAAATACTAACATTTGTAAAACAATGCGGTAGAAATTCCGTATCTCAAAAAAAAAAAGTAATAAGCAAACAATTTAAACATATGCTTCTCAGACTCTGATGAATATGACGGCCGTTTGGTTAGTGAAAAATACAAAATTCAGTTTCGAAAACACTTTAAAAATTCGCAAACAACACGATCAAGAAAAATATCCGCAAATTGATATCGATGACAAATTTTGTCCTGCCTTTTTTTTTGCAAAGTGTCTCATCTTGCCTTTTTTTTTTACTCAAAACTCCTGTTCTGCCTATTTTTTTCAAATTTCATCCTAGCCCCCACCCCCCAAAAAAATCAAATGGTAGCTCCCATAGTACAAAATGCCAACTTGGAAGTAATAAATCTCACGTTGGATTTGAGAAATGTTAACGTTTACTTGAAATACAAAAATGACAACTTGGAAATGCCATTTTTGTCCCTATCAGTCGTTCGTAGTTTAAGATATGGTGGCTTTTTATTAAAAATGTTTATCTCATCAACTCCTGCAATATGATATGTGTTAAACCATTAGAATTGTCACTAGTCACTGTATAAAATAGTATTTTCCCGCGGTTTGAATAATAAATCGGGGATACAGTGTTGTGTCGGTATGCGCATCATAAATCGACCGAACAGGCTCGACCAATCAGAAAGTCGGATTTTGTTTTTCAAATCTTACTGTGTTTCATTAGCTCGTTACTTACTAACTGTTGTTTAACACAGTAAGCTCTGGTTTTATAATTCTTATACATGTTTCAACGGTTCACACTTAAAAACAAAAACTTTCCTTTGTTTACCTGGATGACACTGCATATCTATCGTCAAGTATACATTAATGTGCACTGATTCACCTTTTAACAATACATTGATCTGATTTAAATAAACATGTTATTTTTACAAGGATAATTTTATCCCGTGGGCACAACTTTACACTCGGATGTTTTCACTCGAAATAGAGGAGTAATGGTACACACTGGTCATCACCCGTCCGTTATTAGCATTATTATTTATTAAGATTAAAGGTTTTAAAATAACAAGCGTATACTATACCGTCTTCTTACAAGCTTGGTGTCTTATTTTATTTATTTTTCAATTAATAACATTAGATGAATTTCGACTGGTTGGAAAATACTATAAAATATCAATTTCCATTAAGAAATCGCCACAAGTCTTCCTAAGCGGTACAAAAAATGACAAAACTTTTTGGGAATTCCTAACTACACGTATTATACACTGCATATTGAACGAAAAGTTGCATTTGAGCATTTTTTTTGAGAAGCGAGAAGCTTAATTCGTTTGAATATTTTTATCGCACAGACCTAACCACTTTCAGACTAAACAGATGATACATTTAAAAAAAGAACACCAACCAAATTATGTAACTTACTATCAAATTTGTACTACATGAATATATACTTAAATTTAATTGTTTTGATGTTTAGTGTTACCAACTTTCTGTGAGCGCGAACATTTGAACTAAGCTTGCTTTGTCTTGGGAAACGTTCTTGATTGCAACAATGGGAACAATAATTCCTTAATGGCTTAGAGTTGAATTTCGTCAATAATTTAGAAGACGATCTTGACGAAGTTATTGATACATAAACCTGCCGACACGACACGCTAACAAATCAAAATTTGTCAAATAACCCACATTGCCTAGTTTGCATTAAACACAATGTACACTGTATATGTAGGTCACCAATAAAGTATTTGTTCAGTTCTCATTATCATCGATTGCATTTATATGGTTGCTATCCTTTTTGAACCCTCACCCCTTGAGATTTTCCAGGATTCGCACCTGCCTGAGTATATCACGTGATAATTAAAGACCCTGATAAGTTTGCAAATAGTTCTTATACAGAATTTACTGTAGATTGCCCCCTCATTCCTTTTTCAAATATTCTGTGTTAATATCATTATTATTAGTGAAATTGTATACTGACAAATGATAATAACTTACCTGAAGACGGCTGAATCTTTTCAATAACTGTTGAATATGATCAATGCACATGTTATGATAAAATCTGTACAATATGTCGTGGAAAAATTAATAGTGAATTGTCTGGTGCATTGTTGCATGTGTATATATATATGTTTAACGATTTCCATAAGCGTTATAAGGTCATAGACACTGATTTACTGTGCTATCAATTGAAAAGAAAACATAAATTTGTATATGATTTACTTATGACAATCAAATATCAAAATAGATTATGTTACAACTATGTATACAATACTTGTATGTTCTTATTGAAACAAATATATGAAGTTAGATGAAATGATTCAATCATTTAACAGGGATTTGATTTGATATGTGAACTTTTAAAATGTTAGTTTCGTCTTTGCATACATTAAAAGATTGATATCAAAGTTAGTGTCACTCTGTTATTGTAGTACTAATGAGGGTTCTTGATCTTTTTTGTCCATTATTATCTATTTTATACATTTGAACATCCCATCATTCCCTTTTCTTCAATTGTTTGGCTTATTTTTCTCTCTTCTTATTTATTTGGCCCTTTACTCTACACCGTTTGTTCATTATTTTCTATTCTTTATATTTGAACACACCATTATTCTCTAATCTTTACTTTTCAGTTTTAGCTTATTATTCTCTATTCTTATTTTTTTTTGCCCTTCATTTTGACCATTCGTCCAATTTTCTTTATACTTTATATTTTAACACCCCATCAATATCTAGTCTATTTTTTGTGGCTTATTTTTCTCTGTTCTTTTTGTAGGTCCTTTATTCTGAATTGCTTGTCCATTATCCACCATACAGTAGACCCCATCTAGACCCACCTACATGTATCGATGTTTTATTACCTTGAAAGTGAGAAATAACACATAAACTGGTTCCCTGTCAGTTATCTGTTTAGATCTGACAGATCTAAACAAGGGTGTATGTTATACCCGTATGTTGCAAAGGGAGAGAACCAGCCCAAACAACACATAACAACAATTCTGTTAGTTTCAATGAAGTCTGTTTTTTTGTCCGACTCCGACATTGTTTTTAAGATTACATTACTCATAAATTACCACCAAAGAAACTATTGCCAACCAATTGAATCACAGTTGTGCAGTCACGGGTACTTCAAATTGATAATGAAGTATACGAACGGCAAAAGTTTAATGCATAAGCTGAAATCTGATCGTGCTGATTAAATGGAGAATATCAATTCTTCCAACTAATTGCGGGGCCACGGTGACCGTGCGATCTAAGTAGTTACTACTGTAATCACTAGCCAGTCAACACTGAGGTTGTGAGTTCGAACCCCGCTCGTGCGGGTGCACTCGACTGCAATCTTAATTGACTAGGATAGTCAGTTTTCCTATCGAAGGTCGGTGGTTTTCTCCGGGCACTTCTCCACCAATAAAAACTGGCCGTCACGAAATAGCCTAAAAGCGGTGCTTAAAAGTGGCGTTAAAACACCAAAAATCAAAAATCAATCCAACTTATTGCCCCTGTTACATGTACATCTATAAAAGCTCAGACACTGGTATGGGAAGATTAGAGGGAGTGAATGATTTATTGGCGAACTGCTTGTTGTTTTTTCCTTAATGTCTAGTGGGAAATATCTCTTAAAATAGATTTTACAAATAAGCTCTACAATGTGATACTACACGGATAAATGGTCGAAAACTTAAAATGTCAATAAAACGTAGATTATGTTGGATATGGCCCATAATTCTTCATTCTGTAATTATCACCACGACCCTCATAAATTTGTAGATCAGAGTAAAGAGAATTACGAAATAAATCTTTAGTTTGGGATATATTCATATTTTATTACGTTTGAATTTAGTATCAAATAAGAACGTCTCACAAGTCTCCTTTTGCATATGATATCCTATAGCTACATGACCATTACATAATTAAGCTAGATTTTTGTCATTGGAATACATTTAAAAAACATGCTAAGAAAATAGAAAAATGGAGTTTGTAGCATCACTTTGCCAACGATATCAAATATATAACAAAATTATGTTTATTCAGGTAAGGGCTATCTATATAAATACATGATAGGATCACATTACATCAAAATTTATTGTTAAAACTATATATAGAATTAAGATAATTTATTATAAAACAAAGCATATCCTAAATAAGACAATTTTGCAAAACTCGTGCTAAATATATTAACAACTATTATCATGTTAAAATGATTGATTAATTGTGATTTGGTTAACGTCCAGTGGCAAATACTTCATTCATGTTCACGAAGATAATTTATTTTAAAGTTTATTTGATCTTGAAATGTTTTCATTCATTTACGATGTTCATAAATATAGGTAAAATATTCCAATTTATCATTAATACAAAAATAATGCTTGATTTGAAATATCAAAATTAGTTTACAAAAGCGCTAAATCTAAAAAAGATATTATATAACTGACATTTTACGATATTCATAAACATTATGAGAAACTAAGATTTGATCAAGATTTGCAATAGGTCTATTAAATAAAAAAATATTTTGTCAAATTTGTTTTGTTTGAACTGTACACGACATACAATAAAAATCCTTCCCACACGTGTTTTATGCCACGGATTGCAGAGGATCGCATGGCTGAAGTAAAATCTTTATCTAAAAAAGCAGAACGTCTCTGAACAAAATACAAGTAACGTATATGGTGTATGGATTTATTTTAAAGACTGCAAACCGAGAAACAATTGTCTATGTTAAAACGTAAAAATCAAAATAGTACTTTGTCATGCAAACGCACTTTCAGTTATTTCACGCTTGTTTATCCCAAAATGTTATGGAACTTTTGATATGCCTGATCGGTTATTCGATTATCACAAACAAAGTCAATCAAGAAGTGTAATAGCTAGGTATTTTGAGTTACGGTGCCCAACAAAAAGTATCTAGTTATCGCCAATTCACACCAGTCCATCAAACAGACCGAGACCCTTCAATATGGGGTGTCCGCTTAACAAATGGCTAACTACATTACTTGTGAATTGCATGAAATTCAATCTCTTTACTAATTATTCGCGTGTTCGTACATGTAAAATGAAACAATCTAATATACGCGGACGAACTAAAGCCCTTACTAAAAAAAATAGATCAACAAGATTCTCTAGTCTTAGTGCACGACATTGCATGCTATCTTACAAATCCTGAGTCTCATACTAATTATGAAACGTTTATGATTGATCTTTGATGTCAATGAGCTACTCGTGCTACCGAACACGCCTTTCACTTTCAAACGACTATCAAATTGTTTTTCTTCAGTCAGTTCAAATTTGAATATGAATGTAACACGTTCAGTTCGAAACCTGATAATAAGTTGAAATGAACATTTCTGTGACATAATAGATACGTTTTGTACAGAAAAACTGGTACAAGCAGAATTAATTGCTAGTTGGCATGGGAATGGATATTAACCAGTCGACAACACATTTTTATTACATATATCAACGTGAAGTACGCCACATGTGGGTAGTTTGACACGGGTGGCGGCTTCGAAGTGAGATGAGGAAAAACGATCAAGGAAAGTAAAAGTATCAAATTTTCTCTTTTGAATATTGTTAGCACCACATGATATAGTTCACGGAAGATAATGACATATAATCTATTTCCAGCGGGCAGAAGCAGACGTCCCCAGTACTAACTTTTCCCAAACAGTACGGTGATATATGCAATTTTTCATTGAGCTTTACTTTTTCTTCAGTTAGACATTCACATGATATTAAACATTTTTTTTTCAAATTCTTCGCTGATAAGATTAGAAATTATTAAGAAAACAAAATTGTACTCACGTTGATTTGGCTATTCTTTTTTTGGTCCCTTTTGATCATATGGCTACACAGGCATCGAAGAATATACATGTATTCATACATTTTTGGCTTTGAGCATTCCTGATGAATGTAAATCAAGAAAAAAAGCGTTTCGGACGCACCGATTAATAAAATATTATTTTCATTTTATTGTTTCTTTGCCTATTTTGAGACAACTAATGACACAAGTCTATTAGACAGGGAAACTTAAAAATCTTTGCTTTTTCTAAATTTTAAATGGTTTAGAGGTGGAGTTTTTGATTTCAACTGAGCGTAATTTGTGTATTACTGGTAAGTCAGGGATTTCATGACAACAAATTACCTAAAACCTGTACTAAATTCTTCCAAAATACAAATATTTGGTTTGAAAGTTTGGTTGTTCCTGTAGAAAACTTATTTTAAACGGAAAAGCACATCCTAATTTTTACGGTGATGTTGTTAACCGAACCCGGAAATGTTTAAAATCCGGCGATGCGGATAAACCTATCAATCCTAAATAAAGAAACTGAATATCCTAAAAGGTTACCAATTAAACACTGTAATTATATCTTTGAACGTTTTTTTATTGGTATACATATTGATTTTGTTATCAGTAAATTAAAATCATACTAATTTGTTTTGTTATACACATATGCACTTTCACGGGGTACCACAATCTATCAATACATGTATTTTGGCATTGGACAAGGTCATGTTTTTCTCTGACTGTTAATGACGTCTTTACACTAAATCCATTGGATAATAGATGTGTACTGATTGATATTTAAGCCTTAGATACAGGATTTTTTTAATTAGTTGTTATTGTCTTTTAACAAGCTGTCAGTAACTGCGAGTACTCTCAGATCTGTACTTATTGTCTTTTTATTGTTAGGGGTGTATAAATACCCTGAATCGTCCGGTCGGTGTATTTTTTAGATGTTTTTTTCTGCTTTGTATCTATCTAAAGTGTTAAGCCCTTTTCAACTGATTTTTATACGCCCGTTTACGGGACGTATTATGGTATACCGTTGTCTGTCCGTCCGTTCGTCCGTCTGTCCGGCCATCCGTCTGTCCGTCCGTCGTCAACATATCGGACAATAAAGCAAAAACGCTTTAACCAGTTTACAAGAATCTTTGGTGAATTGTTTATTTCTATTGACGTAAGGTTCCTTTCGCTTGTCTTTTTTTGTTTCAGTTTAAAACAATTGCTTCCGAAAAAAAATTATGAAGGATAATTATACATACCTTTATTTTGTCAAACGTACCTCATAATCACATTTTCATACAAATAAAATATTTCAAATAAATCATGAAATTGAGTTTCTAGGTTTAAACTGTAAGTAATAGTTTTCATCGTTATGGGATACAAAAATACATTATTATTTATGTTTTTAAAGTACGACATCGGATGTTACTTTTTCAACGTAAAATTTCTCAAACTAAACATGTACTTAGTACTCTAATCAGGTTTTGGAAATTGGACACTGTAATCTTTTATTTCATAGACTGTTAGCTAGCAATCATAATTTTCATAATAAATGTAAAAGAAATAAATAAATTGCACTGGTTGTGACATTGTGCAAACTGGAAACTGCTGTTTGCATTGTTAACCCAGACACAGTTATTCGTAATCCTTTGTATAAAAACAGTATCTATAAGCCACGATGTCCTAGGTAGAATCAGGATGATGAGTTCCTAATGTTTTCAAATTCCCGTTAATAAATATTGTTATTAGCTATTTGAAAAACATAGAGTTGATCCTGAAATCTGTTTTTTGCATGTTTTTTATTATTTATTTAGAGTCAATTTGGAAAACCATTTAGTACTTTAAACAGAGATTAAATCTACATCTTCCCTTTTTTCCCCATTCACATTTGAATCAGTCATCTAACAAATACGCGAAATATTTCAGTAATCTTTCACATTATATTTTAGATTTCAGGTGTATGTAGTTAAGCATGTTTAGACAAAAAAAAAAATCGTTTTCAAGTATTTAGAACACATTAGTAAGGAAAATAGGAGACGCAGAAAAACGGTGACGGTCACTGCAAGCCCCAAGCGAATCCTGAAAATCCTCGTCGCACATGATTGAATGATTAAATTGTTGATTACCTTTTGCTACACGTCAATTGAAAAATATTTCATGCAAGTTCAAGACGAGAACAAAGTAACAATGAATACAATAAGTATGTACTGCAACAGAGGACGACCGGGATAATGGGCGGGCAATTTAGAATACCACTGGAAAATAGTGTAAATTTAGATTAAACCTTGCAACAGACAGGTCACCAACGGACCCGTTCAAAATTGTTAAAAGGGTTCCTAATACGTAGAAGGCGTGGCACTCACTTATATGAGGTATCGGATTTAATCCTTTTTTGCCCGATCATCGATGTCTTTAGTGGATACAATATCATGTGTTTGTATTTATATTGTAAAGATTTGTTTCTCACAGCTTAGAGGTTTTTAAATGATAAAAAATTCAAAATATGTATAACACTTTGTGTAAGTAATATTGATAAGTGGAACACGTACTTCGTTATGTTTATATACTATGCTGTAAAAGGGTGTTATGTTCTGTGTTATAAAAAAAATAAGAGTACAAGTTGAATATATTCTTCTATTGCCTCTCAATTTTTCAAAGTAATCTACGTTAAATGGTCAGTGCTGTATTATTATATCAGAAAATATATTGTCTATAAAAATAGGTTTCCTGTGATGTGCAACATTGAAACAGAAGGACTGTATCTTATGTATGAAACGTCGGTCAATTATATAAACTTATGAATAGATCTATGAATGTTTATACAATTATCATCTTGTATAAATGTTTTGTTTTGTTTTGTATTCATTAAACCAATGGGGTTTTCATGATGCAATAAAGTTATAAATAACATTTATAAATAAGTGCAATTTACTATTATATTAAGGTGGTACAAAACACCTTGACTAAAACTAATTTGGATCGTTTAACTTTCATAAAATTTTGACAAAATATTTACCTTGACCCTTTGATCAAAATATAAAAAATTCAAAAAACTTGAACCACACACTTTATCGGAAAAATTTCATTGGATATATAGCAGTTTGACAAACACTAATTTTGAGCATTAAGAAGCTTAATAGAACATGATTAAAACGTTCAGCTGATTTTCACAGAGTTATCACCCTGTAGTGTTATGCACCACCTTAAGTTTTTCTGGAAGATGCATGCATCATTTCAAGTTTTATAGTTCGTCATAAATTATTTAAAGAAAACTAAAGTGAAAATAAATTCAAAATAGTATTTTGAGTTTATTTGTTTGGCAATCCTTAAACTCTTTATAAAACAAAATCAATAAAAAAATCATAATTTATAAGATGAATGGAAAATCAAAATTTACATTTTTTTATAGGAATCAAATGCGATTTTTCAACTAAGTGGACAATCAAAATCATAAGTGGAAGAGGCACATACATACATACATAACGATAAAAAAGGACAAACAGAAAAACAAATGAAAAATACAGTTCATAAACAATGCCCCTAAACAAAACTTTTTGAGCGACATGAACACTGTGAACTAGTGCGCATCGGAGAGGCTCGTTTCTTGTCCACTTGTGGCACACATCATGTAACTTATGACAAATGAAACTGTAGGAATAATTTTATTGCATTTAATGATGTCAATAACGAAGATAGTAATAAGGGATTGTAGCAATGAGAAATGAAATAAACATAAATTCTCACATTTGGGACACAGGTATTCCGTAATATATCCATGTCATGTTGGTATCCGTAAAATATTCTGAGAGTGAAATCCTGTCTCTTTCTAATGAACATTTCCCGATTCTTTTTATGTACCTCCTTCAGTAGTTGAAACCATATTGTGTTCCGGTCTGTGCGTATGTCCATCCTTCCGTTTGTCTGTTAGGTATCATATTAAGGTTTCAGTTTGAGGTAGTTTACCATGAAGTTATGGTTACGTTTAATTGAAAATTAGTATATGTTAATTGTGATGTGAACGTTTCACAATAGCTACCAGAATATTACGTTGACAAATAATAAGACATAGAGTGGACGCAGTACAAAATAAGGTTAGCGTTTTGGATTAAGGTAGCTCCAACCACGAAGTCGTAGTCACGCCAAGTTAAGACAATTAATCATAATGAGGTGAACTTTTTTAGAATATATGACAAATTAATGTTTTGACCAAGGGAGTGGCTTAGTGTCAAATGGACACATGTTCTAGTTCACATATATTTCATGGTTCAAAACTAACAAGAATAAAAGCAACAATAAAAAATCAGATGTTAGCAACTATAAGTCACCATACGGGCTTCAATAATGAGCAAAAACTATACACCATAGCAAGTTCTACAACATGACAAAATGTAAAAAAAATCAGACAATGAAACCACTCAACAAATTGATTTATGTACGAAACAATAAACGAAAACACATATGATATAAATCAACAAACGACAACATATTAAATTATAAGCTTCTGATGGACTTATGACAGCCACATACAGAATGTATACATGTTAGAAGGCACCTAACCCTCCCCATAACCTGGGACAGTGGTGTAGCAGCATAACAAAAGAAAAATTATAAAAATCAGTTGAAAATGCCTTGACTCATCAGATCGTTACAAAGCACAAAAAAGTAAAAAAAAAAACACTTAAGATTGTAAGTATCGATCTGAGAGTACTCACAGTTACTGAAAGCTTGTCCAAAGCCAATATGCATTCATTCACCATTCACTTCCGATATCGCAGTTTACGGTACACCATTTCAATTTCTAAAACAGCGTCAATACTATGCGGTAAGTGTGTATACATTATTATTACATAGCAACTTGTAACACGTTGTCATGGCCTTACTGTGATTTTGAGATAAAGAACAACAATGACAGCTTTTGGTTTTGTCATACGACTATAAATGCAGAGGTTAATTGTTTAAATGTAGCTTATAGCTTAGTAAAAGAGATGTTATGAATTTTCTTTAAAAAAACAAAAAACAGAATGGAAATATCAACCACATTCTACATTTTACTAGAACATTTCTTTGAAAATCAAGCGTCTGTTTTATAATCATGTTCAACATTTCAAAAGTAACTTCATACAAAATCGGACTAATGCATCGACATTAGACTTAAAACAATTTCAATGCTTTTAGAACGCATTTATTTACTTTTGTTTTTGTACTCTATGGAAAAGCAGCAGTTGTCGTAGGTTACATAAGTACCATTTTAATGATATCAAAAGTGAAATCGATTTTTGAGTATACTCATAGGTGCAACTATTAAGCAACCGTTCATATAGACACAATAAACGAATGAGCTGAGTGTTAAGTCAGAGACCACAAGTTTTGAACTTTGCACTGCATCCAAAAATACCAAAGCATACTTTTGTTATTTTACTTTATATCTTTTCCTAGTATATGTTCTATTATACATGTACATATTCCTGTTCTTCTGATCATTGCTCTGACAACATTATGAAACTCTTATAGTAAGAAAAACCTAAAGCCAATAACGCTTAAACAATCTCTGGAGTGTAAAAAAACCTATTTGGATGTATCGCACAACCTATGTTCTTTTTACGTCAGTTTATAAATTGTCGTGTCCATGAACCAATCCCAACAAAACTTACTAATACCATTGTCTATAGGAGATTTTATTTCTTGTCTGTATCGAGTTTCTATAATGATTTTCCATGTATCGCTGTGTATACTTTATATGCAATTTTATATGCATTTAAATGTTTGTCTTCAATTACAGTTTTATTCTGTTATTGTTCTGTTTATGCATGATTTGGTGATTCATATATATAGCATGTTTCGCTTATATATATTTACTTTAATTATATATATTATCTTTAACTGTTAAAACCTGATTTGACCTTTTCTCGGTAGATTGCTCTGTGGTTAATTATAAACTTTTACACATCTATTTATTTGAAAGGATTTTCCCAACGTAAATGATCTGTGGTAATCAACTGGTCGTCTATGAATTTCTTTAATTTGATGATATTACACCTGGTGTTTCGGATATCATTTAGGTCAAGTTCGACCAAGGCCGTTCATCCTCGTCAGGTGCCCTGGCCTAATTAATTTTTATTTACTATAATAACATTTGATTTTAATTACTTTTTTAATTGTTATCAATATGTTTCTATCGTGTAACGTATCAAATGCAGTTACATTTTGGGGCACTTTTTATAAATAGTCGTGTCCATGAACCAATCCCAGCAAAACTTACTAATACCATTGTCTATAGGAGATTTTATTTCTTGTCTGTATCGAGTTTCTATAATGATTTTCCATGTATCGCTGTGTATACTTTATATGCAATTTTATATGCATTTAAATGTTTGTCTTCAATTACAGTTTTATTCTGTTATTGTTCTGTTTATGCATGATTTGGTGATTCATATATATAGCATGTTTCGCTTATATATATTTACTTTAATTATATATATTATCTTTAACTGTTAAAACCTGATTTGACATTTTCTCGGTAGATTGTTCTGTGGTTAATAAAACCTAAAGCCAATAACGCTTAAACAATCTCTGGAGTGTAAAAAAACGTATTTGGATGTATCGCACAACCTATGTTCTTTTTACGTCAGTAAGCCAATTTTTCTTTCGCACCACGAAATTCAAAATGTACTTATATGTATTTAACACAACATATGCATCAGGTGTAATCAGTAACATTTATCTTTTCCTCGAGTGTGACATCATTGCATGAGAATAATCAACGAATGTGTACATCTAGTGCCAAAATATATTCATTAACCTACATATATACCTTGAGTGTCTTCCCATGAAACGACAACTCAAAGACGTAGACAACTAACGATTGCTAAAATAAGGGAATTGTAAATCTATATATTGATAACAGAGTTTTCCAATAAGTAAAAGCTTTGTACTATATTTTGTTCTCAATTCAAAGACTCAAAAAATTATTTAGCGCTGCTCTCCCATGCATCTACTCTAAATTGGTTACTGTTGTTGTTTCTTTCAAAGCCAAACAGGAGAAACGCTTCGTCAATTCCTTTGTTTGGTGTTTCATCTGGTATTACTATTTCAAAGCAAATTTTATCTTCTACAAGACATACAATTTCTTTTAAATGAAGGTAAAGATGTTCACTAAAATTTGCGTCAGTATTTCCATAAACATCAAGGTTGTAGACCAATCCTTTGAAACTATAAGCATATGTTCCTATGGTTATTAATGCGTTGTTGGGTTGATGTAAACATGAAGCAACAGCCCTAGTCCTTTTATTCATTATTAAAGGGATATTGGAAGGATGTATTCGGTAAATCAACCAATATTTTAACAATCGGCCTCCTGGGAAAAGATGCCTGCATAGTATATACGAAGAAAATAATACTTTAAGATGGTTTATGTTAATAACATGCGCTGAAGTTGAATTTCTTTTGCTGAACATTAAACTGTCTGCAATCTTTTTGCTATTGGTCAGGTATTGATCCGTTTTCTAAAAAATTAAATATGTATCTAAAGTACGTTTTAAAATAGTGAAAAATATGTAATTCTTTTTGTTATCTATATTTACAACAAACTTATCTTATTTTTTAACAATCAATACAAAAATTGGAAATGATCAGTGATATAAAATCGTTCTTTTTTAATGACAAGTTGTAGTCGAAAATATTAATTTATTCATAATTCATGCGAGAAAAGATATTGATTAGATTTTTGATACTAGTAGTTAAACTAAAAAATATCTATGAGTAACAATCATACGAACACAAATAATCGCTTCTTATGAAACATTTTCGAGAATCTTTACATACGATAACACTGCCGTGCTGAAGACACTGGTTTTAAGTACCTCAAATTATATATTATAGTTTTGTTTCAGGAGGTTGTAATAGCATAGTTAACAAGTGAAATTTATGACCTAAAATCATGTTAACAATACCAATAGCTGAACGTGCCTAAACAAATTTATTTTTAGAGCGAGAATATTCTGAACTTTCATAATTATGTGTCGTTACTTACTTTCTTGTTTAAATATTGATCAATTGTGTGTTTTAGTTTTACGACACATGGTCTAGATAGGCACATTGGGAGGTTTGTGCTCACGGAGATCTGGTTTTTCCCAAATCGCATTTTTTGCCTGTAACAAAATAGCGGAAAATACCAACAACACCATTACCAAAAAATACGAAAAACGCCGAAAAAATCAAACAGTTTACAAAATATTACATAGAAACAGAAAGACTGAACAACACGTGCTCGGAGATGGGGAAACAAACCCTGCTCCATATGTGGCACCAGTAGTGCTATTCATGGTACCTAACAAAAGAGGCTATCTGATTTTTTTATTTGTCTTTGTATGTCTGTCTTTATATGAGTTAGGTGTTGGTTATTGTAATGGTGTTTGTACTGTGTGGAATTTTTTCGACAAATATTATGATTTCACCAACCTTGAAAAAAGGATACCACGGATGCAATTAAATCTGCTTCATAACTCAACTTACATCTCGAAACTGACAAATAGTATGTCAAGCCGTTTTACTATTTATTCGAACTTCAAGATATCTCATTTAATATATACGATATCTTATATAATTTATAAAATATGTTATATAAAATATAACATATTTTATATAATATATAAGATATCTCATAATCTTTATTAAATATCTAATAAAGTTTATAGAAAGTGATATCTTATAAACTTTTTTTACATAAGATATCTCATATAGTTTAAAAGATATCTCATACATATTATAAGATATCTTATAAATTATATGAGATATCTTATATACTATGTCAGACATATTATTAACCATAGAAGATATCTTATAAACTTTAAAAGATATCTTATAAACTATAGAAGATATCTTAAAAACTATAGAAGATATATTCTAAACTATAGAAGATATCTTCCTAACTTTATAAAATATCTAATAAACTATATGAGATATCTAATATAATATCTAAGATATGCAATATAATCTATTTTTTTTATATTATATGAGACATCTTCTAAAGTTTATAAAATATCAGATATCTTATAAATATCTTTTATAGAAGATATCTTATATACTTTATAAGATATCTCATATATTTTATAAGATATCTTATATATTTTATAATATATCTTACATAGTTTACAAGATATCTCATATAGTTTATAAGATATCTCATATAATTTAATTTGTCTTTCATTTTTCATTTCACTTTTAATATTCGAGTTCCAGTAGGATCTGACAACTTTAAGATTTTTTCACCGTGATTAAAACAAATACGGACAGTGGCTTAATAGAGATTTCCAATAAAATGACTTTACTTGACATAACCGACCTAACTCAACGTATTTCGTCCTATTGCATTGAAGCATGACGGAGGGGAGCATACACTGCATGCACTTTTTGCTTTTTGAACACGCATTTTTTGCTGATATAGACTTAAAGTAAAAATCAATCCCAACTACTTTTTTAAATCTTTAAATATTTTGTTATTAAATTTTGAATGATTTTATTGACAAAAATATTTTAATGGAATACTTAAGCTATCAACTTGTAATCAAATACACCCATCATTTCTTGTCATTTCACTTGACCCATATTTCAGTTTTTCTCAAAATGTGAATTTTAAAAACTACCAAATAAAAATTTAGCATGAAAATATTAAAATAATGAAATTCGAAGCGAGAAGTTTAACTCTTTTTTTTTTTGTTTTTATAAGTTTTAACGTTTAAAAAGTAGATTCCAACACACCCGAATGTAAAAGGTGTACGCGACTAAATTTAAAAAAAAATTCTATAATTTAATTCAAGATAATTTGACAGAAATTTATATCATTGATACATTTTTTAGTCTTCATAATGCATGGGACGAGGTTTTTGTCCATGTATACCTAAACGTACATTCGCAGATACAGGGGTAGAGGGCGTATCGATCGCCAAATAATTTTGAAAATCTCACGTTTTCCACGTTATCTATACAAATGTTTAGTATAAAATCGTCTAATGTTTTTTCGCGTTGCTCCGCTCGGCAGTATAAATTCAATTATCGGGAACTATGCCCTCTTTCAAATATCTTGGATTCGGCTATAATAACAAATTGTATGGCCCCAAAAAAAAAATAAAATGATTATCGTTTGACTTTGATAAATACGTTTTAAAAACAACAATGTTTGAACATTAATTTAGACATTTCGCACGAGATTTAAAAGTTTAAGACTACAAACTGAATTGGATTTGTTCCTGGATTTAGAGCTCACTTAACACGGAAATGTGATACTGTCGTGTAATCTAATGGACACATATTCTCGTTTCTGATGTTTCTTTTAATATAAATATTCATTTATTTGGCTATATATAATTCCACTAACAAATAATCATGTATCTTTTACTGATACATTATCATTACATTTTATAGAAACTACATATAATCTGCTAAACAGTTATGAACACCAATGGTCCTAGAGACACTCTGTGCTTTTGACATGACACAAGGTCTTGCTTTTCTAGAGTGTTTATGTACTTTTTTACTTAATTTGTGATATGTACAAAAAAGAAGATGTAGTATGATTGCCAATTCGACAACTCTTCACAAGAGACCAAATGACAGAGAAATAACAACTGTAGGCCAACCGTACGACCTTCAACAATGAGCAAAGCCCATACCGAATAGTCAGCTATAAGAGGCCACAAAATGACAAATTTAAAACAACTACAAATGTAAAACAACTACAACTATAAAACTAACGGCCTAAATAATGTAAAAAAACATGAACGAAAGCACAGCAACAAACGATAACCACTGAATTACAGGCTCCTTACTTGGGACAGTCACATCCATACATAATGTGGCGGAGTTAAACATGTTAACGGGCCGGGTCCACTTACCTAATACATTGGTGTAACAGTACGAAATAATTGATTAATATTCTAGACTGGATAATTAAATGAATTATTCTGTATTTATTAGTTGTAGTTGTTTTTAAGATAGTGTTCAGTAGCTGTGAATACTCTAAGATCGGTACATGGAGTTTATTTGGAAATACTAGTAATTGCTGTTTTTGTGCTTCGTTTTAGTCGGACGAGTCAATCCTTTTCTAATTGTTTTAATTGTGAGTAGACATGATCATTTGATAAACATACTTCTATGATCTCTATTAGCTTTAACTTGGACATTTATAAAAACTATGTAGAAAAGAGATGCATGCGTAAAATAAGTTCTCGACATAAATTGGTTAAAATTTCAGATAAGAATTTAGCCTCAAGCTATGATACTTACAAGCTATCATAAATACGACGAATATTTAGCCTCTAGCTATTATACTTATGATGATGATGATGATACTAATGTTTGTCTTATATCCAGCGACAAATATTACATATATATTAAGGATGATGACATGATAATGATAAATGATTATACCTTTTTGTACATGACCAACACTTACAGTCGCATTTTTATATGCTAGGTAAATTAGCGTACCCTATATAAAGACACACTTGTCTTTCTTCGATTAAACCAATACCTGCTCTTACTCGTGAATGCATCATGCTTGGTGGTGAAGCCGAAAAATCCAGTCTTAAAATCATTCGATCAGGGGGTCCAAAAAAATAATTGAACCCGTAATCGAGGCTAATCTGCTACCAGTCAATCCCATATTTAATAAAAACCTGTTTATATATTTCATGCTTTATGTGCATATATTACTATTCTAGCAACACTTGTTTTGTTGCATAATTTGTTTGGTTTTTCTCCTTGTTTCTTTGTTTCAAAAAGCTTAGTTTTTATTGTAAAACGGTGTTTCACAGCTTCCATTATCCTTGTGATTTGCTATTGTATTAATATCCAATAGGCATGCAATTATTATTCTAAATAGAATAAAATATTTTTTAACAAGTAAAGATTACCCCGTTTTGATTCAGACTTCCTTACAACTAGCATCTAAGATACATACACTGATAAAATATTGTACCTGCACTCATATTGCAAGCACTCTGTCTGTCCGTCCGCCAGTCTGTCCCGGTTCAACAAATATTTTCAATTTTCTCTTCAAAAGCATTAGTATGCTTAGCATGCATTCATTTTTCGATTTATCCCTTACACTCCGACATGTATATACCTGGATCCGTTTGGAGCGTCCAACTATCAAACAGAGTCCAAATGGCGTGAATTACGACTACAGTGGCTCGTGCTGTCGTCAACAATAAGCAAATACTCATACCGTATTATCAGATACTATAGTATATAAGGCATTGAATTTGAAAAATGTAAACAGTTCAAATGAAATTAAACATTTTTACAAGAGTAACCCAAAAATGACAGAAAGTAACCAACGACATCCACTGAATTGAAAGCTCCTGACTTGGGAAAGCCAAATTGAATATAGAATTTGGCCTGATTAAACGCGTTTACCAGCGCTCAACACTCTGGTGTAACAGCACAATATAAGAAGAAAAAACCCTATAAAATTCAGTTGGAAACAGCTCCACTAATCAATATTGAATTAAGCCTAAAACAATTACATTTTTATAATGAAAGACAAAGGGTACCGATCTTAAAGTACCCACAGGTACTGAAAGCTAATTCTTACATGTTAAATTACCTGAGAATATTAAACGTATTTAGTTAAAAAAAATAAAAAAAATAAGGAGATATGGTATGATTGGCAATAAGAAATGAAGTGGATGTAAGCAATGATAGGCAACGGTACGGCTTTCGTCAATGAGACAAATTCATACCGTATAGTCGACTATAAAAGGAACCAACTTGAAAAATATGAAACAATTCAATGGAGAAAACTACCGGCCTGATTTAAAACAAAACAATTTACGGAAAACAAATATAACAGATATGAACCAACGTCAACAAGTGAACCACAGGCTCCTGACATGGGACAGGCACATAAGGAATGAGTGTTTAACCCCCACCCCCACCCTAAGACTGGGACAGTGGTGCAACAGCACGACATAAGAACAACCTGGAAAAACCTTCCGTCAGAGAGTTTGGTTTACATATGGAATTTTTGGTCCTCAATGCTCTTCAATTTTATACTTGTTTGGTATTCTAACTATTTTGATCTGAGCGTCACTGATGAGTCTTATGTAGACGAAACGCGCGTCTGGCGTATCAAATTATAAGCCTGGTACCTTTGATAACTATATACATATCTAAAGTAATTATTAATATAAAATGTGTTTTCAGCCGTGTATCACCTTCACTGGTGATCCTATGCATGGATATGTCGTAGAGTTTAACTTTTATATATAAATATATACCTCTAAGGCGAGACAAAATTTGAAATTAAAATTTTTTGCTTAACTCAATCAATGTGTGATAGTTTTAGAATTCACTTCTTATTGGATTAGTAAGAGTTGTCTAAATCCAAAAACAATTATGACAATATCAAGCCTTAATAGTTAAAAGTATATTTTAAAAAGAAAATTACTGTAAAAACTGAAGTGACATTATAGTTGTCTTAAATATGCAACATGTATATAAATTGGCATTCTCGTCCACTTTTAATCAGAAATATTTGGGGACAAGGACATTTTTTAGCCAATTACTATGTACTATAAATTGATAGTTTACGATCCACAGCGGTCAATGTTTATATGCAGATTAGTCATCAATTGCTAATCAAGTACACCTTCCAAATTACAATCTATATAACGAATTGATGTACATATTTATTTACATATATCATTATTTATTACAAAATTCATTTTTCAATGTTGACTTTCATTTGAAAAAAAAAGTGTATGTCAACTATTAGAATTTAATGAAGTACAAGAACTGTATTAATATTTTTTTTCAAATATACACATCCCTATGTCAAACGTTTTCCCTGGGGAAAAAATCGGAGATTGTAAAAAAAACAAAATTAACTGCAGAAGAAAAGAACGTTTGAAATGATGCTTAATAAGGTATGATGCAATCCCAGTTATAATTTTAACAGAGACAAATTCTAACTAACACTTTGAATTCGATATTTCTGAAATTGCTAGAAAAATCTCTGTCTAATAATAAATACCCACGGAAATTAAATATTATAAAACATTAAGAGACGAAAGGAAAAAGGGACACCAATCTGATAAAAATAAAAGCATATCAAATATTAAATAATAAAAGGTTCATTTGCAAAGTATATCGAAAAACAAAGTCATGGTCAAACCAAGATAGACGACTCAAATCAATTGTATGATAGGTGAAGTTTTTGCGGGAATCTCAATAATCAAGTGATATATAAAAATCATGATTTCTTTCGTTTTTCATCATCTTAGAAATACTTGATATTGTTAGAATTTATCATGAATGGGTTTAATAGTTTAGGAATACTTAGTTAAAACTTAAGTGACGCATTTAACAAAATTAATAGGTAAGCAATAACCGGTCCCGTTACGTGCGTACGTCGAGTTAGGTACGTATGTCATTTTATTGGAAATCTCTAATTGGCCTTATCATTCAGTCTATTGGTAACTTTAGATAAAAAAAAAAGACAATATACGTCTGTAAACTATTCAATGCTGATATCTTAGTTTTGTAAATCCTAGCAGACAATTTAGATGTTGAAAAATGACATATAGGGAAGATTAAGAAAGTAGTTTATGAACAGTATTGATCCAAGTAAGTTGTTTGTTTTTCCCGTGGATAACAAAGACACACAATGAGATCCGTTAATAATAGACATTTTCGAAAAGTCATCTATACAGACACTTGCACCGACACCGACACCTACACGGACTACAAAAATATAGGGACCGTATCAAAATGTCAAAACATACTGAATGAATGACCTCGTTCTTAGTGTTATCGAAATTTTACAATGCATTTTGAACACCGGTGTAAAATTCCGTCCCGCCCTGATTACACATAGGATAACGCATACTAAAATCTACATATTTATACGTTCTGTTTCACGCTATAAATGACTTTACACCTCCTTGTTTCTGATTAAAGTTTTACTAATTTACACAAAGCTCCCCCTTTTTTCCAAAAGTACAATATTAAGATCGATCAATTCTCAACTACTTAACAGAGCTAAAAAAAGTAGCAAATCATTCAAAATAAAAGTTTTATACAGTATTTAAAATGTAAATTAGAAAAACAAAATATAAATACCTCTGGTCGTTGTACATATTGAGATGACCCTTCTCAAAAAAGGTTACCTGTAGGCATATGCGTAGGTGTAAGCGTCAGTATCGAATAGTTTTCGAAAATATCTATTATGCGTGTACGACAATTTGTGTTGACCATGTAGTTTATAAATATCGTGCGTTCGAAGCGCTGTTTTGCCTTCATCATGAACGCTCAAACCTTAACCTTGGAAAGCAAGGGCTCGAAAATACGTAGAAAATTTAGAAGGTATTTGACCAAAAGCGACCTTCTTATGATTACCAAATTATTCCAAGGTAAACTTTTTAAAACGAGGGAGTTGTAAAATGAACTAAGAACCTTAATTTTTAAATAATTTCTTTATTTATCAACGTGGAATATGTTCTTTTTATGTTTCTTTTGCTCTTTACGTATTCAAAATTATATGATATATCGTATTAACTATATAAGATATCTTATTAACTATGTAAAATATCTTCTAAACTTTATAAGATATCTTATCAACTATATGAGATATCTTGAAGTTAGAATAAATAATTATTTTCATTTACATGTGTTTAAAGTAATTGCAAATGGCTGATATTTTTGTTCAAGCATATTGTTTTTCTTAAATTGTTTCACAGCGGTATAACATGTTACTATAATTATTCTTCCCTTAGTTTATTCATTTATTTATTTTGTATTTACATTGTATCATAGATCAAATTTATTTGTTCAGTGTATGTTCACTGGTGTTAATATGTCTTTTGATTGAGTTAAGCCATTTCAATTGATATTTTATAGTGTGTCTTTCTATGTTGTGATGTTATACTATTGTTTCAGATAAGGGTGAAGGTTTGATACTATTAAAACGTTTGAACCCGCTGCAATTGTTTGCACCTGTCCTAAGTCAGGAATCTGATGTTCAGTAGTTGTCGTTTGTTGATGTGGTTCATAAGTGTTTCTCGTTTTTTATATAGATTAGACTGTTGGTTTTCCCGTTTGAATGGTTTTACACTAGTAATTTTGGGGTCCTTTATAGCTTGTTGTTCGGTGTGAGCCAAGGCTCCGTGTTGAAGACCGTACTTTGACCATGATGGTTTACTTTTATAAATTTTGACTTGGATGGAGAGTTGTCTCATTGGCACTCATACCACATCTTCTTATATATATTGCCATAAATTAGGTCAGTTTAAAATAGGACATGACTATCAATTATATGGTCATTTTTATAAATTTCCTGTTACTAAACTTTGAATTTTTCGAAAAACTAAGGATTTTCTTATCCCAGGTATAGATTATCTTAGCCGTATTTGGCCTCACTGATGAGTCTTATGTAGACGAAACGCGCCTCTGGCGTATTAAATTATAATCCTGGTACCTTTGATAACTAATTAGAACTTATCTTTACGACATAAGAAATGTTTAAAGCTTTCAAATTGTGAATTTTCAGTTTCCAAGTAGCAGTAATCCGGTAGTGTCTGTATATGGAATACATTTTTTTCCAATTGAAGCAATATTCAGTATGTAGCGTTTTCAATCATGATTTCCTTAACATAGTCCTGCTGCTTACCAAAAAGAGTTGTGAAACCAAGGGTTCCAAATGATAATGAAATAAGTAATCGTTGTGCATATTTTACGGACGCCATCATGATTTTGTTGATCGTTATGGAATATCATTGTCACAGATGACTACAGATGGGTGGCAACTGTTAAAGACAAAATCCCGTCCTTTTTAACGCGATTAATACATTACCTTATGCCACTTATCATCTAATTTGTACTTCTAATTAGCAACACGACGGACGCCATCAATAGCGCAGGATCTACATTCCCTTTCAGAATACCTGGGTTTTTTTTGGGCTATAATTTTTTTTCCATTCCTGGTTTTTCCTTCAGGCTTTCCCCGCTTAAGTACACGAATGCGAGTTTGAAATACTATCCTAGCTTACTTTTGTGAATGGCGACTCCTAAATACACATTATATTGATAAGTGTCCAGAATTTCCTGTTTCATATCTCAGAATTCTGTTCAATCTAGAATCTTTTTGTCAAAGTTAAAAACTAATTCCTCTTTTTCATCAATATTTTAACGGTTGGTAAAAGTCTTTGACTTCTGACCTTATTTTCCGAATTTTTTTAATCTGTCTGTTAATAGTTTGTTTTAATTTATAAAAACAAAATCAATGCTAGAACCGATAAAGTCAATATTCAAAGATCTAACAACAGTGTTACATTGATAACCTATTAGAATAAATGTATTCAAAGGATCAAAGGTTAACATGGATCGTATCTAAGTTTGCGGAGTCTATTGACAACATAAACGTAAGAATTAGGATGTGACATCCAGTTTGTTGGAAGGTTAATACATGTAACAGTCATATTCAAAACTAAATATTTTTATCAACAATTTTTTTTTGATAATAGTCTTCTGCTATTTGTGGTAACGAAATCCCTGACTTGGTAATTTATCAGTTATACATAGGTTGCGTTCATTGAAATCTATAATGTCCTTACAGACACGGACATAGCGATCGAGTAACGGAATATACATAGCTTAAGATGAAGCCAAAGGAGCGTCACCGCTTTAAACAGAAACATGTGCTGTAGGTTACGAAAAATAATGTATGTACTATTTATACAATCATTGAGTAACGTACGACATTGAATGTAGAAAAATGCGAGAACTTCCATGTAGCATTAATACCCCTACCACATTGTTGGCTTTATCGTCAAAGGCCGGTACGAGCAAAACACGTTTCGCAACTACTTGATGTTTGTTTCTAATTCAAGATACGGGTGTATTACTAACTCTTTTACGAATTTCTAAATTATTTTCGGAATTTGATTCGCGAATATACGCACTATTCATAAATTTGTTTATATAAAAACCAAGAGATTAAGCCCATTTACACCAGTTCGTACAATATGATGACCATCTTTAATGACATGACGACACTCTTTCCTAGGTACTTTTGACTGATGCGATATTTTGGTCCTTTACCTCCCGGTCTTTATCGATAGTAGTACCCCCTTTAATAACATAGCGTTGCTCTCTTTTATCATGTGTCAATGCATAGAGTTCAGATAATACGTTTAGATAGGTTGGTAGTGCCAAGTTATGTAAATCAGTTTGAAATCTATATTTAGACCCAACGAGCGTCTTGTGAACTTCATATTAAGAATGTTTGCTACTCCTGTATTTCACTTTTTATCAGATATTTGGAATCCTCTAGTATTATTCGTGTCATTAAAAAAATGTCCGCTAACCCCTAATTTTCTTTTCATGATTTAATTATATATAATTTAAAAAGTTACTTTTCAAAATCTAATAAAGTCCTCCTTGTTTTTCATATTTTTTCATTGAAAATGTTAAACGTAGGAAAAGTCTAGAGAGATACATTTTCCGCCAAAGTTTTCAATGTCTTATATCTCAAAAACAAGGTCACGGACCTGTCATTTTTTCTGCTTTTTCAGCTCTGTTTTTTTATAAATTATCAATTTGTTGCGGTTTTTTATTATTTCTAATTAGAGTAGCCAACATCCTTGTATCATTGATGAGTTTCTCAAATTCCGATCTAAAGTGTTCAACACCGACCCGACATTATGTTACTCTTTGAAATCCGCAAAATAGTGCAGATGGTTCAAAATGAAAGGAGTATAAGAATTTTATATCATTGAACAAATGGCAAAAGTAGAGTTGATGAATTCAGCATTTTATTTCTTTCACAAAGAGGTCCTGGTACTGGCAAATTTATCAGTAACTTTTATATGTACAGTTCTACCGAAAGATCTTTTTTGAACATTTTCAAAAACAGCATATATTGCTACATTTCATGATTGTGACTTATGTAGTGTTAACTCTTTTTGTTTTCAATGATCTTTTAACTTCGTACAATGTAATTGATAATGTCTTCTATAAAAATTAAATAAGCAACAAATCTAAGACGGAAGATTGCTGACCTATTGATGTTTTCGTCATATCTTATGTAATCCAAACCAAATCATTACATTTTCCCCTAAATCTTCATTATGTATAGTTTGTTTTAACTGGCCCAGTTGTAATAATAAGGACTATATCAAGTATCAACTTTAGTTCTTGGCTTTAGGCTTATATTTAAAGTTGCACCCAGCAGATCATTCAAAAAAACTACTTAATCCCATACAGACTTCTACATATTCTACATAATGATGACACCACGGTAGACATCACACCGATAATGACGTCAAATGCGCAAGAGCGTACAGTGACCTTACCGTGAAAAATATTTATCAAAGGTCATACGTGCAAGAAAGACATAAAAGAACTAACCTTTGACATTACGTTGTCGGAACATTTGATATAAAATCCACTAGCAAACTTGCGGCTGACTGTTCCATATGTGCAACCAACAAATTGCAATGCAGTTCCATGAGAGACAGTTTCAATGTGATTAAAGAGTTTTCGGGTTAATCTACAACCATGATATTTTGCTGAAACTCTTAATCCGAACATTCCGACTGTTTTTCCGTCATCAATTAACGATGCACAGGCCACTCCCTCCTGTAAGGAGAAAGAAACTTATTTTTTGGTCATGATTCTTTCACTACATTAAATAGGATCATTTGACAAAATGTTACTGAAAGGAAAGGCACTATTTATATTGTAAACAAATTGTGTGTAATAGGTATCGGAATAATCATCACATTAAAGATCATCAATCCATAAAAACTTTGAAATAATATCAAGGTCATCCATGACCTACAACTTTATAGATTATTATTGCATTAACTTTAAACGGTTATAGACAAGAACATCTTAATAGGTACAAATATCTTTGACACCAATCCGAAGTTAATAGAATCTTTCTTCTTAGGTGTATACTCTGATATATTAAACCATTGTCGTGACGTCAGCCTATTCATTTACCGTGGATTCTTTTTCTAGAATCAACGCTTTCTAAATCTGTCGCTGAAATGGATTCACCAAATTATATTCAATTGTTTCCTTTGTGTGTCTAATTTCATTAAGTTTGAATTAGCTAATTTACTGGTTTCTGTTCACTAATGGAATCAATTTAAAAACTTACCTTTAATTTTTGTAATTTTTATATGCTTTCTGTGGGAATCGAACCCGTCCTTGAAATCTGTTATGTGTGACTGACATCAACATATCGACGAAACCTCTCGGCTACTAATCGGTTACAATTTAAATGTCTATTATATATATATATATAAATGAACATATGATATACATCGGTACAACGGACACACCGGGTTTGTACCTTTATATATACATACATGTAATAGGCAATCGTATAGTATAAGTTGGTAGCCGCGAGGTTAGCATGGTTAAGATCAATGAGTTAAAGAGTCAAGTTAAAGGTAGGGACTTGTCGGTTTAGGTTCGAATCCCTGTATTCTCTTTGTTGTCCTTATTGTTTAGTTTTTCTGTTTATTTTTCTTATTTTGTATGTAATTGTGGATATTGTTGTAATAATAGTGAGTTTTACCGTTTATTTTTGGATTATTGTTGGATATTTCACATATTTGAAACGAAAATGATTACATTCAGTTTGTCCATTTTTGTTTTATAAATATAGTAAGATTTCATCTGTTTTACTACATAATTTTACAAATGTTTATCAAATCCTATGCGAGTAAATCGGGATGTGCCTAGAATTAGGCTTCTTGCTATACATTTTGGTAACATACTTATTATATATACTTTTATGTATGTTCTTTGGTCAGGTTGTTGTCTCTTTGACACATTCCCCATTTCCATTTTCAATTTTTTAGAAATAAGTTCGAATATGTCTTATTTTGTAAACACAGATAATATTCAGATGCCTGATAATTTAAAGGCAGACGTGTTTAGTTATATTTGTATTTTTCTAACCAATTAGTTGTGATCTTATATTTAGTAATGCATCGTTGAACATGATACCATGGTTATTTAAACTCACTTACAATACCTTCTAATTAAGAAAAGGCTTTAATTTTGAAAAGACATTAACACAATAATTTAAGTTATAGATACAATGGATAAGCGTTGATTCATGAAAAAAAAACGATTCGCCCTCCGGGCTCATGGTTTCTTTTTCAAGAATCAACGCTTATTCATTGTATCTATATTACATAGTTAACATTTATGATATCATGTAGTCATAGGCACATGGAGTCTTTGTCGATAATCATCATGGCATGAATCTTCAATACGATAAGATGAAGGTCTAGTAAAAATCAAAATAGACAAAATGTGTTGAACATTATGATGTAACTTTCAATATTTTGACTAAAATCTGAATAAAAGTAAGTACATTAACACAAAAGATACTTTTATCAGGCTACCTGAACTTTACAAAATCCTTATAAAGAACTATAAATAGCCGGGTCATCAAGATTTTTTACTAAACATCTTTCTGAAGTTTTTTCTACTGTAAAAGTTGGAGTTCAGAAATATTGTGATATGTTCAACGAAGTCAATCAGATATGCATTCTAAAGATCTACTCCAAAATCTTCAATCACAATCTTTTTTTCAAAGTAAATAATGTTTATAACACATATGAGAGATGGACAGGGGTACTCTCTTCAACCTCCTATACCTCCCATACAATAGTCTCCCACCCCCCCCTGCCAGTCTCCCAGCCTGCCCTCCTCCCCACCCCACCCCTACCCAATCTCCAAATCTCTCATCCTGTAACATCAATTTTTCTCCCATAATTCCATAGAAAATGACATAATATCCATCTATTTTTATGCAAATCATATCTGTGCTATGTACGCAATGTTTCGTTTTCTTTTTCGGAATTGTGTTTATTCCAGGGAAACCTTCATCAGAGACCACCCCTTTTTGTTTTTCTTTTCCATTTATTATTTTTTACTACTGTAAAAGTTTAAATTTTTTGAATAGTTTATTTTATTTTTTTATTTATTATTATTTTTAACTATTTTTTAAATTGAATTTGAATTTGATATTTTGTATATCACTCTTTTTCAATAAATGTTGGATTTAGTGTTTCATGGTAAGAAAGTTTTGTCATAAGAATATCAGTGTACATGTGTGGTTTACATTATGGTCATTAAATAATTCTGCATAGTTAAATGTTTAGTAGGAACTGTGAGGTTTATACGAATTATTTTATAGCTCGTTTCACTAATTCACTTAATGTTTCTATTTCTTTTGAATCCTATTGATAGGTTTTTATGGAAACTGGCACCTATTGTAGAATCTAATTTAATAATTCTGCATAGTTAAATATTTAGTAGGAACTGTGAGGTTTATACAAATTATTTTATAGCTCGTTTCACTAATTCACTTAATGTTTCTATTTCTTTTGAATCCTATTGATAGGTTTTTATGGAAACTGGCACCTATTGTAGAATCTAATTTAATAAGATGCCGGCATTTCCTGAATACATTTCGAAGTTTTTCTGCTTGAGGATGATACTATGTAATGAATGATACATTACATATATTTTCAATTTTGTTCTTTTTCTTTAATTTATCTTGTCTGTTTTGGAATTTGAAGTTTGATAGAATTTGTTTTACCAATTTCAGTTTATATCCTCTCATTAATAGTTTTTCTAGATCTGGTTTGCAATTCACTTTCAGTGTTGGTGTTTCTTAGTATACAAATATCCTCGCCTATGAGATATGATTCGCACGACAATGGGTGGACATTAGGTCAATTTCTAGGAAATTATGTTTGATCTCAATGATGAACAACAATGATGTTACATGTAGATCAGGTTAAATGATCTTAAATAATGTTTAAAAGTTTAAGAAAATCAAAGGCCAATCTAAGATCATTTAGAATAATTTTACAATGACACTTTTTTTTCTCCCACATTCTTCTCTCTCATCTCCCACCCCCTTTGCTCCCACCTCCCACCCCTTGCTTCCCTACTCCCACCACCTCTTCTCCCACCTTCTACCCATTTCTCCCACCTCCCTTTTTAGCTGTCCACACCCTCACATATGCTATTTTAACAATTTCGTCGGATTACAACGCTAGTTCGAGTATCCAGGTGAACAACTCGATTAAAAGTAATCAAATGTTATAAGAAATATCATTTACATTTTGGTCAAAGTACAATATAGAAGTATAAACTCCCTTGTATAAATCACAAGTGTACGGAACTTCAACTTGCTTTCCGAAATTGGGCTTATTTTTTCAAAATTTACTTCGATCATTGACAAAGTTACTTGGCCTTTTGTTTCGAATTGGTTAACCTGTTTCCAAGTTCATTTTACCAAAAATAAGCAAGGAAACTTGTGTTTGTTTCAGCTCTCTATCGTATGCAATTTGTTGAATTACATCAAACTATTTTAGCGTGTATTATATACTATTTCTTAGTCAATATTTTTGTACCAAAAACAAATGTTTGTATACAGAAATAAAATGTTTAAATAAAAGGAGTTATAGAAGAAAAAAGAAATAAAAAAAATATATTTGATACCAACATACTCGAATGTATTTGTTATATAAAATACACAGTGCTGGATTGTATTTATTACATTATGTCCCAAATATAATATTATACATGAGTGTTTTTGTTTGTTTGCACATAGAAAAGTCCAACGGTATACAATGTATAAACTTCAAGAACCATACTGCAAATGTAATCTTTATCTACGTAGACATCATTCATACATTTCATTTACATGATTTCAGTATGTTCGAATATTTTTTTAACATATGACTAAGGTTTTTGTTTCTATATTCCATCAGATAGTATCTGTATTTTTATTCTTAATCAAATATGTCATAAACCTTAATCTGGTTTGTCATATCATTTGAAATGCAATTCCATTTGTGCAGTGTTAATAAGCTAACTGTAAAGAGATAATTGATATCATTCAATGCATTGTCTTGTATTTCATATCCTACCACCAAATATTGTAAATATATCAAATGTTTATCAATATGAAGTTTATTCAATAGAATACAGATCTTATTCCACATGTTCCAAAAAACTTTAAAATAAATACATTCTCTTAAATTATGTTGATACGTTTCAGGAACCCCTACACACTGAGCACAAATTTGTGTTTTTGATTTTCCATGTGAAAAGATGTGTATCTACAGATAATAAAAATGGAATAATTTCCTTCGAACAATTTTTAATGTATTGATCTCTAAGTAATTTAATATAGAATTTAATGTATACTTGACATTTGGTTGAATTCTATCTGGATTAAGTTCGTTCAGCCATCTTGTAAACACTATTGGACTATTTTTATTAACATTTGTTAGAACTATATATTAAATGCTTTTATTATTATTTTTTTGTAAATGATATATTTAATTAATTCAATAATTAAAAAACAAACTAAGCCGGTTAATCGTAAAATATTTTTTATTACCCTATTTCGTTCTCTTTAAAATTATGATTAATAAACCTACCGGTTTTTCATTTACAGTTGCAACATATGCTACGGTCGTTGGACTCTCTACAATCATTTTGTAGGTATCTGGTAATGGGTCGTAACCTCCATAAAGTTCTTTTGGGTCTCTCATTGCGATAACGTTGTCATAATCATCTAACGTAGCTCTTCGAACTTTGATTGTATCATGTTTTGTGAGAATGCTATATCGTCTTAAAATGCAGCATTTATGGACTATATAAGGACCAAATCTTGTTTTCAATTGTTGAATTGAGAACATAATACTTCTTTGTTATCTCAGGTTGATGATCGTTGATTATGATACAAAAAATAGTTAAGAACAAAAGAACCTGTTATGAAATATAAAATTATAAACAACGGTTCAAAAATAATAGCATGAGTACACTGAGAACTCAATGAGAATTTCCAATTACAGTCAATTATACAAGATGTGAATCTTTTCTCTATTTCATTATTCTAACAAAATATGTTAATATATTCTAATTTAATTATATCGCTTTTTGATTTTACAAACTATTCAATTATAAAAATATACATACATAAACTAGATTCTACACGAAACAAACTAAATAACTAATGTTAAGTAAAAGCAAAGCAAACGAAAATAAGTATGATTAAACAAAATAATTAAGCAACACAAATAAGCATTGATAGCAAACCGTAGGCAACATGGTAACACCTGAATAAGAAATAAGAATAATAACTATTGTGCTCCAAAAATGCACAATTATGCAAACACATATGTTAGTAAATGCAAACACATATGTTAGTAACTACCTTAATAAAGAATATTGTGATAGTTTTAAACAGTAAATGAGTATAAAACCTCAAATAGAAATAAGAATAAAAAAGATTGTATAGAAATTAAAATGTCTGCATATATGCTCAATACAATTGAATAATATTTTTAAAGAACAAAGAGATTTTCCTCCAAAGACATACGTGTGATTTAAATGACCAGTTTAGAACATGTAAAATATAAATAATAATTTAAAACACACCAAAGTCCAGTCCTGGAAATTAAAAATATATAAATACCAACCATCGAAATTTCACTCTTCCCCATACTTCCCCAGCTTGAAAATGACGTCTTGTCATTTCAGGTTGGAGCAAAAGAAGAAGATCTCAGTATCTATAAGATGGTCTTTCCTGCCTCAGACTATAATTTTTCAAGAAGTCATGTGTCTGGCAATGAGAAATGCATTGCTTTTACCTTTCCCAGCCTGATAAAGGTGGTATGCGATCTGAATCGGAGGGGAGCTCTCTTCTCTCTGTTGGAAAGATGACGTGGTTGCACTATTTGATCATCATTAGATTCGGTATCGGTATCCGAAGCTGCTTCCTCATCAGACAGTTCTTCCTGAATAGTCTCATCAGTAGGAGCAAGCTCAACATCCTCTATAATAGAAGTAGTACCCGCAGATGACTGGGCGTCCCCTTTTGTTTCACTCGTATTTATAATACCCAGCATGACTATATACACTCTTTTCAGTGATGGATGAATCACTGATAATACCGGTTCTTGTGCTGATTCTAAATTCCAATTCTGACTCTTCGTCTGAATCAAATATACGGCTTTGAACGTTCCTGGCAAAGGTAATATCAGAAAAGCGCTTCGGACGCATTAGATTTATAACGTGTTGTTTTCAATTTTTACTGAAAGTCAGGTTGGGTTGTTGCCAGTTCAAGTCTCCTCTTGGCATCTAATGTTTGGTCTCGGTTTTTTTAGTATGCATGTAGGTTCTTGTGTGTCGCTTGGTAGTAGAAGGTTAATGTGGAGCTTCCTTGTACGTCCCTTAACTGTAAACACAAGGATATCTTCATTCTGTTAGCTAAGAACTGTCTAGGGTCTTGTTCCAATCTATTCGCCAACTTATGTTTTCCTTCAAAGCTGACAATCTTTACCAATACCCTATCTCAAACTTTCAGTGTCCCTCCTCTTACTCTGTTGCCATAATGATCCTTCTGCTGAAATCTGGACTTATTCGCAGTTGCTTTTGCTAATTCATGTACCCTTTTCATGATTCTTTCCTTCAGATCTGTGATGAACTTTGTTGTAATCTCCTGTGGGTTTTCTCGTAAGCCTCAAGCTGCATCTATAAGTAACCTCGGATTACGTCTACACATCAACATGTAGGGTGGCTGTCCTAGGCTCTCATGTCTGGTAGAGTCGTAAGGAAAATCCAGTTGACTTTCATGGCTGTTCCAATTAACCTTCTTGCTGATGTCAAGTGAGCCAAGCATATCACAAAGCGTCCACTTGAACCTCTTACAATGTCCATTTCCCATAGGATGGTAGATAATAGTCCTTGACTTGGACATTCGTGTGATGTAACATAGCTCCTTAATCATTGTACTTTCAAAGATTGCCCCTGGTCCGAATGAATTCTGTCCAGTATTCCAAAATGTAGGATGAAGTTGTTGTAGAAAGCATCTGCAACTGTTTTGGCAGGCTGGTTCTAAGTTGTAACTGCCATAACAAATCTAGTGAAATGATCCGTGATAACTTACAGGTATTGATAGCCTCCCTTAGATGGTTCAAGGGTAAGACAGTCCATGCACACCAACTCAATGGCGATACCGTTGAAATACTTACCACATGTAGGTTACTTCCTACGGACACGTCATCTACATTCCTCTATCTATGTCTGTATATCTTGGTGCATTCCGGTCCAGTAAAACCTCTCCTTGACCAGTAATGGTGTTCGGTCTGTCCCAGGATGTCCAATGTTATTATGTTTGGCCTGAAACTCAGTTGGTACATGTTCCAGAGGTAGTAACAGTTAATATATCTCTTTTTCGTTGAATATGGTAACATGGTGAAATACTATGTCATAAATTTGAGAAAGTTGAACTGCCTGAAGTGGGGATTGGACCTAATATCTTTCGTAGTAGAATTTGTGTGTCCTAGACGTACTCCGCAATAGTGTGTACCAGGATCCTGCGCTTGAACTTTCCTCCAGTTAATGATGTTATCAATTCCACTGCCTCTCAAATCAAGATCTTTTAGTATGACATGTGATGTTAACGCACGGCTGCCGATATAAGACTCTGGTATCACTGCTAATTGGTAACCGACTAAGCGCGTCCGCATCTGCATTGGTTTTACTAAGTCTGTACTTGATGTCAAAAGTAAATGTACATGTGGATGTAAGTAACCATGAGTAACTGAACGGGCTTCAATAATTGAAAAAATACAATACTGTATAGTTAGCGATAAAAGTCCCCAGGAACCAAAATGAAAAAAAAAATAATATCAAACAGCAAAGGCAACGTTCTGATGAATGGTAAATGAATAAACGAAAAACAAATATGACAGAAAGTAATCAATGTCAACAACTGAATTATTAACACTTATACAGTATGTGGTAGAGTGAAACAAGTTTGCAAACGCTGAACCCTCCCTTGCCTCGTACAGCGATGACACTACAAAACAAAACCCAAAAGTAAAAATCAGCTCGGAAGGATTAGACTAAAATGATATACTCGAAGCAAACACAAAATAACGAAAAGACAAAACTTAATATAAGTACTATTTTAATCATATAATAACAATTGATAAAAAATCAAACTTTTTCAAATATACAGTAAAAGCTAGATTATAAGTTATTTCATTGAAAATATGAAACTTGTGAAAAACGGAATGGTAGTTTTATGTATGTCAAATTGACATGGAGATGTTTCATTTTAGTTCATCTCCCGCCGGGCCGAAAATTAATGCTTAGATCGAACATAGTAAATGCTTAATATAAAATACCAGCAATTACTTATGTTCATAGATGGGGACAGTTACACAGAATTTCTAATATTTTTTCGTCTGTAAAATTCACCATTCCTATGTCCATTATTTATTATTCTTTTCCAATCTTTGTACCCAATCTCGTACTTCACTTAATTCTGTACTCTCTTTCTTTTCATACAAAAAATCCCCTGAACCCTCATATATGTATTATCAATTGAACCAAATACAGGCAGTGTCTTAAAAATAATACGACACATCTGGTGAAGGCTTCTGATAGATAGCTAAATATCGTTAAAACAATTGACATGTAAATGTTGAGTCAATGTAATTTATAAAATAGTGACCACTTATTAAAAATAAATATAGATTCTTCAAAACACAACACTGCACATTTAAAGTCCTTATGACAGAGTTAAAACTGACAAGACAGATATGCACTGTCAAAAATTTATATGTAGCGTTCTTTTTTAAAAAAAGAGGACATAATTTAAAAAGAAACTTGATCATCCTCCTTTTTTGATCGAAAAAACTACCATATATAATGTCGTGCAAAATAGAAAACTTGATGATAATTATCAAATTGTTACACCAGTGTTATTTTGATTTCAATAGCTTCCATGATTGGAAACATAATATATGATGTGTTATGATAACTTTAATAGGTGATACATTATAAATAATGCATCTCGACAAAAATACATCTTCTCATCTTTTAATATTTAAAGGTATCTAACTATCTGTTTCTGAATTCCAATCAACAAAATTCGATCTTCCTGTTTCAAAATTATTTTTCTGTCTGCCTATTTGTTGATTTTTGTAACTGTTAAAAAAAAAAAATTGACGCCAGCAGGTACTTGAAAAGAGAACAGAACTCCCGATAATTATGTTAGAGCACAAAGGTTGGGCCAATTTGTCCATGAATAAAGGAGTTGTTTCACAATCTTCTTATTTTGGCCTTAAACACTGAATTTATTTCACTGCAAAAAAGTTATCAACATTTGATGAAAATATATAACAAAATGTGCAATTGTTTCAGTTAAAACATATGTTCACCAATTGTGTCCTTAGTGACGTCATAATGTAGGCGAAATAATAAAACATGATTTTTGGCAAAATTTTTCAAAATCTATGACAGTTTTTTGAAAATTAACAGTGGCCCCACCATACGCACACACATATTTTTGCTGAAATATTCCTCATTTACCACATTTTTCACTTTTCATAAAACAGTTCAATAAGCGTGGAGTGGCTCCACGTATAAAATCATGAAAAAAGGTCCTGAAACTTATCAAATGTCAAAAAATGGACAAATGAAATCGATTCCTAGTTCTAACTAGTAATAAGTTTATAAATACCACACATTTAGCAAAACATACACGTACGGTTTACTTTTAACATCTATTCATTATTCTTTTTATTGTCGATATATAACATAAGGATATGTGATAAAATGACCAATGCGACACCTACTTAACTGAGTCCACATGAAGCGGATTTAAGCAACTATATAAAAAAGAAAATGTGGTATGATTGCCAATGAGACAACTCTCCACAAGAGACCAAATGACACAGAAATTAACAGCTATAGGTCACCGTACGGCCTTCAACAATAAGCAAAGCCCATACCGCATAATCAGTTATAAAAGTCCCCGAAATCACAAATGTAAAACAATTCAAACGAGAAAACTAACGGCCTAATTAATGTACAAAAAATAGTTCACTTTACGGCTTTCAACAGGTAGCAAAGTCCAAAAGGTATCGACATGACAAAAAGTGAAACAACTCAAACGACAAAAAAACAAAGGTCTGATTTATGACAAATCAATAAATGAAAACAAAATAATTTCACGACAAACAGCAACCAACGACTACAACTTAATTACAGGTGGCTGATTTAGGACAGACAAAGTTATGTAGCGTCATAAAACATGTTTGTGAGCGCTCAATCATCTCTTTACCCCTCATTTCTTATTACATATGTACACTACGAACAAAATGACGTAAAAGAAAGTTGTATACACTTATATACTAACATTCTAAAAAAAACAACATTTAAAAGCTAAGTCATTGCGAATTAAAAACTACGATGACATTTTTCATTTAAATATGTTGTACACATAATTTTTTAACAACTTGCAGCAGAACCATTTCAATAAGAAGCTACAAGAAGATCTAATAAATAGTTGATTTGTACTTATTTTAAAAACGTACCTTTGATCAGGAACACCTTGATTTCAAATGTATTATCAAACATGTAGTAATTTTGTTTTGTCTTATATTTCATTTCACCAAAAATACTGTTATGATGATCAGTAAAGCATAAAAAACTAGTATTGTGTGTCATTTTACCTACAATTCAGTACCAGACTTACACGTTTTGTAATGTTCACTAACCTATTGTGTTGCATTTGTGTTGCATTTGTTTTTAAAAAAAAAATGAAATAGTATAGGAATCAAAAAATACTCAGAAGGCGTATCGGAATTTAGTGGAAAATGTCATGATTATTATGATATTCGTGGGTGAAATTATAGTGTTTACTCATTACATATTCAGTGGCAAACATTATCTATTTATATAAATATATGTGTTAAGAAATTTCTTTTCATCAAAACTCCAAAATATAATTAGATACTTAAAATGTTTGCTATTAAATCTTAATATGTGATATTAGCTTACATGGTTGTGATATAAACTTTTTTTGTTTTACATGATATATTTCTAAAGTTAATCTCGTTTATGTTGTGACAAGTTTTCATAGCCTTCACAATTCTTTTTTCGTCTGAATCATCGAAAAAAGGGACTTTTATTCTGATGATTATTTTTTTGTGACACATTTCCTATCACTTTTTTCGATACTGCTTTTAGATCTGTCTGATTTCTTTTAGGTTTTCTTATACGTATTTGTTCCTTAGATTTCTTTACTGTTTACTGTTTCTGTTAATATGTGTTTTGTATTTACATTGTATCATAGGTCAAATTTATTTGTTCAGTGTATGTTTACTGGTGTTAATATGTCCTTTGATTGAGTAAAGCTATTTCAGTTGATATTTTATAGTGTGTCTTTCTATGTTGTGATGTTACACTTTTGTTTCAGAAAAAGGGTGAAGGTTTGGAACCATTAAAACGTTTAAACCCGCTGCATTTGTTTGCACCTGTCCTAAATCAGGAATCTGATGTTCAGTAGTTGTCGTTTGTTGATGTGGTTCATAAGTGTTTCTCGTTTCTCGTTTTGTATATAGATTAGACCGTTGATTTTCCCGTTTGAATGGTTTTACACTAGTAATTTTTGGGACCCTTTATAGCTTACTTTTCGGTGTGAGCCAAGGCTCCGTGTTGAAGACCGTACTGTGACCTATAATGGTTTACTTTTATAAATTTTGACTTGGATGGAGAGTTGTCTCATTGGCACTCATACCACATCTTCTTATATCTAATTATCCGGGTTTATGACGAGATTCGTGTCACGCAGTAATTAATTTTCTATGTAAAACAGAAAAAAAATGCAAACAATCAATTAAAAACAATAAATCATAAAACGTCATTGATAAAAAAGAGAAGACAAATAGTTAAACAACAATTTGCAAACACTCGACTATAAGAAACATGCAATTGAATGGTTGTTTTATTTGTTTTGTCTTTTCTTGTTTTTCTATAAACATATTTTGTCATTCTGTGACATGTATTTATCGTTTCATTTTCTTATGACTTATTGCCCCTTAGTACCTACTTTTTCATGAAAAATTATATTGACTAGTCCTGAAAATTTTGTTGTGTAATGACGATATGGTATTTTTGTTTTTTTTCGTAAAACGCTTTACGCATTAAACATGAAGGGAAAAATGAAAATAGCACTAATTATTCAGTGCGTCCAAAGCTTTTTCTGGATGTGCCTTTATCAGGAATGCTCAAACTTGAACATCTGAAAGCCAATGCTGTACATATATAAGACCTGAACACGTGATGAGCTATATGACCAGAAGGAACCTAAAATATGGCCACATTCGTATACGGTCAACTTTGATTGATGGAGTTGAAACCTTAGTTTTAATAATTTCTTAATAGATCAACGGTTAATTCTATTAACATTGTTTATTAATCATGGCAATACCGAAACACTGACTTCTGAGTTGATAATACCCTCAGGAACTTACATGCCATCAGCAGTTGTATCGACCCAGTGCTTATACATGAAAAAGCTCTATACATTTTGTGCATCAGAAGCGCTTTTCTGGATTAAACTTCATCAAGAATCCCTTAACCCAAACATCTGAGAGCAAAGGATTTATAAGACCTAAATACGTGAATTGCCAAATAATCGGAAGAGCGGTGGAACCATAGATTTTTTTTATAATTTCTTAGTTTATCAACGGAAAGTATAAGAAAATCTTATCATAATATACATGATATATACAACTTATTTATTTTATCTCAAAATCACTTTCAATTATTAATAAATCTCACAGTATTATAGATTCACATTTTGTACTTTAAGGATTTAAAAACATTAGAAGGATTTGCGAAAACGTTACCAAATTATGATTCTTAAAGATGGTTCAAAACTACATCGCTGTTAGATTTTGTCGAAATTTGAGTTAATATTCAAAAATAATTATTCAAAGAAGATCTTCTTACACAAAAAACAAAATTTAATTGAACTTGTTGTATTCATTGTCTACAGGTTTGTTTATTTATTTTCACGCTTTGTATTGTTCTCAAACGTACTTTTGCACAAAAGAAAAAAAAGACAAATATTTTACATAAAAAGATAATTCAAACACGAAATTAGGACAACTGGACTAAGTTAATTGCATCATAAAATCATATTTTTACGACTGATAGGCAGATTTTGGTCAATAGCATACATTATCGTAATGTAGACAGAAAAACCCTCTTATACCATGTATACGTCCCTGTTATATGAATAAAAAAATATGGTATGATTTCCAATGAGGCAGCTATCCAATAGAGGCCAGAACATCGTATATGTCAACAACTACAGGTCATTGTACGACCTTCAACACTTGACAAAAACTCGTACTGTATAGTAGGTTATAAAAGGCTTCACATGACCAAAATGTATAACAATTCAAACGAGATAACAAACAGTCTAGTGTATGCTAAAACAATGAACGAAAAACAAAAATGAAAGACAGCAACCAACAACAACAATGACATAGGACGTACAGAAAGGCGTGATAGAGATTTCCAATAAAATGACTTTACTCGACATAACCGACCTAACTCAACGTATATCGTCCTATTGCTTGACGGAGGGGATCATACACTGCATGCATATTTTGCTCTTTGAACACGCATTTTTTGCTGATATAGACTTAATGTGAAAATCAACCCCAACTAATTTTTTTAATCTTTAAATATTTTGTTATTTAATTTTTAATGATTTTATTGACAAACAAATTTTTAATGGAATAAGTAAGCTAGCAACTTGTAATCAAATACACCTATCATTTCTTGTCATTTCACTTGACCCATATTTCAGTTCTTCACAACATATGAATTTAAAAAACTACCAAGTAAATATTTAGCATGAAAATATTAAAATAATGAAATCCGAAGCGAGAAGGTTATCTCTTTTTCTGTTTTTATAAGTTTTAACGTTTAAAAAGTGGATTCCAACACACCCGAATGTAAAAGGTGTACGCGACTAACTTTAAAAAAAATATTTTTCTATAATTTAATTCAAGATAATTTGATGTGGGCAGAAATTCATATCATTGATACATTTATCAAAAAGTGCTTTTTAGTCTTTAACTATAATAATGCATGGGACGAGATTTTGATCATGTATACCTAAACGTGCATTCGCAGATACAGGGGGAGAGGGCGTACTCCCCCCTTTCGATTGCCAAGTAATTTTGAACATCTCACATTTTCCACGTTATCTATATACAAATGTTTAGTATAAAATCGTCCAATATTTTTTCGCGTTGCTTCGCTCGGCAGTACAAATTCAATTATCGGGAACTACGCCCTCTTTCAAATATCTTGGATCCGGACATAACCACAAATTGTATAGCACAAAAAAAAAATAAATGATTGTCGTTTGACTTTGATAAATACGTTTTAAAAACAACAATGTTTTAACATTAGACATCTCGCATGGGATTTAGAAGTTTAAGACTACATACTGAATTGGATTTTTTCCTGGATTTAGAGCTCACCTAACACGGAAATGTGATACTGGCGTGTAATCTAATGGACGCATATTCTTGTTTCTGATGTTTCTTTTAATATAAAAATTCATTTATTTAGTTATATATAATCCCACTAACTAATAATTATGTATCTTTTACTGATAAATTATCATTACATTTTATAGAAACTACATATAATCTGCTATACAGTTATGAACACTAATGGTCCTACAGACACTCTGTGCTTTTGAAATGACACAAGGTCTTGCTTTTCTAGAGTGTTTATGTACTCTTTTACTTAATTTGCGATATGTACAAAAAAGATGATGTAGTATGATTACCAATGAGACAACTCTTCACAAGAGACCAAATGACACAGAAATTAACAACTATAGGCCACTGTACGACCTTCAACAATGAGCAAAGCCCATACCGAATAGTCAGCTATAAGAGGCCACAAAATGACAAATGTAAAACAACAAAAACGATAAAACTAACGGCCTAATTAATGTACAAAAAAATGAACGAAAGCACAGCAACAAATGATAACCACTGATTTACAGGCTCCTTACTTGACACTCACATCCATACATAATGTGGCGGGGTTAAACATGTTAACGGGCCTGGTGTAACAGTACGAAATAATTGATTAATATTCTAGACTGCATAATTATTCTGTATTTATTAGTTGTAGTTGTTTTTAAGATAGTGTTCAGTAGCTGTGAATACTCTAAGATCGGTACATGGAGTTTATTTTGAAATACTAGTAATTGCTGTTTTTGTGCTTCGTTTTAGTCGCTTTCTTACTGTTTTAATTATGATTAGACATGATCATTTGATAAACATACTTGTATGATCTCTATTGGCTTTAACTTGGACATTTATAAAAATTATGTAGCAAAGAGATGCATGCATAAAATAAGTTCTCGACATAAATTGGCTAAAATATCAGATAAGAATTTAGCCTCAAGCTATAAAACTTACAAGCTATAATAAATACGACGAAGATTTAGCCTCAGGCCATAATACTTATGGTGATGATGATACTGATGTATGTCTTATATCCAGCGACAAATATTACATATATATTAAGGATGATGAAATGATAGCGATTCGCTGGATCTAATTGTCCAACAAAATAATTGAACCCGTAATCGAGGCTGGCCTGCTACCAGTCAACTCCATATTTAATAAAAACCTGTTCATATATTTTATGCTTTAAGTGCATATAAAGTGCATATATTATTATTCTAGCAACACTTTTTTTGTTTTGATATCACTTTTTGTTGCATAATTTGTTTGATTTTTCTCCTTGTTTCTTTGTATCAAAAAGCTTAGTTTTTATTGTAAAATGGTGTTCCACAGCTTCCATTATCCTTGTGACTTGCTATTGTACTGATATCCAGTAGGCATGCAATTAATATTCTAAATAGTAAAAAATATTTTTTAACAAGTAGAGATTACCACGTTTTGATCCACACTTCCTTACCACTAGCATCTAAGATACATACACTGACAAAATATTGTACCCGCACTCATATTACAATCATCCTGTCTGTCCGTCCGCCAGTCTGTCCGTTCAACAAATATTTTTAATTTTCTCTTCAAAACCATTAGTATGCTTAGCATGCATTCTTTTGTCGATTTATTCCTTACACTCCTAGGGTCAAACTATCAAACAGAGTCCAAATGGTGTGAATTACGACTACAGTGGCTCGTGCTGTCGTCAACAATAAGCAAATACTCATACCGTATTATCAGATACTAGTATATAAGGCATTGACTTTGAAAATGTAAACTTTTCAAACGAAAATAAACATTTTTACAAGAGTAAAATTAACACAAAAATGACAGAAAGTAACCAACGACATCCACTGAATTGAAAGCATCTGACTTGGGAAAGCCAATATAAAATTTGGCCTGATTAAACGCGTTTACCAGCGCTCGACACTCTGATGTAACATCACAATATAAGAAAAAAAACCCTGTAAAATTCAGTTGGAAATAGCTCAACTAATCAATATTGAATTAAGCCCAAAACAATCACATTTTTATGATGAAAGACACAGAGTACCGATCTTCAAGTACTCCCAGGAACTGAAAGCTTATTCTTAAATGTTAAATTACCTGAGAATATTAAACGTATTTAGTTTAAAAAAAATAATAAGGAGATATGGCATAATTGCCAATAAGAAATGAAGTTGATGTAAGCAATGCTAGGCAACCGTACGGCCTTCATCAATGAGAAAAATCAATACCGTATAGTCGACTATAAATGGAACCAACTTGAAAAATATGAAACAATTCAATTGAGAAAACTACCGGCCTGATTTAAAAAAAAACAAGTTACGAAAAACAAATATAACAGATATGAACCAACGACAACAAGAGTACCACAGGCTCCTGACATGGGACAGACACATAAAGAATGAGTGCTCAACCCCCACATCCTAAGCCTTGGACAGTGGTGCAACAGCACGACATAAGAACAACCTGTAAAAACCTTCCTTCAGAGAGCTTGGTTTACACATATATACATATTCAAAGTAATTATTGATATAAAATGTGTTTTCAGCGGTATATCACCTTCAGTGGTGATCCTATGCATGGATATGTCGTAGAGTTTAACTTTTATATATAAATATATACCTCTAATGCGAGACAAAAATTGAAACTAAACATTTTTGCTTGACTCAATTAATATGTGATACTTTTAGAATCCACTTCTAGTTGGATTAGTAAGAGTTGTCTTAATCCAAAAACAACTATGACAATATCAAGCCTTACTTATTAAAAGTACGTGTTAAAAAGAAAATTACTGTAAAGACTGAAGTGGCAATATAGTCTTAAAAGTGTAACAAGTATATAAATTGGCATTTTCGTCCACTTTTAATCAGAGATACCTGGGACAGGACATTTTTTTAGGCCAATTACTATGAACTATTAATTGATATTTTACTATCCACAGCGGTCAATGTTTATATGCAGATTAGTCATCAATTGCTAATAAATCACACCTTCCAAATTACAATCTATATAACGAATTGGTGTACACATTTATTTACATATATCATTATATTATTAATTACAAAATTCTTCTTTTTTAATGTTAGTTGACTTTTATTTGAAAGAAAAGTGTATGTCAACTATTAAAATTTAAAGAAGTACAAGACATGTATTAATTTTTTTTAAATATACACATCCCTTTGTCGAACCTTTTCCCTTGGGAAAAAAATCGGAGATTGTAAATAAACAAGATTAACTGCAGAAGAATATATTGTTTGAAATGATGCTTAATAAAGTATTTTCACCTCTGAAGCTAACAAAACCTTTAAATAGACTTATTAAGAAGGGATATAGTTACGATACTGTTGTCAGGTCATTAAAGATTGCATATTGTGGCGTTAATATTGATTCACTTATAGGGTCTTTGCATCGGCACTAAACACATTTATTTAAAAACCAGTTGTTGGCATGACACGGGTTATGTTCTTCTCATATATTTTATGATGGTATGATACTAAACCCCTAACGGGAAGAATTGTGCCTGATATTCATATGATGAAGACATAATCTTTCAATCAGTTTAATTGAAGTCTGGAGCTGGCATGTCAGTTAACTGCTAGTAGTCTGTTGTTATTTATGTATTATTGTCATTTTGTTTATTTTCTTTGGTTACATCTTCTGACATCAGACTCGGACTTCTCTTGAACTGAATGTAATGTGCGTATTGTTATGCGTTTACTTTTCTACATTGGCTAGAGGTATAGGGGGAAGGTTGAGATCTCATAAACATGTTTAACCTCGCCGCATTTTTGCGCCTGTCTAACGTCAGGAGCCTCTAGCCTTTGTTAGTCTTGTATTATTTTTAATTTTAGTTTCTTGTGTACAATTTGGAGTTTAGTATGGCGTTCATTATCACTGAACTAGTATATATATTTGTTTAGGGGCCAGCTGAAGGACGCCTCCGGGTGCGGGAATTTCTCGCTGCATTGAAGACCTGTTGGTGACCTTCTGCTGTTGTCTGTTCTATAGTCGGGTTGTTGTCTCTTTGACACATTCCCCATTTCCATTCTCAATTTTATGATGCAATCCCAGTTATCAACTTTAACAGAGACAAATTCTGACTAACACTTTGAATTCGATATTTCTGAAATTGCTTGAAAAATCTCTGTCATATAATAAATACCCTAGGAAATTAAATATTATAAAACATTAAGAGACGAAAGGAAAAAGGGACACCAATCTGATGACGACAAATAAAAGCATGTCAAATATTTAATAATAAAAGGTTCATTAGCAGAGTATATCGAAAAACAAAGTCATGGTCAAAACCATGAAAGACAACTCCAATCAATCGTATGATAGGTAAAGATACGTGTATATACGTGGTCTTATGACAGTGAAGTTTTGGCGGGAATCTCAATAATCACGTGATATATAAATACCATGATTTCTTTCGTTTTTCATCATCTTAGAAATACTTGATGTTGATAAAATTTATCCTGAATGGGTTTTATAGTTTAGGAATACTTAGTTAAAACTTGAATGACGCATTTAACAAAATTAATAGATTAGCAATAACCGGTCCCGTTACGTGCGTACGTCGAGTTAGGTACGTATGTCATTTTATTGGAAATCTCTATTAGAACAACGTACCAACCAAAGGCAAATTTCACTCATAGATGAATCATGTAATCCACCACTGTAATAGCAACGGATCCAATTGTGTAAGGGACACAACCTTGTGCAAGGCCTACATATAAGTATCGAACGGATGTGGAATCACTAGTGTTCATACCTATTATAAAGCAATACACATTTGATTATGTTTAAATTGATTAAAAACAAAATCAATCTTCAGTGCCGATTGAAACAATATCCAAGATCTGATGTTTTTAATTTGTTTATAACAAAATCAATATAAGTACTGATAGAGACAACAAGCAAAGATCCTATGTCGCATTTGTGTGCAGATACATTGTAAATTGAAGAAGTTCTTCTAAACTTTGAGCCTATATCTGTACATTTTATATCATAAATCACTACCAATGATAGTTATTTGTCTTATACAATGATATGATCGATAATTATAAAGGGAACATGATTACCTTCGATCTAGATTTGTTTTAAGTCAAGTTGTTAATCAAAAACAGTAATGTCAATTAAATTTCTTTTAGAAATGTCTTCTGCTATCCGTTGCCTGCTCTGATACACATAATCACATGCATGTAAATAACAAGTACATGTATGTAGGATAAAAAGAAAGAACATTTAAATCAATTTATCATAGAAACAGTACCATCTGATCATACAATGTGAAGATTAGAATTGTAATTTTAATACAATGAATTTTAAAGAGTTTTATGCTATTGTCTTTTACTCAGTGTGTTTGTTTTTCTGATTCTGAACAAAACATCGTATTTCCCTCTGAACAGAGTATCTACCTTGCGATTCATGTAACGTTTTAAAACATTTTACACAGCACAATTATTGTTAGCACCGTGTCGATTAAGCTTTATAATTATCATTTGCGTTTCTTGTTCTCTATCAAAGATATGGTAAAAGACAATATTTTCATACTTACTTTGTCTTAATTGAAATTTGTTGAATAATCCTAACCGCAGCCTTTTAAACTTATCAACTTATCAGGCGTATACTGCAAACAAATAAATAAATATATTGATAGGCACTCACAAACCTCATAAATCTTGTGAAAATACGTAATGCATACAAAAGGTAAAATATTGTGACAAAATAATGCCTTCAGTTGAAATCTTTTGTCGTAGTTAATAACCCATCTATCTTTTGATCATTGACAAGTAGTGCGGTTGTTGCTGTTGCATCATATTTTACTTTTCACCAATTTACATGGATATTGTTAAATTAAAAGTCTTTTCATTGATATAAATAAACCAAGACTATCGAATAACTACGTTTTTTTGTTTTAGCAAAGAAACATTTTGGACTGCAAACTGTTAGCGGTAAACACCTCGATTTGCACGGACAAGAATATAATTTTATATTATTTTCGAGATTATGATTTTTTCTTCGAATTCATCTTTTTATTTATATATTCCACAGTCTTTAGTTTTCTGTGTACAGTTTTGTGAGCTTGTTTGCCTTTTTGTCGTCTTTCGTTTGTATCCAAAATTTTGTCAGTTTCTCTTTATCTCCTTAGTTTTGAAATGTTATCTAAGTATTTCCGCCTCTTCTTTTATGACAATTTCTGGTAGTTTTTGTCAGTACATTTACAGGTAAACTGTTGTCATCTATAAAGGAAGATTATATTTGTTCTGCCACAATATGTCTAGATGATTCTAAATGTTTACAAATTTCGAGAGAGGGGTATAATTCATTTGTTACACATTTTGTTTCTCTAAATGAATATTCTTTTTACAACTGTTTTAACAAAAATCATAACATTTTTTGCATGATTAATTCTTTTTCTTTAACTTTGCCAACAAAGGAGAGATGACTCAAATAACCTTACTTTTATGAACGGATGTGTATCTATTTCGTTGTGTAGCAAGAAAACGAATCCAATGACCCAAACCTTTCATTTTTATTTTCGAAAATCATACTGTAAAAGCAATCTTCTTATATATTATTGTAATATTTAATCGTTTTGTTTATTCTCTATGACGCAAAATTGTATTTTCAATGTATAATCTGTATAAAATCAAGCAATTTTGCACTACCTGTATTTGGAGAAAATAAAATTCTGTTGTCAATCATTTTTACTTTATTGTTTGAAAAAAGCATGATCATTTTGCGAAACTATTAAAACAAATCTATCGATCCTAAATTAGACCCCTGATATTTTTCAACATAGAACATTACTGTAACACGTAGGTTTTCTAATGCAAAATAGTATACTTACATTTTAACTTATATCACTGTTTAATTAGTATCACTATTGTCAACCATCTAAATGAAAAATTGCTATATTTTCATATTTCTGTTATTAATTTATATCTCTACTTATAACTGGTCACAAACGATCGTTTTCATATTTGTAACATTCTTTTGCAAATAATGTATTGTTATATGTTTTAACCATTAAAATGATTATCCGAGTAATCCCCGCTTTGAAAGAAAAGAAGCATCTTTTTGCAGTGTGTTCTTATTTTTAGTTTCTACAGGCCTTAGCTAAAGCGGCGGTAGTTGACCGATGTTAAAATCTCGTATATCGATAAGAAAGAGACGAATCAGGTAACAAAGAGTTACAATCTGTAACAGTACAGATCAAACGACTATACTGGTATATTAAGATTTCAGACCACGAGAGTATGTCGCCGACACAACGTATCGGTCAACCAATTTGTGTTGCTTACCGTAAAACTTATGTGTCGATTTTAGTCGTTCTTCCTTATTACTCTGTTTGAGCAGTTTATGTGTAAGAAGCATATCACTGTAAAAGAATTCTGCATAGTGTTAACATGCACAAGCGTAAAATATTAAATGCGATATTGAAACGCCATACAATAAAGCAAGGGATTAGCCTTAATTTGCCTCCTTATATTCAAAGCATGCATGTGCAACAGAGTCATATCGCAAACAAGGCATAGCCAGTCAGAAAAGTAAAACCACTGAAGTAGGAATACGTTTTTGTTATCTTTTCTTGTAGAATTTTCTTGCAGAAAAGAAGGGAGATTGTTTTACTAACAACACTTATGTACAGATAAAAGACATCATACTTCATATATGAATTCTGCTATAACAACTGTTGATTGTTTAAAATTACCAAAAAATATCTCTTAATTCGTTGGAAGTCTTGTGTAAACCATTTTAACTATCCCAATTTATCAAACAATATTTATACTATATTTAACAATTTGAAATTGGAATCAACCAAAAAACATAAAATAAACAAGCATCCGGCAGTTGTCGACACTGATCTTTAACGTTACGGTAGAAATTTAATGATAAGCATGTTAAAAGATATATTTTTTTAAATCAGTTATCCTTTTTTATTCTTATATCACCATAATATAAATCATTAAGATTTTACATTTTATGTTTGCAAGAATTATAACAAATTACGATAAATTAGTTATCTTAAAAATATTAAAATATCAATGCTAATGCAAAACATATGAATGTTTGCATATTATGTGATATAATCGAAAGAAAAAAAAAAACACATTATAAGGCTGATAAAACTAAAAGAAACTAAAATAAGGGTGATACATCCTCTAATTATTTAAAATGATTTTCCAAAGTTCTTTAACAGTACATTGCAATAAAACAATATCCGTACTTTTATGTCAACAAACTGACGTTCTGGCTACTTAACTGGTGATGTCAGCAGGTACAAATGTAATTCATTATAAATCGTGTAACATGAGCTCAATATGCATTAATCCTTATTCGTGTAATGTGCACTCAACGTTTGTTTATTCTATATCGGGTGATGTTCATCATGTTCATGCAGCCTTTAATTAATTTTGTGACTCTTGTTAGTATTAGTCTTAGGAAATCACTGCGTTTACGTTCTTTCTTAGAAAACATCTTTTGAATCAGTAGATATTTTTAGATTGTCTGTTTTCTTATCTACATGTATATTGATTTCTATTTGAACCAGCCTAGACCTATTTTTTTGTATCTATCTATTATATTTCATCAATTTAGGAACTGTTTTTAACAGCAGATATTTCACTTGGCTATAAATTTGAACAACAATTTGAAATCAAAATTGTATTTGATATAGCATTGCTACCAAAATTTAACAATAAACATAATATAATCACCAACACCATATTCATCAACACTTATATATTTAAGAACATCAGTTGTTCGACCAGTTAGTCAAATGTGTTTTGTTAAAATATACTTTTTTACTTTTTGGTCTTTTGGAAAATGTTGTTTGTGCTGTAATTAGACCCCTCTACCAAGAAATTTGATTTACATGCACACGTATAAAAATTGCGGTTTTTATCCAACGCAATCATAGGTTTGAACGTTGTTTTCAATTTAAACTTGTTTATATATATAATGTTATACGTGTGCATGTAAAACAAATTTCTTGGTAGAGGGGTCTATATACAGCACAAACAACATTTTCCAAAAGACCAAAAATGAAAAAGTATATTTTAACAAAACGCATTTGACTAACAGGTCGAACAACTGATGTTCTTAAACCCTGTTGACTGCCAATGGCGATTGCCAAATACTTAAAAATAATAAGTAGTAAAGGAAAAAATTATAATCAAATAAAGACAAAAATGAATATACTTATGTGCTTACATGTACCTTCCAAGAATTGAAATTGCATATATTTGATATGATATCAACATTGACAAAATAATACCAAAATTAAATAATTGTCAAATAACATCAAAATGTCCTGTCAAAAAAAAAAGGAATTCTATGACTTTTTTTTCGGAAAGACTGTAAAATGTCTGCTTTTAACAAGTATTTCACAATTTCAGAATAGTATTATTTGAACTGCGTTGGATGGAAATCGATTGATTTGATTTTTTTGATTTTTGGTGTTTTAACGACACTTTTAAGCACCGCTTTTGGGCTATTTCGTGGGGGCCAGTTTTTATTGGTGGAGGAAGCCGGAGTGCCCGGAGAAAACCACCGACCTTCGATAGGAAAACTGACAATCCTAGTCAATTAAGATTGGAGTCGAGTGCACCCGCACGAGCGGGGTTCGAACTCACAACCTCAATGTTGACTGGCTACTGATTACAGTAGTAACTACTTAGACCACTCGGCCACCTAGGCCCCGGATAGAAGTCGACCTTACGCAAGTGCACTTATATATGTATATACGACTTTTGGAAAATTCACATACGAAATAAAGGATCAATTGTAGTCTGTTTTGTTGGGTTCTCATAACATATCAATTTTCAAACAGTTACAGAATATCCGTAGAGATGATTTCAACCCAAAATAGGTAAACAGATGTATTGATATTCATTTGCATAAGGTCGATAACTATCCAACGCAGCTCATTTGTAAAATAGATATGCTTTAAAATGGCTTACGTTGTGCAGTTACTGTCAACACAACAGTTGTGTAGATAAGTAACACTGCTAACATGTTTTTAAAGATTTTTTTTCATCTCACATTCCAAACTGTGCTAAAATACCAATAATAAACAAATATGACATTGATAGATATTTATGTAAGTATTTGATATACAATGATATGTAATTATGTAGAATAGAAAAATACCATGAAGTTATGGAGATACACTTGCAGAAAAAACCCTCAAAGAAAATGAAATAAAAATAACAACTAACAATAATAATTACTATAATGACTATTAAAACCTTGAAGATGATTGAGTTGTCAGTGAAGTAATAAACATGTTCACACGTACATACCACAGCAATAAATTATTATCAGTACAGTATACGAATCAAATCAACAAACTACAATGACACTGTTCATTTACTCGAGTATTATAATACGTAAAGACACATATACTATCAAGTTTTCAATTTTCAACCCCTATAATCTTTAAACATTGTAACATAATATTTTGTACATTACTAAAAAGCGTACCTTTCACCAAGAATAATTTCTGTTACATTAAATGAAAAGTCAATATTTAACAGGAAGTGTTTTTGATCTAGTCGCAAACAATATTTTAACTAAGGTAAGACAAGAATGCCAATTTAACATAAACCTTGTATTGCTTTGTACATCCTACTGTAGCTTAAACAATACTAAAACCTCAGAATTTTGAAGAAGTCACATACCTATCTTTTATAGAGTTATATCTACCTTACAATTATTCACCAACGATCATTCTCCTAATTGGAACATTTTTGCTATTAATGTATTATTATATGGTTTTACCATTTAAAAGCTTAAAAGTATCCGGATAATCCCCGCTGATATACAAACAAAAACACGTATGTAGGATAAATAGAATGAACATTTTAATCAAATTGTCACATGAAAAAGATCTATCAGATCATACAATTCGTAGATTAGAATTGTAATTTTAAAACAATACATTTGAGAGAGGTATATGTTACTATCTTTTACTTAATGTGTTTGGTTTTTTTTTTATACTGAGCAAACCATCGTATTTCCCTCTGGACATAGTATCTATCTCTTGATTCATGTAATTTTTTAAAACATTTTACTCAGCTACATTACTGTAGTTAGCGTATTGATTAAGCTTTGTAGTTATAATTTGCGTGTTCTGTTCTCTTTTTTTACTTTAAATGTACATGTTAAAATAATCTCATTATTCAACTTTATAGATATGGTTAACGAAAATGTTTTAATACTTCCTTTATCTGATTTGAAAATTGCTGAATAATCCTAATCTCCGCCTTTAAAAAGCAGGATTCGAAATAATCAGGCGTATACTGCAAACAGAAACAAATATATGTGATATATTAAAAATACTTTGAGAACTTAAAATACACGGAAATTAAAATCTGCATTATACATGGTTCAATATAAGTTTTTAGAATAAATTAATCGTGGTTGACAGGCACTCACAACCCCCATAAAATCGTCAAATAACTACGCTTTTTTTTTACTAAGAAACTTTTGGGACTGCAAACCGTTGGCGGTAAATACATCGATTTGCACAGACGATAAAATGACTTTATATCATTTTCGAAATGAAAAATTTTTCCGTCAACTTCATCTTTTTCTAAGTTAATATCTTCATGGTGCTCAGTTTTAAGTTTACTATGTATAGTTCTGTTAACGTTTTTGTCTTTTCCTCGTCTGTCGTTTTTTCCCTCCAATGTTTTGTCAGTTTCTCTTTACTCCTTTGTTTTGAATGCTACCTTAGTATTTCCGTCTCCTTTTTACAACGATTGTTGGTAGTTTTTGGCAGGAACTTTTCCTTTTTAATTGTTTTCACCTATAAAGGTAGAACATATGTGTTCCACAGTTTTGCAGAACAAAATCTGTCTAGATGTTTACTTAATTTTTACAAATTTTGCAAGAGCAATGTGCCATACTATTTTGTTAATCTATATGACGAAAATTATGTGTTTTATCTTATTATTACTACTGTTTAAAAAAAATTAAAACATTTTTTGTATGATTATTTTTTTTCCAACTTTGTCATAGAAGAGGAGGTGACTCACATGACTCGCATAACCTTACTTTTATGAACGGATTTGTAGGTAATTTACCTATTTCGTTGTGTAGCAAGAAAACGAATCACATGACCCAAACCTTTCATTTTCTAACGGCATAACTATAAGAGTTATCTTCTTATGTTTTGTCTAAATTTTCTATCGAATATTTTACCCTCTATGTCTCAAAATTGTTTTTCAATGTATAATCTATATTAAATTAAGCAATTTCGTACAATTTGTATTTTGAAGAAAATAATTCTGTGGTCAATAGATTTTATCATGTTTTTGAAAAAAAAACATGATTTTAACCTTATTTTGCGAAATTATTATTACATATCTATCGATCTTGAAATAGACCATTGATCTACATCAAACATAAGAGTACTGTAACATGTAGGTTTTGCTAACGGACAATTGAATGCTTACGTTTAAATTGATATCACTGGTTAGATTTAGTTAGTGATAGTGTTGTTTATTGTTTTATTCATATGTACAATTGGTAGTGTTACTTTTCGTATTTTTCTTATTGCATTATATCTCTCCTTAAAACTGTTCATCAACGATCGTTTCCATAAATGCAACATTTTTGCTAATAATGTATTGTTATATGTTTTAACCATTTAAAAGGTTATCTGAGTTATTCCACTCATACAGAAAAAAAAAACATGTATGTAGGATAAGAAGAAAGTAAATTTTAATCAAACTGTAATACGAACAAGTACTATCAGATCATACAATTTGAAGATTAGAATTGTAATTTATTACAATACATTTCAAAGATATATGTGCTACTGACTTTTACTCAATGTGTTTGCCTTTCTGGTATTGAGCTGAAATATCGTATTTCCCTCTGAACGTAGTATTTACCTATCGATTCATGTAACGTTGTAAATCGTGTTACTCAGTGGAATTATTGTAAGCATTATGTTGATTCAGCTTTATTATAATTTGCCTTTTCTGTTCTGTTTCTATACTTCACATGTACACTTAAAAACATCTCATTATTTAACAATGTTTAATATTATCATGATTATAGATATGATAAACGAAATTTTTGTATACTTACTGTGCCTTAATTGAAATGTGTTGAATAATCCTAATCTCAGCTTTTAAAAAAAAATTGATTCAAACAAATCAGGCGTATATTGCAAACGGAAAAAAAACAAGTTATATAATACAATTGTAAAATACTTCGAGAACTTGAAATACACAGCAATAAGAAATGGGAGATATGAATTACATACAGTTTAATGTTTATTTTTATTAATAAATTAATCGTGGTGGACAGGCACTCACAAAACCTCATAAAATCATTTAAAAATAAGTTATACTTACAAGAGGTAAAATATTGTGATAAGACCATGCCTTCAGTTGAAATATTTTGTCGTATTTTTAAGGACTCATCTATTGTTACGGCCAGAAAATCACCTTTTAATTGTAGCCAACAAAAGACACAAATCAATAATAAAATTTAACAAGATCTATTATACACAAGTTTACAAGAAGTATTACACAAAAAGAAATGTCAACTTAACTGTCAAAATATATGTCCGATCTTTTGTCTTTACTATATCATGAAATCTTCTCGGGAATCCACGCAGAATATAAAGTCCAATAGGTCACAATCTAGTATGATGTAGTTTGTAAATAAAAGTTTCAATCCAACTGCTGAGAATATTAATGTCTATCGATGTCTATGTCTGAAAGTTTAACGTTAGTGTCTGTATATATATATATATATAGTTGTCACGGAAGTCTCTAAAACACTGTAGAAAGGAATATCCTAAAAAACTATAGAACGGAAACCTCTAGAACAATTTTGACGTTTAAATTACGCATCTTTTATTATGATCATTCTGGAATCGTTATGTAAGTAAATTAGAAAGTTCTAATCAGTCCATTAGTCTCTATGATTGTTCCAATGATTTCTAAACTGCACATTTACAATATCATTTTGTAAACAAGTACAAATTATCCGGATAATCCCCGCTGATATACAAACAAAAAATACGTATGTAGGATAAATAGAATGAACATTTTAATCAAATTGTCACACTCTCCATTCCTCCTCTGGGATAGCATCAGGGGACCTCCACCTCCTCATTAAAATGCCGTCTAGGTGATAGAATATTTACTAAATAAAAATTAATATACAAACAAAAAAGATTTAGAAAAAGGGGGGCCGTTCCCCAAGCGCCTGTGATCTGTAATGAAATAATTCATGTACTCCGTATTTATAGGAAAGAGGCACGTTATTTGCCTTTAAACTCTGTTATTTATAGATCTGTGAAACTTCGAATTAAATTCCCAAATATATATGACATTTTTACCAATTATATCGGTCGCTATATAAAAATAATTTGTTCAATTCTTATATAAAATGTAGTTACCTTTTTTTGTGTTTTTGTTATATAAATTTCGAAGGTACAATTATTAGATAATGGTATATTTATTATCTTTATGATAATTTTAATAATAATAATAATATTTTTAAGTCTTATAAGTATTACTACCGGTGAAATTCGCTCTTCATCTTCGTTCTTTATCTGGCATTTTTAACCTTTTTGATTTGATCGTCACTGATGAGTCTCAGTTTGTAAACGAAACGCGCGCCGGGCGCGTTAAAAATTTCAACCCTGGTATCTATGATGAGTATATACGATATTTTGCTTTACTAATACAAAGAGTGACCTAGCTATTTCACAAAAAAATCACTAACACTCCGCTAAAAAGATAATTTGATTGATCGATTGATTGCTGTTTGCTTTACGCTCAGTGGTAAATATTCATGCATGTGTCACAGTGGGAACATGGACAAATATTGATTTTGAGACTTTTTGGACTATGGATTTCGGCACGGGTTACATTAAAGTTTGTTGGTCTATAATTGACACTGTGGCTCCTTTAAACGCAAGACCGTATACAATATATACAAATTTATTAACACAAGTTTACAGCTTGAAAGCTAGGGGAAGACCGCCAAAGCAACAGTTTACAAAATATACAATAATTCATTAATCTCAAGTTAAGGATCTTAAAAACATTATAAAAGGTTCTCATAAAATATATCTATCATTGTCTAATCTTATGTAATCATAAACGGATTATTGTCCTCCGGCTTAACTCAGTGACTTCTTCTCAAAAGTATCAAATTTTAGACTAGACATATTACAACTGGACTGACTCTTATTCTGTGCAATTTAACATATAACAGACATATAACACAACTGACTTAAAACTGCGAATAAACATACAAATATATCTCACAAAGATGCACACAAAAAAATGTTTTTGTAGTTGATAGTACGTGCATTTAAGTAAAAATAATGAGATACACTTTCCTGATAAAGTACAAATAAAGTAAAATATAAATACAAGTGTATTAAAAATAAAAACAACACTATAAAGCCCTTGTATGTCCTAATTGCACCTCTAAATAAAAATAAAAATAAGGAGATGTGGTATGATTACCAATGAGATAACTATCCACAAAGTTCGAATGGAATGGATGTAAGCAATTATAGGAACCGTACGGCCGTCAACAGTGAGAAAACTCCATACCGTATGGTCGGCTATAAAAGGCCCCGACATGAAAAATATGAAACAATTTAGTTGAGAAAACTAACGACCTAATTTATAACAAAACAATTTACGAAAAACAAATATGACAGACATGAACCAACGACAACCACTGAACTACTAGCTCCTGACTTGGGACAGGCACATACAGAATGTGGCGTTGTTAAACATGTTTGTGAGCGCTCACTCCTCTCCTAACCTGGAACAGTGGTGTAACAGTACAACATAAGAACAAACTATAAAAATCAGTTGAATGAGGCTTAACTCATCAGATTGATACAAATAGAAATAATCTAACAAAAACACAGAATGGACGTGGACGGGTACTTATACATCCCCTTAACAAAAAAGACACTAAGTACAGGTCTGAGTGTACTCGCAGTTAATGAGAGCTAGTTAAAAGCCAATAACTACTAATAAAAAAAAATCATGTATTTAAGACTATATATTCAACCGCACAAAGCTTAAAACCCAAAAAGCTGGGTGCGCAAATTCCATGAACATCGAGCCACATTAAGATTCGCATGACCAACAGGAACATAATACTACACAAATTAGTAAAATGAAAATGTAATGTAAATAAAATGATACACAATGTTCGCATCTAGAATCTAAATCGAAAGATCATCCTATTTCGTTTTTGAATATTTATCGAATAGGTCTTAGTACTTTCCGATGAACTGTGTGACAAAACCCTGCACATAATTTTTTTGGTAAGACACCGATGACATTTTTCAATATCCGAGTAGCAGCTGCAAGCTCTTGAACATCTTATGATTTGAGAAATGTATGGCACATACGAGGAAGAAGTTTGAATATTGCTGAGATGAGGACCTTTATAGCTTCAAAATTGAAAAAGGCCTCATTTGTCATAGATTCTGGTACTAAGAGGAACACTGTAGTCAAATTCGAGGAAAATATCTAAAAATGAGGCATAGGAAGCTGTATCTGTGGTTTCGTTAATCTCCAGTTCAGGAGGATGAATTAACATGACCCGATAAGAAAAGTTTGGATTGCTAATAGAAAGAATATCATCAATATACTTGTATGTGAAATGAAACAATCTAGCTTCTGTGTTTCTTTTGTGTTTTACAAAAAAAGAAGCGAAAGATACCAAAGGGACATCCAAACTCATAAGTCGGAAATTAACTAACAACGCCACGTCTAAAAAAGAAAAGAATCAACAGACAAATAACAGTTCACAAAACACAAAATAGAAAACAAAAGACTGAGATTTTGGTTTTGTATGTTGTGTTTTGTGTGCAGTTGTTTGTCTTTTGATCGTTTTTTTTTGCCATGGCGTTATCAGTTTATTTTTTACTTATAAGTGTGGTATCTTTTGCCTTTCTTGTGAACAGATATCATTAGATGACACAATTAAAACTTTATGAAATTGAAAACTTGACTACAAGGTGATGACTTTATTTCATTGACGGATTAAAGAAATCATTGTTTTTTATAAAAATTAACAACAGCAAATGAATAAGCTGACGTCAAAGCAGTGCTTTAATCGTACTTCCTGAGATTTATATAATCATTGAGAGATGAATCAGTTATACTGTTATCGAGATTTGTCATGCTATTGTTATTGTCAACTCTTTCATGTTGAAGAGGATTATCTGGATAGTTTCGTGATATTGGTTCATCGTATCCATTAAATAAGCTTAGATAATCATTTCTACGTGTATTGCATTGCAATTCGTCATCTGCATTTGTTACATTGTTTATCGTGTCCTGATTTTGATTTTCATGTTGAAGCTGATTATATGGATTTGTTGGTGGTCGCTGTCCTAGTTCATCGTATCCGCCATGTACGTCAAGATAACTGTTTTCAGGTGTATTATTTTCCTCATCTGCATTTATTTCATCATATATTGACTCTTCAGGCTCAGTATCTTCATCTCCATCTTCAACCCTGACAAAAGATAATGATAATAATAATTAATAAAAGTAGTTATAGAGATTAATGTGTGGTTGCTTTTATGCATATATAGTCATAATTGTGGTTCTAGGTTCGATTTGGTATTGTGTATCTTCTAAAGAAACTGGAACATCTAAATTTTTTCCTTTGAACGCGTACTTTTTTTAATTCTAAAACATGAATTGAACTGTTAAAATATAGATTTTTCTTTACACAAACAATAATATGCTGAATTATATAAACAAAATTACACGTTTAACGAAATTCTATTATTTTGTACATGATATAATATTTAAGGAATGATGTTTTAATTAAAAGATGACCAATATGTTTCAGTTCTTAGGAAATTAAGATGATCTTTCATTTTTCACATTAATTTTATACTTTTAAGATAAAGAAATGTACATTCTCTGTTGCATTTAACGAAATATGCATTCACCTCCAGCACACTTTATATCTGTATTAGATAAAAGTGTGATCAATGCTTAAAAAGAAACAAGAGAACATAATATTAGCTTGTATTTACTAAAAAAAAAAGATTAGCAGAAGTTAAGATTCAATTGGAAATTATATTAAAACTAAAACTAAGTCAGGTGCTGTCTCATAAATCACATAGTTCTACCATCCTTTCACAGTCAACCCGTGGGTTTTGAAATATCATAATTGTTTGTTTTATTAATTCGTAAGTGTCCAGTGATCTGTATTTTGTAAATTAAATACAATAGTAGTTACAAATATATACCATTGAACAATAGTATCTAAAGAAATCAGCCATCAACTAAAATATCACAACCGAACATTAAAGCTAAGAAATAGAAAAACCGACCTAAAAATTGATAGCAAATGGCACAAGCCATTCGTAAGTTGCAACGCCTAGATACAGAATACAGGTATGAAAAGATATTACAGGAAAGGAGGATTTGTAGGCGGTAACTAAAAAGCATGCAGGTAATAAGGTGTGCTTGACTAAGGTTTGTCATTTGTCATCGTCACTATGATATGGTAATGAATATGACAAATGTATAACATAGAAAAAACAACAAACATAATGAAATAGTTTATGCGGCGACAAAAAAACAACACTTCAATAAATTAGTATTCCAGTAAGTTTGTTGTAATCATGATAGTTATATTCATTATAATTATAACAATTCTTTAAATTAAGAAATACAACAAAAATATTCCAGTTTGATGTTGAGAAATATATTCAACACCAGTTATAATTTGCATAAGTATACAATCACAGTACAAAAATGCTGAAAAATACTGTCGATTAAAGAGGCTATATATAATATTTATCATGATAACATTTGTTTTTATCTATTTCAAAATTGATTATAGATAAATTTTGAATTAGCTAGGATGTGATTGGAGGTTAAAATGAAAATTAGGTAAACCAGAGCAGCAAAATTGTGCACATTGGTTAACAGCATTAACACAAGAAATTGGAAACAGAACGTTTGTTCCGAATTTTTTGTATTATAAGAAATGAAAAGAATTAACTATCACAAAATAGTTTAGAATTTGAATTGAAATATCTTACAGTTTAGAATAATATGATGAAATAATAAAAAAAAAAATAAAAGCCTTTTCATATCGGTCAATACGTATTTATCGACTCACTGAAAGCATATCAACTTAGCCTCACAAATTTTGTTTTATGACAGTACGTATAACTTGTAAATGATAAAGACAAATCTATGGTTGTTCTTTAGAGAATAAATCTCTCTCTTATTGTATACTGTTCCTGTTTGATATGAATCTTAAGTTTAATATTTAACATAACAAGGCACAACGGAACACTGCAGAAGAGAAGCCTTAAATGGTTAGAATACACATTCTACCTTAATTATATGAACTATTTATTCATATCAATGAAGTATATCTATGAAAAAATAATTCAGGAGTGTGATTGCTGTCTTTGTCTTCTGCATCTATATTATAATTGAAATGAATCAAAATGTCTTATTTCATGATCAACATCTTTTTATCTCAGGCCTGTTTTCAGTTTTTCTTTCTTCATACCATTATGGTGATAATAATAATGCAATTTGATATAGCTATTCTTTACTACTCTGAGATATTTCGATCGATATGAACAATATGAATGAAAGTAATATACATGTACCTGTCGAAATGTTTACTATTTCACGACAATGATATTTGCATAACTAGAGAAAATATATTGTTCAAGGATATCGATATAATTGTGATAATAAGTGTGTAGCATTTTTTGGGGTATGATTACAATACCTTGAAATCGAGGTATAGAATATTCCCAAGAAGTCGTAAAGCAAAATATTAATTAACACACAATAAGAATGCTCAATTTGAAGTTTGTTTGCTTTGTAGTTCTATCTATGAAAATAAACTTACATCAGCTTTTTAATCATTACATAGCCTTGAAACCTTTTTTTTTCAAAACTGTATTTACAATTTGGCCACTAGGTATCTGGTTTTCTTTGCTTGAGATTATATTTGATTGCATGGCTATTAGTGTGTACACCATATTGCAATCTATTCATACAGTATCGCGTATAATAATTGAATAATATACTCTGTTGCCTTAAATTAATGATTTACAAGATTGACTGCATTTTCAAAATAAAACCCTGTAATTGAATACTGTTATTGTCTTAAATTTTTCATGTGAAATTTCGCACATGTAAAATTATCAATCGAGAAATAAACTTGCATGTATCAACTTAAATTTTTGTCTTAAGATATTCATAATGTGAAAAGGATTTCCTTGTGCATATGATATGCTGTTTTTGTCTATTGTAGAAAAACTCTTGCAAAAGGGTTGATGAATGCACCGAGTAAATCATCAAGTTTTTTTTATAGAATTTATCATGAATTATGTCATGTATGTATTACGACACAATCCAGTGAGATGGTTTAACTGATTTGTGGAAATAGCAAAATATTTTACCTTACGTTCCTTCGCCTTTCAGACATACCTAAAACATACATTAACTTCTTTGTAACAGTATTCAACAAGTTAGATATGGGGGAGGCAACCCAAATTGCCGTATTGTAATCTAATTATTGGATGACACATGTGTCTTTTCTCATAGATACTGTGGATTTATTTGTATTCGTAGGATACCAACTTTCGTTGATTTCGAAGGTATTGGTAAAGTCTAATTTCAATGTTCAACATTTTCTGAAGGCTTGTATTTAGACGTTTGCAAATCAACGAATTTAAATATCAATAACAATATTTTTTTTCAATCCACGAAAATTGGAATACATGAAAAAAACTTAATCCACAGTAAGTTAATGGCCAATTTGTAGGATGCTGCTTTTTTTCCATATAAGATAATTCCAACAATTCTTGGTATTGTTGAGAGTGTAAGCTTTTTTTTTTAAATATACCGTGAAGGCACGTTCTGTTTATCGATAGTTTGAAATTTTACAACACTCATTGTACAAAGAAAATGTTCGTCAAAATTGTCGTTGCTTTAGCGAAAGGAATGACAGTTATGTTTCAGTATACATGATACCTCAATCAATTGCATACAACAACACAGGTCTATCCCCGGTATTGGACTTGGTAAGATAATTCAATTACTATATCAAACTGATTATCAATACTTGTATCAAACATGTCTTTGTTTGATTTTGAATAAAACAAAATAATTTGAATAACATATATATTTCGATACGGATACAAAATACTTATTGAAATAGTAACTGATACACAATTTTTTGTTCTCAATGTTCAACTTCAGTTTTTACTTATTTTTCCAATTGTTTGGTTTGAATGCCACTGGTGAGTCTTGTGTAGACGCGCATCTGGTGGACCAAGCTATAAGCCTTGTATTTTATGATGAGTTAAAATCACTTTAGGAACACAGGTTGGCATATATTCAGGGCTCCTGAATACTTTAAAAATCAAAATGTTAAAAATCAAAATCAAAAGAGTTTTTAGACTAAACTCCATCTTCTAATTGAATATCTGTTTTTAGATTTTTTCATAGCTAACAATAAAGATATGCTTTATCATGTTATATTGACTAGTTAATGAAACCTTGCGACAATTTATCATATAAGTGCATATTACGAGAATAACGTCAATACCGAGAGAAGGAATAAACATATTTCCTACCATTGAATTGGATGTCTTACGTTGATGGTTTTGACATTACCGAAAAAATAAAACTGTATTACATAGCTTTAGATAATGTGTATGCCAGTTCCCATTTGGTTTTAGTTCATCTTTCTTAATTAAAAACATTGACAACAGGAAATCGATATAGTCGAACTTTTATAGAAGTTGAACATGTTAAATGAGAGCTTCGTAGAAGTATATATAACAAAATTTGCTGTCGAAATATTATTTGTTAATATGTTTCCTCTTTTATTTCAACTGTAAAAATATAGCTTTTTTACATTCTAACGACATTTTGATTGTAAATGACAAATTTAAAAAAAAGATGTTCCTTAATTAAAATCAATAGTGATAAATCTGAGCTTATTACCATCTCTTCTAGCTTTTTGTATTATCTCTTCCTTCGCCTTTATTTCCATTTTAAATTCATTGGCAGCCTTAGTCTTCTTTCTCCTTAAAATTGAAAAAGCTGACATGCCCATGATAACAGATCCAACTAATCCGGCGCCTAATAGTCCAACTACTATGGCAAATGTATTTGTTTCTGTTATGTACTGTATGTCACCAATATATATATGTATTCTAATAACGTTCACCTAGTTTTAAGAAAAGAACAGCGTTGCAATATTATTTTCATGTAATTTTAACGCTAGGATAACACAACTTTTTAGGAATATTTATTATAATATGGGTTAAAGAATTCGTGAAAATACATACGATAAGTCCTTATTCCAAGATGAATCACTTGCACAGTATTTTGAAAATAATGTGTTTCTAACTCTCATGTCTATTTGACAGTGATATCCAAGAGCGATCTATCAATACAACTATGTATCATTGTCATTGAAAAACGATATACGCTTATGCTATGTTTAAGATAATTAATAAGCAGTTGTCTTTTGTAATTGTTAGATTAGGACATGGATACTCCAAAGCGTATGATTACAATACTCGAGTATGTCCAACGGAAAGAGAGAAAAACAACTATCATATTCCTGACTTGGTACAGGCACGTGTCTGGAAATGGTTAACCCAGGTAAGGGGATCGGAAGCACTAAAGTTGATTGCTTTATGGTCTAAAGGGATAATTGTCATATTCCCGACAACTTTTTCCCCCCAAAATATAAGGCAAATATAAACATGTAGCAAATAATTGTAAAGAAGATAATTTACACATACTATTGTTTTGAATTAAACTTTGCACATCTTAATTTTATTGTCATGTAAAGAAACATTAATATACGTTACTTACAATAACATGAACTGTTGTAACATCAGTTTTATTTGTCCGAGGTACTGATTTTGGTGGTATGCAAGTTATGAGTTCCATATTTATATCCGATATGAGACACGATCCGTCCAATCCAATATTTATATGATAATCGTGATAGCGTGCCACATTTAATATATTTCTTCCCTATAAGAAAACTTCGTAAATATTACACTTGTATTTGTATTTGGTATTATATTTGATATGCCTGGTAAGAAACTATTTTCTAAGAAATGACAAAACATATATATAATAAATTTATGTTCTTGCAAGTTGGTAAACTATGCAATACTTTTTTTCCGTTAGTTTAAGTTTTTTTGTTTAATAGTATTGAAATTAGGAGCTGTTGTATGATTGTCCATGACAACAATATACCACGGCCCAAATAGCGTGGATGTAAGCAACTAAAGGTCATTGTACGAACTTGACCAATGATCAAATCCATACTGTATTGTCAGCTATAAAAGGCATAAGAAAATGTAAAACAATTTAAACAAGTATACTAAATACCTCGTTTATGACAAAACATCAAACGAAAACAAAAATAGCACACAGCAACAAAGTCATGAGTCTTAAGTTATTTGAAAATATTTATGCTTATTGTCCTTATTAAGATTTTTAGTTCTTCAATTTTTTATTATCTGGAACAAATTTAACTATAATATATACTTGCTACTATTTAATTATCAAACTAGGCCAATAACATTGTCTTTTATGACAATATAGCTATGATTTCAAATACTTGTATCAAGCTGACCATTTTATATTGGATAATCAGTGATAGCATAGTAGTAAATTTTAGTTATGTCTCATTTAATCGTTCGCTGAAGTCAAATGCGATATGGTGATGAAAACAAACTGTGAAGCTTTTCTGTTATGAAAAGCCTACTTAATTTTTCGAACCTTACTTTAATTTCAATACTAGATTCCATGTCATACTCAACAATGCCTTGAAACCTTTCAAACGTAGGGTCGTTCACATATTCCAAGGTAACTTGAATTGTCACTCCATCAAAATTAACTTCAATAGTTTGATTGTTAGGCTGATTCTGTAATCTTGGAGGTGTTTCACATTCTGTTGAAGTATCTTCTGGTACATCACATGGTTTGTCCTGGAAACAATATTTGAAAAAAACCGCTAGTAAAATGAAATAAAAAGATATGGGTGCACGGTAAACAACCAAACATAAACATGATTTAGTTCATTCTCAATTGTTTTTACATTAACGCGTCTCAGTCAATCCGATACAAGGTGCAACATTTGTGAATAAATAAAAAACAAGCAAATATCTACAACATACACATATAATTACGCAACTGCCGCTTGATAGGAAATTTGACAGTAATTACATATGATATATCTACTAGTAGATGTCTTTGTTTGTAGTATTGTTTGCAGACTTCGGTATTAATGGCAGAGTTTTGAAATTTTCTTATCTCGTTTGGTATTGTGTGGCCACCGATGATTCACTCTTTCGTTCTTCTGCTCTAAACCAGGCTGTCGTATCATAAAACAATCGTTAGATTACCTTTGCAAAACATCCGTTATGCTAAACATCCGTTTCATAAAACAATCATTCTTTGCGATAGTGGTGCATTGGGTGTGCATCGTGAACGCTATTTGCATGTAGTTAAACCTGTCGCAAAGCGATCGTTGCCTTAAGACAAGAAAGGGTTTTCAAGAAAAGGATTTATATCATGGACAATTCAAATCACACATAACATATCTCGCTACCGACCTGATAGACAGGGCAAATTTGAGTCTGCAGATAAACTTTAGCACGTTTGAAAGGGCAACTTTGAAAAATTTCGCAAAACCTCCTTTCGGCCAAGTATTGATCGACAATCTTATGTATTATGCAAACATAGAAGATATTCATGGTATAAGCTAGTCATCGGTCAGTCGTGCAATATCTTCCATAACAGAGTCAATTTTGCATCACTCTCCGGACCAAAATAAATTTCAAGTTTCAATTAAAAGTCCAAGCAGCATTGCGAGTAAATAAAATAAAATTTTCACTGTATGTACGTGATGCTGAATGAAATTGATTGTGTTGACTGCACTTTGCTATCTATTATAAGACTAGAAGGGGATGAAAAGACTTTTGTTTGTATGATAAACGTTGATGTCTAAAATATGCTAGGCATATGTGATGCAAACATGACGATGGTATAAGTCAAATGTATGCTATTTTAGTGAACTTTTCATTATTCTACCAAACAATAAATAGATATCGCCTAAATGAAGACAATACTGAAATGTTTGTAGTTGTGTTCACGTGTCATTGATGATCGACCGTCCTAAATTTACTGACTTCTGTTATTCTACAAAAAAAAACATGAACAGACATTTAGCGTGCTATGTACTAACAATGTATATGTATATCAAGTTATTTTAACATTACAATCAGAAATATCTGGACCCATACAATTTGTTCATGATATATGAACACATTTATACCAAATGTATACTGTTGATATAAAAATAAGAAGATTTGGTATGATTGCCAATGAGACAACTCTCCACAAGAGACAAAATGACACAGAAATTAACAATTAAAGGTCACCATACGGCCTTCAACATTGAGTAAAAACCATACCGCATAGACGAAGCTTAAAGGTGTCACGGCCGCGTATTGTCAGGGAGTACTTGTTTGTCCAATCATAATAACTCCGGTTGAAATATTCATAAAGTTTTTTTGATGTTTTTATCCACGAGAGCATTTGAAACTATCGAAATCTGTAGCTGTTAGTTAAAATAGTTGAAGCACTATATTAAAAAGATATGGAAAGGGTATAAAGTGTATTCATTGAAATTAAAAATGTCAGAATTATTGTTAGTCGACCTTTTTAATGATAGAAACAAGTGCCTGTAATGTACGTGGATACTTTTGTTCGAATCCTTACCTACACAACAGACGAAAAATATATATAAAATTGTCTATTAAACAATCAACTGTCAGGTATGCAACAGCAGAGGACGGAACCAACTTCCCTTAAAATGCTAACAATAATTATAAATAATGAAAAAAATAGCTATTGAAAATTTTATCATTAATATGAAAATAATGGGGTACGATAGCATATGGGACAATGATCGTAAGTAATAGTAGTGCATTAAACAATGAAAAAAACCAATATAATACTTTAAAGAAAGCCATAGTTTTATTTAATTTGTTTAAACATATCTTATCTGCAAAAGTAGCAAAAGGGATTGGACACAAGTAATAACAAAATTAATGACGTCATATATAGATATAAGAAGATGTGGTATGAGTGCCAATCAGACAACTCTCCATCCAAGTCACAATTTGTAAAAGTAAACCATTATAGGTCAAAGTACGGCCTTCAACACGGAGCCTTGGCTCATACCGAACAGCAAGCTATAAAGGGCCCCTAAAATGACTAGTGTAAAAGCTTTTAAACAGGAAGACCAACGGTCTAATCTATATACAAAACGAGAAACGAAAAACACTTATGAATCACATCAACAAACGACAACCACTGAATATCAGGTTCCTGACTTGGGACAGGTGCAAACAAATGCAGCAGGTTTAAACGTCTAATAGGCGCCAACCTTCACCCTACCTGAAACAATAGTGTAACATCACAAAACAGAAAGATACACTATAAAATATCAATTGAAATGGCTTAACTCAATCAAAAGAATTATTAACAAAAACAAGTGAACATACACTTAGCGAATAAATTTGATATATGACACAATGTAAATACAAAAAAAATAAAACAAGGGGATTAGATGTAGAACAATATCAGAAAGACAACCATAACCTTGGACAAAATGCCGCCAAAAAAAATAAAGTACACAGGCAAATAAAATAATTTTATTGTAAGGTATACATGAAGAACGGAAATAATTTTTACAAAATAATAATAATCGGTGATCCTAGTACGAGAACAAAAGTGAAAATTTATCGTCATACTAACACTTATCAGTGGTATATATTAAAAATTGTGAGACGAGATATAACACTAAATAAGTAAACATTAAATAACAAAAATACATTAAAAATTGTATCAACAGGTCAAATTAACATGAAAGTACGATTTAGTGACGTCATCACTATAAAGACATTTAAACACAGAAAAAACATTTGATAATGACGATACCCTAATAGGAATGCATGTTATACAAAAAAGGGGAAAATATAATATGCATGTGATATGATAAGACTGGTCACGAATGGAATGAGAGAAATTAAGAATTCTGGATTTTAATTGCATGTTTTCAATCGTTGTGTAATTTTGATATAAGATTGTACAGACTCAAAAAATTAAAAATAAGGTCACCATAACCTGCTAATTAAAGCTCAATTGATAAAGCATACATCTTTCTAATTTTAAAAATATTATTTCTCTCGATTCATTGTGAACAGGGCACTTAAAATAGTGAAACAATAGTCAGCAGAAAGCAATAGAAGCCACCGATGTGCTTATAAATGTATATAAATTCTAGAGATGCCGCGATAAAAGATCAACTATGATATCTACGTCCTATAGAAAATTTATGCTTTTCTGTGGTCTGGTTAATGCATGAAAAATACACAACAAAAAACTGCTGACTTCTTTGCTCCGAGTATACGGAAGAAACATATATGTATAGTGTGTGTCAGGGTTGAACATTTGTCCGAGTCCTCAACAACTGCCAACCCCCAACCTAAAACGGTGGAGTTGTCAACAGCCTTCCATAGGAATATACTCTTAAAAAAACGGCAAATCACATCCACTTACTAGACACAAAACACACATTGACAAACAAAAACGGTCCAACAGAATATCGACTATGTAAGGTTGGCGGAACATCTTGTAAAAAGTAATAAATTAAACACAAAATTAAAGTTATGATATTAAAAAAACTATCATATATATATAACATGTATAAATGGTATGTTTCCTATCAAACAAAGCAAACGCGGTCATTTGAATCCGAGCTTATGTATATATCTTTAGAAATCCTGAAGAAACCATGGATAATCATAATTCTGTTCTATGTTCCTTTGGAATTTCAACCAACAATGAAGAACTGGATCTTCTATCACTTTATCATGTGTATTTGATACATAAACCACATAAGTTTCCTTCACACAACGTTATATTGTTGGTCCAAGTTCTCCACGAAACCTCTTTCTAAATTATTAACATCAATGTTATCAGCAATCAAAGCCGGACTTCAAAGTTATAGTGAAACTACCTATTCTAGAGGTGACGTGAATCAGATGTGGATACTAAAAAATTCCAAATGTCTTTAAGAGTACTAGTACATACAATCTAAGACTTTTTACATCTTGCAATAGTATTACAACTTTGATTTTCTACACTTAACAAAAGTATTCCACATTCCAAACTAAAAGACAAATTGAAAGAGTTGGTCCTGCTTTATTTCATAAAAAAAAGAATGGCCAACGTAGATACAAGTATCTTGTCTTAGTGAGGGACAAATCTTACTTTGTACAAAATCACTCTGATTCCAACAAAACATTCTCTGAAACTGACATTATCAAGATGCTTGATTTCTTGATTGACAACATATTTGTTACGTTTGGAGGATGTGTTTTTTTAACAAAAAATCGGCATCCCCATGGAAACCAACTGTGCCCCGCGTCTCACCAACTTGTTCCTTTATTCATATGAGGCTGACTTCTTACAGGAACTTTTTAGGAAGAAAGAACAGAAGTTAGCAGTATCCTTTAACTTTCAGCTATATATATGATGTTCTCTCACTAGATAATTCAAACCTTGGTGACTATGTTGGACGCATCTACCCCATCGAACTGGAGATAAAGGATACAACAGATACGGTTAGGTTTGCCTCATATTTTGACTTACTTCTAGAAATTGACAATGAGGGTCGATTATAAACAAAACATTACGACAAAAAGAGATGTTTTCAGCTTCCCAATTGTGAACTTTCTTTTTCTATGTAGCAAAATTCCAGCACCGCTTGCATACAGACTATATATCTCCCAGTTGATACATGTACGATATTCCAGGGCTTGTATTTCCTATCATAATATCCTTGATAGAGGGTTGCTATAAAACCAAATAAACTTATCATAGATACCAGGATTGGAACTTTGTATCTGCGCCAGACGCGCGTTTCGTCTACAAAAGACTCATCAGTGACGCTCGAATCAAAAAAAGTTAAAAAGGCCAAAAAAAGTACGAAGTTAAGAACAATGAGGACCAAAAATTCCTAAAAATTTTGCCAAATACAGCTAAGGTAATCTATTCCTGAGGTACAAGTGGTGAAGTTGAAATTATCATTCGTAAATTTTACGGACGCCATCACGAGTTGGTTGACCGTTATGGATTATCCGTTTCACAGACTATAGCGGTTATGTCAGAACTGCAATCCCGTCCCCTTTTCCCTGAATGTGACCTACCGAATTAGACTTATTACCGGGTTTGTACTAACATGAGCAACACGAAAGGTGCCAAATGTGAAGCAGGATCTACTTACCCTTCTGGAGCACCTAAGATCACCTCCAGTTTTTGGTTGGGTTCCTGTTGCTCAGTCTTTAGATTTAGGAAGATGTGGTATGAGTGCCAATGAGACAACTCTCCATCCAAGTAACAATTTATAATTATAGTAAACCATTATAGATCAAGGTACGGCCTTCAACACGGAGCATTGGCTCACACCGAACAGCAAGCTATGAAGGGCCCCAAAAAATTACTAGTGTTAAACCATTCAAACGGGAAAACCAACGGTCTAATCTATATAAAAACGAGAAACGAGAAACACGTATGAACTACATAAACAGACGACAACTACTGTTCATCAGATTCCTGACTTAGGATAGGTGCAAACATTTGCAGCGGGATTAAACGTTTTAATGGTACCAAACATTCTCCCTTTTCTGAAACAATAGTATAACATCACAACATAGAACGACACACTATGAAATATCAATTGGAAGGCTTAACTCAATCAAGAAACGTAAATTAACACACAATGAACGAATGAACTTAATCTGTGATACCTGAATGCAAATACAAAGTTAATTAAAATTATAAGTGATAAATAATTAAGGTCAAAAGTTATTAAACAGGTTTAAACAAAGTTGAAGTATGACACCACTGTGAAATGTAAAACAATATTTAGATAATCATAGTGTTCTTTGTTGTGTTTTGTATACTATTGTTTGTCTTTTTTTTTTAGCCATGGCCTTGCCAGTTTATCTTAGACTTATGAATTTGAATGTTCTTTTGCGGTTGAACAAATTTTACTAGTCTTGAAAAAGTGCAAGCAAGCTACTACAGTTTTCAATCATGCAACCGTTAACATATAAAACAAGAAGAATGATATGGTACATGTATGGTTACATATGAGAAAACTGTATATGACATACATGTAAGCAACTATATATATTGAATAGAACTAGAAATAGAAATTCTTTATTTTCCAATCATGGACTTTTGCGGGTTTGTATAGGTCAATGTAAGACCATTTTCAACGATCACATACTGTACTCCGATTATAGTAATTTATGAGAATGCCCCGACTTGACATTAATGAAAACATTCATACCAGAAAATCAATGGACTAATTCCATATGTAGGAAGCAATACACGAAAATCAAATATATATGATTGACAGAAAACAACAATAAATAATGAATTATTAGAGGCTCCTGACATAGTTTGTAGATTGTAGTTAAGGTCCCTGACATAGGATAGTTGCAAAACAGTTCAACATAAGAATAGATTATTAAAGATAAATTGAATATGTCTTAACACATCACATTGCGGGGACACAAGACATAAAAAGACAACGATCAAAAAGATGAAGTACCGATTGCTAGTTACTGAAAACTAGTCAGTAGTAATCAAATGATTCTGAAATTTGATATATCTAAAATACTAGTCTAGATCGAAAAGATAGTACTTTTTTTTGCAGCTAAAACATACTGTCTGAAATATTTGTTTAGCCCATAGGGCCATGTGAGGCTATGTCATTACTTGACGTCCTTCGTGGTAATTTTTTTTAAATCTTCTACTCTGAAAACATTTAACTTTTACTAGATGTTCCTGAGAGTGTCTAGTTTATAAATTGCATCCATGGACTTGATCCACCAAGAAAAAAGGCTGGCTTTGCTGAAACTTGAACAAAGGGGTGAAATGCAGTTTTCGGCTTATATCTCAAACAATAAAGTAGTGAGAGCAAAATTGACATGGGTTAAAGTGATTAACAGGTAGAGATATCGTATACGATATTTTCAGACCTATTAAACAACCCTTTGTAAGAATACTGTCTCGGAATTGTTAAGGAAATATCACAGTTTTTAGATATTATCTTCAATATCTTTTTAGATAGAGAAAAGGTGTTTATGGCAAAAAATATCCAGCAAAACAAAATCTACAAACAAGTAAAAATGACCAAATGGTCAGTTGACCTTAAATGAGTTATTGCCCTTTAGAGACAATTTTTAACAATTTCTTGTCCGTTGTATACTTTTGAAACATCACCTCTAGACTACAAAAAAAAACTTTACCGATATGTTTCATAGGGTTTTTATTTTATAAATTGTATCCGGGGATTTGATCCATGGCTTCCGTTTCAAACAATTAAACATGGGGGAAATGCAGTTTTTGGCTTATATCACAAAATCTTAAGCACTGCCTTGAAATTTTGTGGACATTTGGACAACCCAATGTTTGGTTACTGTCCAGGAATTGTATATTATAGGAAAATTTCAGTTTTGGTTGTCTTGAATATTATAATAGATAAAGAGAAATTGTAATCAGCAAAAGTATTCAGCAAAGTCAGATCTGCAATAAAGCCAAATGACTGAAATTTTAAATTCATCCCTTATTGGGGTTATTCTTTTTAACAGATAATGTTTGGATACAGGTGGGCAATTTTAAGCTCCAATGAGCCTCGTGTTTAGACATCTATTACTTTCTAAAACCTTCGTGAAAGGTTATGGTAAAAATTTGGACATTTACTGCAGTTTACATATCTCAAAAATATGCTTTTAATTTCCCCCTGTGTTAACGGATTCATTTTTTTCCCTGCAAGTCAACATTTTAAATAAACTGAAAAGATGAAATGTCGATTAAAGATTTTCGGGGCATATAGTTGTACCCTAAAAAAAAAATGTCCACTCATTCATTGTTCAGTGGTTGTCGTTTGTTGGTGTGGTTCATAAGTGTTTCTCGTTTTTTATATAGATTAGACCGTTGGTTTTCCTGTTTGAATTGTTTTACACTAGTCATTTTGTGGCCCTTTATAGCTTGCTGTTCAGTGTGAGCCAAGGCTCAGTGTTGATGGCCGTACTTTGACCTATAATTGTTTACTTTTTACACATTGTGATTTTGATAGATAGTTGACTCATTGGCACTCATACCACGTCTTCTTTTTTATATCTATAATCAAATCTCATACTAACAAGTTCTCACCCTGAACATGCATTTAACTTGCAACTGGATGTACATTCACACTTCATGTTTTATCATACATGAACAAAACTTAATCCGATCAGTTCTTTTTGCGGTATTTAAAACTCTTTCCGTGTATTATATTTGGAACAGAAATTCTAGGAGTTGCGAGGTGGTAAATTGCATTAATCTTGTTTACTACTAGTGAGGCTTACTATTGAGTTAGAATTCGAGTTGAAGTTATAGTTTTAGTTCGAGATGAACTTGAAGTTATACTTCGAGTTACTCTTCCATTTAAACTTCGAGTTTGAGTGAAAATTCGAGTACCAGTTCAGGATACATTTCAAGTAATAAATAGTTTTTGTTAAAAGCAAAGACAAATGCGAAACACAATAAAAAATGAATATCAGCATCAAATAGCAGAGTTATTAATATAAATCTCAAATGAGTACAAAACGGCATGGGGAAATATGATATCATCGACCCTTGCTAAGGAGAACCAAAAATTAATCCGAAGGAGTTGCATATACAAATTTAGAACTTCCAAAAAAAATCAATGGCAAAGTCTTTGATTTGTTAATGGGAAAACCCAAAATAACTATGACAAACAGAATAAGGTGCAGAATATATGGTAAAGATTTTGAAAAAGGCACACACCATTCTGTCTAACGGTTAAAGAGTGGTTAAGTATATAAAAAAAAAAGGGACACAAGGCGGGCCGGACGGACGGACTCTCCCATTACTGAAACTTTATTCCTCCGCTTTAAAGAAAAGCGCTGGGGATATAATAACATGAATAATGAGTCCTGAAAAATCGAAGAAAATTAAAAGAGTTAAGAGATTATCTTTACATTTAAATAACAAATAAGACTTATGAATATATTCTCATTTTACGTATTTGTGTGCAAATATAAATGCATTTACTTAATCAAATAATAAAAAACGGACAATAAATAAATACGATTTCCGATGTTTAAAAAGAAAAAGATTGATAACCAATATCAAATCACTAACCAAAAAAATATAAAAATAAATCGAACATGATTTTGGAAATGCATGAAGCAGAAGTAATTTCAAATCATTTTATACTTTTGAATTTTGCTTTAAAGAGGCGTAAAATACCAATGGGGACATCAAAATGAAAATGACTATTATTTAAGATGCGACTATAGGTCACCGCGTTTAAGTGAACAAAACCCATAATGTTAAAATTAGAATAAAAAATGGTCCAGGCTATTTGAAAATTTCCAACAAATCCAGGACTTGCATGAATTATTCCTAAATAAATAAGTAACAATTTTATTATGTCTACCACGTTGGATGGATTTTAAATGAGGCTTTCTTGGACTTGGACTCATTTTTTTGCTAGCCATCGTTTGCTAGTATATGTTTTCCAATAATAAAGAGTGCGATTTCCTGTGATTCCCTTTCTTAAAATAAATAGCAATTGTCAAGCGATAGAAAATTCTAACGAACTCCTAAATTTGCTTTATGAAACGCACATTAACGTAATCGTTATGTAGTTGTTAGTTACACGGTAAAATCTACGCTTGTCTTTATTAGCGATTGTTTTATGAAACGGCAGCCTGGACTTATCAGAATATCTTTGATCTATATGCTGCTGTCAAATGTTTATAACAATACTGTTAAGTTAATCTTAAATCACTTCTGCATGGATTGCAGCTCTCAAGTGACATCAGTTATAGTTATGAATCATGAAAATGGCTGTCATTACTTAGTCCGCATGCGTGTATGCTAATGTTGTTAAACTCAACTAAATATATATTTGTAGAAGGCAGTTATGTTTTAATTCATGTGCCTAGTCCCTTTTCGTGATAAGTTTGATTTTCGTTTTTTACTTACCACTCTTTCAACCGTTATCTCCCCTACATTTTTGAAACCATCGCCATGAATTGTAAACAGTGCACCTCCACTGAAGAAAAAAAATATAAAGAAATCCCTGGAATACGATTGTACTTTTCAAAGAGGTATTAAAAAACAATCTGCTTGATTTTAAAGTTGAAACAGTATCAATTATCGAGTTATTTTTCAAACTTTAGCATACACAAGAGAAGTGAGATAGACACTAATTATAAATCAAACCTAAAACAAAACAGAAAAAACATCAATTCTGTAGAAACCCTTATGTCTTGCTTTAATAATTTTCTTCAAATATCTATATACGCATACCTTTGTAAAGACTTCGGGAATTCAGTCGAGATATTAAATGTTGGATCTGGTAAATATTGAAACGTTGCATTTAAATTAAACGCTGTCAAGTCATCAATAACAACTTTCAGCTGAGTCATGTTACGAGGTTCTATTGATTTGCCAGTTTTGCACTTGATGTAGGAATAATTTGAACTAGACACCTTTTCAGATTCACTGTAATAAACACATAAACTTTTATATTATGTTGATAGTATAATGCAGTTGTTAAAGTTAGAATGATAATACTTGAAATTTTAAATTATGCACAAAGCAAACAAAATTACGACAATGAACGACGTCTGAAGGTGCAGGGCAAAATAACCTCCTTGGAAATGAAAAATGCCAATACTATAATTTTATACATAAAACCAACGACTTAGCATAAGCGGTTCCGTTTAAACGTACCTAAACACAAACTTGAACATGTAAACTATGCAAAAGTGTATTAAGTACAAACTTGAACAATTAAACTAGGCAAAAGTTTTAAAGTCAATAAATCATGATAAGTGGGTGGGGTCATATAATCTCCAAAGAAATTAATGATACGTGTAAATGCTAATAAATTGCATACCATATTTCATTGAATTACAGTAGTGTATCACAAACTTTAACTTGTTAAAAGTCATTATAGATACCAGGCTTATAATTTAGTAAAGCAGTCCCGCGTTTCGGCTACATTAGACCTCATTATCGGTGGTCGAATCAAAACCGTTGCAAACTCAAATCAAATATCAAAATGTTGAAAAGTATAAATGACAAAAAGTTCTAAAAAAATGTGACAAATAATGCTCAGACAATCTATTTCTAGGGGTAAAAAACTTTGTGTTTTAGTTAATTCGTCATTTAATATAGAGTAAATCTACATTTAAATGATACTGCAGGTCAGTACTGCACTTGTAGTGGTGACAAATGAGCTGGAAATATCCTTGTGGACGATCCACTAGCATTGGCACCGACCTAGTGGTAGTAAAAAGTCACCAAAACTACACGGCTTGTATGTAACTATGCAAAGGTTTCAAAGTCATTATACCGTGAATGAATGGGTGGTGCATACCAAATATTATTGACTTTCAAATAGTGGTACCGGTTACCTGTAAACTGATCTAAAAGAAAAGGTAAATAAACCATGACTGTGTCCCAAACTGATAAGTTCTTGACACCCAATATAAGTATACATCTCCCAATTGATACGATATTCCCGGGCTTGTGTTTCCTATCATGATTTCCTTGATAGAGGATTGCTGCTCACAAGGAAGCTATTAAACCAAGAGTTCCAAATGGTGAAGTTGAAGTCATCCCTTCGTACATTTTACGGACGCCATCACGAGTTGGTTGACTGTTATGGAATAACCGTTTCACAGATGATATCGGATATGTTCCTTATGTCGTAACTACAATACCCTCCCTTTTCACGAATGTGAATTACCGAATTAGACTATTTACCGGATTTGTAATAACATAAGTAACACGACGGGTGCCACATGTGGAGCAGGATGTGCTTACCCTTCCGGAGCACCTGAGATCACCCCCAGTTTTTGGTGAGGTTCGTGTTGCTTAGTCTTTGGTTTTCTATATTGTGTCATCTGTACTATTATTTGTCTGTTTGTCTTTTTATTTTTGGCCATGGCGTTGTCAGTTTGTTTTCGATCTATGAGTTTGACTGTCCCTCTGGTATCTTTCGTCCCTCTTTTAAGTCATAATTCTATAAACAGTACATTTACAGTAAATTAACATATCAATGATATTTCAAATCAACACACATGTGCTGACTATTGGCCAGATTGTACACTCAGGCACTAGTACACCAATTTGGACCTGTCATTTTCATCTTAACAGCTCTTAATAAAAGACTCAAACATAAATTATCAAGTCATTTTAAGTATTTCAGTTAATTTTCAGACGTATCTTCTGCGATAAATTAAGAACTGTTCAGACAATTTGTTTGCTGTCAATTATGATCAGTTCGTACGTTGTTATTTGCCTGTATACATCACCAACATCAACGCACATAAAGAATTGGACTGAACATTACTGAATTGACTGCAAGCGAATAATTGTAAAAGTTCTGAATTTACCGCAATATAAAATACTGACAATTGACAGAAAGACTGAAAAATATGATTTAATGACTTTTCCAGATGAAGTTAATATCAAAATGACCGTTTAAAATTAAAGTTCATTTGTTTGTAAGGTAAGATCGACAATTCTTGACGGTGATCATACAATATTATAGAATAGTATTATTCTTTATTACCTTGTTTTTACGTTCTGATAAAGTCTCACCTGCAACAATGTTTTCCCACATATAGCTAGAAATCGTTTAGTTATAAGTAAATACATAATTTCAAAGATAAATCATTATGAGGGACAATATCAAAGAACACAAAACGTATATTTTTATCAGAGTATCACATGCCGTCACCGATAATCCATTAGCACATTTAAAACAAAGTTATATTTCATTTGTACCTCTTTACCACGGATGCGAAAAACATGACATAAAATGTACTATCCATTCTATTATATCTCTAATTAACTACTTAATCACTCAAGGGGTGATACGAAAGTACAATTTTATGAGGTAAGACCTTGTCAGATTAACGAAAATATATTTTTTCACTGCATATTGTCCTCCATATTTGCTACAATATGCAAACCTTATATGTCTTTTATGTTCTGGTATTTGATATCTCACCCGGCTTAAAATTTAAGTTGTTTTTGTAAATACTTCTTTCGATATAATAGCTTTTGATTCATTATATGATGCCATTTTTTTTATTTTCTTTGAAGGTAGGATTAGTTATTCTATGACTTTTTCATTTGTCAGATTTTCGAGGTTGTAGGACATTGCATGCTGTTTCCACTACAAACTGTTCCGAGTCTGAAAAGACCATATTTCGTAAGGTCGAGCACAGATTTTACTTGACAAGACTCGACATAATCTCAAACGTACTATACTGTACATAACTGTACTCGACTTTGGTCTCGACCTTACTTAATAAGTCTGATTGAGTACTTGATAATCTTGATATAGTCTAAATATGTTCCCGACAAATGCTCGACCAGTCTCGACCAGTCTCGACTCAGTCTTGATCTTTAAATTTAATTAATGGGTGAAAAAAGCTAGAATTTTCAGTTTGGACTAAATTCAGATAGTCATCTTTAATTTGTTTTATAACTTTTCCAAACAACTTTTATTTGACAGCAATGAACTAACTACCAAATAACCTGGAGTTTTGTAAGATTAATATATAATTGAGTTAGATGGGCTGATTCAGACCAGTCAAGACTAAATTGAAAGGTCAAGACTGAGTCGAGTGGAGACTGGTCGAGACTGGTCGAGCATATGTCGAGACCATATTCAGACTACACCAAGATTATCAAGTACTAAAATCAGACTTACTAAGTAAATTCGAGACCATAGTCGAGTACAGTTAAGTACAGTTAAGTACTGACGAGATTATGTCGAGTCTTGTCAAGTAAAATTTGTGCTCGACCAGTAAATCGAGCACAAAATATGGTCTTTTTAGACTCTGAGCAGTTTGTAGTGATAATGGCTTTAAGGAGAATTTGCAAATCGACTTTATCAGTGTTGAAAGAGTCTAATTATTCCTATATATTATATTAACCCAATTACACGTACATGGTAGCTGGTAGAGGAAACAAACACTGGCGTTAACACATACTAGTATACCTGCATTCTATGCAAAACACATCGTCACAAAAGGAAATAGTGTATCGATTTGGTCCTTCGAATCCAATATCGAGACCTGTTATTGTTATAGTTGTGTTTCCAGATAAGATTCCTTTCGTTGGGAAAAATTCTATGATTTTAGGTTCCTAGAATGAAAATTACACATTCAATGAGAATATTTTGAGAATCTTATTAATATTTTTTGTATGTTCAGATTTTATCAAATCGATATAACTTTATTACTACATCTACATCTACATCTTAATGTATTGTTTTACTACAAGATGTAAATATTGGTCTTACATAATAACACATTGAAAAATATAATCTATGTAGGCACTCCAAAACAAAAATGCAATTCTGAGCAGTTATGGTTGAAAAAAAAAAAGTAAAATCACAAAAATACTGAACTCCGAGGAAAATTCAATCGGAAAGTCCCTAATCACATGGCAAAATCAAATGACAAAACAAATCAAACGAATGGACAACAACTGTCATATTCCTGACTTGGTACAGGCATTTTCAAATGTAGAAAATGGTGGATTGAACCTGGTTTTATAGCGCTAAACCTCTCACTTGTACGACAGTCTTATCAAATTCCATTATATTTACAACGATGCGTGAACAAAACAGACATTATAAATAAAATAGTCAAAATAAGGGTACAGCAGTCATCACTGTGTTACAATATCAAAACAAACAATTATTTACAAAAAAGCACAAAAGCATCTATCAAACTAAAAACCACATTCATTGCTTCGCATGTCTTACGTCAGAAAATGTAAACGTCACATAAGAAAAAAGTTTGTCATTCAATGTTTATTCAAAACAATTTTATAATTTCACATGGGGAATGTTGGTATACAGGGTTAAAAAATCAAAAAATCAATGAAACTTATGATAATAATAAAAACCATTCAAAGTCAATATATTACAAGTGACAATAAAGCAAAACAATCTGCTAGTTACCTTGAAGGTGAAGTATATGGTGTTCGAATCGCTGTAGTTATTTCCGTTTACTAAAACCACTATTCCGTTTTTCTCGTAAGCGTTGCCTTTTCCAATAACACAAGTCAAACTGTTCAAAAAGATAAAGAAACTATGTATCCGAATATTTAGTTTTTAAATAAGTAGAATACGATTGATTGATTTGAATAGACCAGAATACATTTACAATTTTGATTTCGAGTCCGGTTTATAAACCAAAGCCTTAGTATTAACCGAATGAATATTATCCTGTTCAATGAGATAAACAATTGCATTCTATTTACATAACATTCATCCATTACCCCTTTAAGCCCGTTTATTTAGCGTATGTTAATGTACGTTACTGATGTTGTCTTATTCACAGTTGTGACCTTTTGAGTGTCGATTTGCATAGTCATTGATACATACCTATAGGAGAATGGGACGTCTGTAGAGTATTCACTAGTAAATGCATTTAAGTGTTAAACGGTTATTGCATAGTAACATCATCTGAAGTCTGAAACTAACCACGCTGAGTCTGTTGAAGGTTTTAACTTATTTGTTTAAGCATTTTCTTCTTTTAATCTCAGTTGTGGTCGGACATTTTGCTTGCAGACATTCCATATACTGTTCAGTACTTTTGCATAATGATGTTGTTTCGTACATTTAGATAACAGCTATTGAGCAATCTGAACATTGGCTGTACATATCTACATTGACTGCAAGTGAATAGTACTGAATTTGGCGTAGTGAAAAGCAAAATAACAAAAATACCGTACTCCAAGGAAAACCTAAATCAGAAAGTTCCCTGTGAAATGGTAAAATCAAAAGCTCAAACACATCAAACGATTGGAAAACAACTGTCATCTTCCTGACTTGGTACAGGCATTTCCTTATGTAAAAAATGGTGGATTTCACCATAGATAGACGGATTGTGAAAATTGACTAAAAGGCTGAGCACCATTTAATTATCTTCTGTTTTGTCTTTTGAGAGCAATTTTGATTATAAATAACGTTTCAGTTCAAAAATGCTTGCTTGTGACCATGCTGAATGTTGCCTTAATTATCAATCATATAGTTTGTATTCGGAAAAATATATCTTCCATTTCATATCGACTTTGAGCGTAGATTTTTTACTCAAAATTTGTAACTATTAATAACAAAGATCATGAACTTTTAATTAGGGATACTATGACTGATTTTCGTCAGTTTTTTTTTATCTTTTAATCGAAGATTGGAAATAAAAGGAATGGAAGACGGTGATGACTGTATGGTATTCCTTCAAATTAAATGTTGAAAGAGGACGACATTTTGAAACATTCGTAACAAATGATAATGTCTTGTGTCTTGGAAATACTAAGGTATGCATATTCGTATGCAAATTTTGCTTATTTCTCTACTGTTTTAGGACAGTATATACAAACGTTTAGTATGCGCTCTTGTAAAGACATTCGTTGATGCTGTCTATAATCTTTTCTGTATACATGTATATCATGAATTTGTAAGAAAAAATAAATCATTACTTAGTATAGGGTGTATGGACTCTAACTGTGGAACATCTTACTCCACTGATAGCAACATAGAAACTATCATTTGCATTTCCGAGATGATTTCCAGATATTGTCAACAATGTTCCACCATTAACTGGTCCACTTGCTGGATATACCTATATGACAAACATAATAAATTTAGTCACTAATTAACCTGTGTTTAACTAAATTTTTTGCATTTAATATATTGTAATGCCAGTAGTTGCATAACTATATGGATATGACCTTAAATGTAATTTAGCAACTAAGAGTATTTCTTAAACACTAACTGCTACAGTGTTTTTAAATATCTTAAAATATAGAACATTTGAAAAGCTAAAGTCAATATGTAAAAGAAGCTTGACCTTTGCTACCTTTAAATATTTTGACAGCGACTGACAAAAAGAGCCCAGATGCGGCATTTACGATAATGTATTATAAAGTCGTAAAGTTGACAATGTCAAATTTAAACGAGCACCTGCAGTTGTCATAATTACCGATTTGTAATAGGTTGACGAATAGCTGCGCTACCGTAGCTATATGACTAAGGAGCTACGGTTCCGCATCTAGTTTACGACAAGATTGAGTATAGAATGAACTTTTGATACTTTTGAAAATTGTATATTATTTTGATATTAATAAATTTTGTACCTTGAAATGCATAACATGAAGCATTTTATGATACAGAAAGGATACAAACATTTTGTATCAAATATGCTACTGATAATGATTTGCCACTTCCAGGGAGGTTGCCTAATTACAAGAACCATCCAGTTTTGTTGTTACCACCTGACAAGAATTCAGTCGACATTCATCCAGAAAAGGAAAAAAAGTATCAGGAATTTGCTGGTAGAATTTCAAGAAGAGGAAAACCTTAAGAACAGTTATTGTTAAATGAATACAATATTCATGTACAACTTGCCAAAGAAAAGAGAGACTACTACCTTTAGCAGGTGAGACTAAGTATAGAGAATTATATGGACTTGCCAAAATGCACTTAAGGTGGTACCCAACACCTTGACTAATATTAATTTGGCTCGTTTATTTTTCATAAAATTTTGACAAAATGTTTACTTTGACCCTTTGACAAAAATATAAAAATGTCAAAAAAATTTGAACCAACCACTTTATCAGAAAAATTTCATTGGCTATATAGCAGTTTGACAAACACTAATTTTGATCATTGAGAAGTTTAATATTTCCTTAACAAAACAACGTAATTAAAACGTTTAGCTGATTTTTACAGAGTTATCTCCCTGTAGTGTTAGGTACCACCTTAAACAATCAGGTAAAGAATAAAGAAAAGTAAAATTTATGTATGGATATTTCATACATGTTTATCTCCTTATATCTCCCCTAACTATCCATTCATATTCATAAAACAAACGTTTGAATATTCATTGAAAACATATTTGATATTTTTATTATTAATTATATAAAGTCTTTACCAAATGTTAAGTGCATGAATAATATTCACATGTAGATCAGGTTTACATTCAGTTGTATAAGTGGTCAACTTTATGCTAGACAATAATTAATAAAATGCAATATTTATCATGACAGTTTTACTTTCAATATAACATACATGTACATGTCTCCATATACATGTATCCTTTTTAGACTTAATGGGATCTTGGATTGGATATATTAAATTTAAATGTACTACCATTATTACAGGAACTTTTTTTTATGGTTTAATAGGGCCCGTCCAAATTGCATTTATTTGATCAATCCAAAAAGACTTATCGTTAACTTTATGATTATATTTCGTTAAATACACTAAATACACTGCCGAAAATTACCCAAGGAACTTATTTTAAATAAATATAACATAAACGGTAATACTTGTCCTTTCCTATATCTAGATATTTCAGTTGTACATGGGAAACTCTACACTACAATTTACGCCAAAAAGGACGAATTTTCTTTCCCTATTGTTCATTTTCCTTTTCTGAATGGTTATATTCCTTTGGCACCATCTCACATCTCGTTCGCTATGCCCGTGTCTGTAGTGACGTTTTGGATTTCAATGAACGTAATCTATGTATTATTGATAAAGTATTAAGTCAGCGATTTCGATACGACAAATTACTTAAAACCTTTACTAAATTATTCCATAGATACAAAGATTTGGTTTGTAAGTTTGGCTGTACCTAATCACATTCTAATTTTTACGGAGATGTTGTTTACCAAGCCCGGAAATTCAGATACCATCCGGGTAAACTAATCGATACTTTAAATAAAATACTTCTAAAAGGTTTCCAATTGAACACTGTAATTAGGTCTTTAAATATTGTTTTTTTTTATAAATAAGTATTGATTTTGTTATATTAACCTTAATATGTTAAAAACAAATTAAGGTTATTTTTATATACATACACATATACACATTAACGATTCTACAATCTGTCGATACCTGTATTTTGGCATTGCACAAGTTCATATTTTTCTCTGACTGTTAATGACGTCTTTACACTAAATCCATTGGATGTTGGATGTGTATTGATTGATACTGTAGTCTTAGATACATGAATGTTTTATTAGTTGTTATTGGCTTTTAACTAGCTGTCAGTAACTGCGAATACTCTCAGATCTGTACTTAGTGTCTTGTTTGTTGAAGGAATGTATAAATACCCTGCCACGTCCGATCTGTGTTTTTGTTATTTGTTTTTAATGCTTTGTATCATTCTGATGAGCTAAGCTCTTTTCAACTGATTTTTGATAGTTTATACATAATAATGTTGTACTGTTAAACCACTGTACCAGTTTAGAGGGAGATAATTATACCACATCTTTTTATTTTTATAGTTCTTATTTTACGTATATTCTCAATCCAAAGAATATAGTTGTTAGCATTTACATGTGTTTTAAATGTTATTCTCCACAGTCAGTACAGACCACTGTACACTGTTCCAGGGATAATGCTCAACAAGTTCACTTTCCTCACCATGCTCAGCAAGTGAGACCCATTTATTTCAAAACACCAAGAAGATGTAATGTGTTTTGAGTTTACTCAGAAGGATCTGGTAATTATTCATTGATTCATGTACATTTGAATATATACTGTTGATAGACAGTAACATGAACATATGATTTGTTGTGATCATTTTAAAACAAAGATTTCAATATCAACAATTAAACTAAGTTGCAACAAACAGATTAACATAATCACTGGGCATACAAATGTACAAACGGATACATGTACATGCACATTGTAAGGGATAATAATGTGCGTACATTTTAATAGGTCAAAACTCTGATAAAAAAATAACAATACTATTATGTTCCATGTATGCATGGAGTAGTAACATGTATGTTTCCTAAAGATATGATTGATATTTAGTGTTTTACCAATATTGCATTCTCTTTATACTTTATGAATATACCATTGTATTAGATATTTATGCTTATGTTTTGAATGTTTTCAAAATAGTTTTTGTAAATCTTGTTAATGATTTGTAGGAAAACAAAGATTCTTTTTGCTTGATGAAAATCGAAATAATGGCATATTAGCACACTATGTTGTTAGTATGGTGCATCACAACTTCAACAAATTTGGTCATTAAGAGACTGATGCTAAAATCCATTTTTATAATGTCACTGGTCAGAACAAGAATAATGTAGTATGCAAGTATGGACTCATATTATTTTACACAGTGTGATAATATTCAAATTATAACCAAGACAACAATCGACGAATAAAACTTTCAATTCTATTTAAAAAAAACAACAACAATTATTGTATTCTCTATGTATGTGTAACAATTAAATTCGTAGAATGTTATTGTGATAATTTTGTGATAAAATATTTACATGTCATGCAATTAACTTCCAAAATATTACTTATTGTTTTCTAAAAGGTATATTAAGATATATTTTTCATATGATATTTATTGTAAATGTCATCCCATTTATTGTATGATAATTTTCAATGTACTGTTATTTTGGTTAAATTTCTCATTTTGGTATATGTATCTTTCAAATATATTTTGTAAGTACTGTAGTAATATAATTTCTTTTTGACAGGATTACACAAAAGCATAGACTACTCAATGAGTATTGCAAGACATACAAAGTCTGAGCCTGATTGACCATTTAATGTTTAGAAGTTATAGTGGAGATATTCAACAGCAAAAACATTATCAGATGTAGATAATGGTAGTTTATATAACAATATATAAAAATTGAAATTACAATTTAATATATAAAACATTATTACTTGATCAATAGGTAATTGGTATTTATTTGGTATTTGCGATAAAGATTTCCATGTTTTTTTTTCTAAAGTCATTTCAATTAGTAAATTTTGTCGCCTATTCAATATTGATCAAGAGGAATAACTCTAACACATAGGTAACCGGGTTTACTTCTTTAGATTTAACATTATTAATGATTTATTTTTGTACTCATTCTTCAACATGTACTCATAATACATTCGCACATAGATTTTTATACACATTTGTTTGATTAACTAAGTTTCTAAAGTTATGTATTTGTTGTTCTAGATTAATGTAACTTGCATAATATGGTCTTCTGTTTTTGATGTCTTCTAGCATTTTATTGTTAAAGCATCTTTTCAAATTTACTTTCTTGAAATGTGTATGTATGCGTTAATGCCCTGATATTATTTATTAAAATTCTTACAGTTCATTAATCATACTTTCTTCTGTTAAAGTTATCTGAAACTGTGACACGGTCCATCATAAATGGACACAATATTACACAAGTTGTAGGAGATATACAAGATCCTGTTATGTTTTATACATGGAAACCGTTTTTGCAACAGTACTTTAAAGTTTGAAACATATAACTGACTTTCACCATTTTGGTATGAACTCAAAACACACAGGAGAGGGAAAGTGCAGAGAAAGTGCATCATCAGAATCATAAACATTCAATTTACTAAAATGCAAAACTAGAACCCCACATCAGACTAATATCACAGGACTTGACACTGCCAGGTAGTGGTATTTATGTGAACAGATAAGACAGTACTGCTACTCATATTCAGCTAAGGACATAACATGTCCAAAACCGATTGTTCTTAAAAAGGAGATAGACTTAACACAAAGAGACGAACAAACTGTCAAAGTCAACGGAGGAAGATACAGGATTTGCTGAAATAAAAAAAAAAAAAAAAAAAAAAATAAAATATTTCAATGAAAAATTATTTAAGTCTTAATACAATTCTTAGTTTGAACATATTTTATTGTCCAAAAACATTGACAATAGGATTAGACACAAGTTTTGCAACTAAGAACGTCTTCTCCATTACATACAAATAATAAATAACCGAACAAAATAAAATACATAATAATAACATCATAAACAATATTAATATGGAGACATGAAATTAACAAGAATTTAAACGACATGGCTCATCGATTTCTAAAAGTCGAGTTGACCGTAAATTTATTTATGATAGACCTAGTAGGTTGTTTTAAATTTGGAATAAATATTCACTCAAAAGGTAAGTTATTATTTTAAAGCAGTTAAATTAAATTGTTGTTGTCAACTGATAGGATTTTATATATAAAATCAAATTGATGATCCATGTCTTTGGAAAAAATGAACAATTTCATTCGAAGTCAACAAAAGTAATTACATTATTATTGTTATATATTTAACTATAATGTCTATACACTATGAAAAGCGATTGGTGTCTTTGATATAATTCTGCACTTTTGTAAAAATTAGCGTGTTTATGTTCATATTAAACATATCATTACCGTACATTAAAGTTTCCAAGTCGGTAGGTATATTTTCTTTTCTAAGTTCAAAAAATAAGATATTCCTTTGAGCTGTATAATTTTTACATGAAAGGAAATAATGTTGAGCATTTTCATATAAATAACCACATTGACACATTGCGTTAGGTTTAATATTTGCGTGATACAGATCCATGTTAAGGGTACTGCATTTGTTTCTTAATCTTGCGTGCAAAACATTTAAATATCTATCGCCAATAGTGAAATATGTAGGGAGTGATTTGTTTTTATAATATTTCTGTTTAATTTCTAATTTAAGTATATTAAAAGACAGTTCATTTCTAATACTTAAATCGAGCGAATTCCACAGTTTAATACAAGATGGTATAAATGATTCTTGATAAAGGGACAGTCTGCTAGAGGTTTGGAATATATTTTGACTGTTTCGTAGATTGTAATTGTTTGTTTCTGCAACTGTAGGGGGTATTAAGTCTAATAAGTATTCTGGAGCGTCCTCTTTCATAATTTTGTAAAATAAAGTTAATTTCTTAACTTCCCGTCTAATCTTTAACTTTTCTCATCCCGTCTCTATATAAAGTGATTGGGTGCTAGCATAGCTTGTTAAACCAGTGACAATACGTGCTGCTTCCAGTTGTAATTTTTCTAATCTTTCAGAATTTAACTGTCCGCAATTATCCCAAACTTCAGAAGAATATTCTAGAACGGGCCTAATAAAAGTGAAATATATTTTTTCTAAATATTCCCTTTTTAGTCGGAATTTCAAACGTCTAAGAACATTTAATTTTTTTGACACCTTTTCTATTAAAGAATCAATATGCTTGGTCTACTTACAGTCACTGCTAAAAATATGCCTAAATGTTTGTGACTAGTAACTGTATCTACCTGAACTCCGCCAAAATCAAAAATCAAGTTATTTTTTGAATTTTTGTTACTAAACAACATGATATTAGTTTTATTGGGATTGAATTTAACTAGCCAAACATTTGCCCAGGAATTAATATTTTGTAGATCGATATTTATCATAGATTGAAGAGTAGTTTCATCTGGAGCAGTATGTTCTATAGATGTATCGTCTGCAAACATTCTACTTAATCCAATCATATCATCTGCAATGTCATTAATGAATATTAGAAATAAAAGAGGACCCAGTACCGAACCCTGTGGAACACCAGCTTTAAGATTACCTAATTCGGAAGTCGCCTCTTTTAATACTACCCTCTGAGTTCTATTTGTTAAGTAACTTTCATGCCATATTAACAGATTGCCTTTTATACCATATCTTTCTAACTTGTGAAGTAGGACCCTTATCCAAACTCGATCGAATGCCTTGCTTACATCAGCAAAAGTTAAACTTGTATAAAATTTATTGTCTAAAGCATACACGATAGAATGGTACATCTCAATTAGTTGATGAAAAGTAGAGCAGCCGGGTATGAAACCAGACTGAAATTTATACAAAAGTTTATTAGAAACTAAATGATTGAACATATGTTTATATATTATTTTTTCCAGTACCTTGCTCACGCAAGAAAGAAGTGATACCGGTCTAGAATTAGACGGCATTGACTTATCTCCATTTTTAAATAAAGGGATAACATATGCCAATTTCCAATCTTTAAGAAATATATTTTGAGAGAGCGATTTATTAAAAAGAATACATAAGGGAAGTGCAATTTCATTTTTTACTGTTATAAGCATTCTATTACTGATTTTGTCTGGACCAACAGCTTTATTTGGATCTAAAGTAGAAATAATATCTTTAACGTCTTCTAAAGTTACGGTAATTTCTGACAAAACGTTAATACCCCTATCATCGAAGTCAGGCAAATTTTTGTTTTCTTCATCTAGACTAGCTATTGAACAAAAATATCTATTTAGAATATCAACGTTTTCTTTTGCATCATAAGAAAATTCAAATTATTACTTGGGTTTTGCATCGGTGGAATATCATTTGAAGATCTGTCTTCTTTTAATAAGGAGTTTATGATTTTCCAATATACTCTACTATTTGTTTGCTTGTTTGCTTGAGGTCATTTAAGTTTTCATTAATATTTTCGTAAAAGTTTTGTTTAATTTGTTTCTTTAAATTATTCACTCGATTCCTTTGGTTTTAAAATTTCTTTTCGTTTGTAGTGCTTTTATTTTTTTTAAATATTTTCCGAAACCTGTCTCGTTTTCTTATTTCTTATGGAGATTTGAATTAAACCAGATTTTATCATTAGATCGAATAATAACTTCTTTTTTCGGAATGCAAGATTCAGTCACTTTTAAAAATTCATGCGTAAATATATTGCAAGATTCATGTATGTTAATATCATTATCCAGTAATTTATTCCATTCGACCTCTGAAACCATCTGTTTCATTAAATTATAATCCCCCCTTTTATAGTCCCATATTGTACGTTTGAAACTCTTCGAGTTACTGAACCCGCTTCTGACTGTAATGTAAGTACCTTCATGATCACTTATGTCTCTATCGATAGGTAGAATACCCGAGTCAATAAATTGAATAGAATCAGTTATTAATATTGGGTCTAATAAGGACAACGAACCAGTTCGTGAATCAAAATGAGTAGCGTCGTTAATTGTATTAAATAGACAATTTATACTTAGTATATCACTTATACAGTTAGGTAGGTTGAGAAGAAAATTTTTATTTAGATCACCCAAACAAATAATATGATTAGTTTCGTCTAATGCCCTTTTCAACATCATATCGTATAGCGACCAAAAACTGGACGGTGAAAAGCGCTCAGATCGATAAGTAATGTTTATCAATATCACGTGCAATTTTGTTTTCAACTCAAACCACCTAATTTCTAGACTATCATGCTCCAAATCCAGGCGCCGCTTTATTTTAATGTTACTTTTATAATACATAATAACTCCGCCTCCATCGGAGTTCCTGTCTTTCCTTATTGGTGTTTCAAATTCCGGGAGTGCTATTTTTTCGTTGGTAATAAAAGGGGCCAGATGAGTTTCTGAAAAAAAAATATGATATCGAATTCTTCCATAACATTTGAAATATAAACCAGTTTGGTTCTCAAACTGCGTATATTACAGTGGAAAATTGATATACTTTGATCTGAAATGTCAACTGTATTCGCAGGGCCGGGATTTGTTTCAACATCTCCTGCCAAAATCAACATATTTACATATATCAGACAAATAAACAAGAATGATAAAATGTTTTTCAGCATGGATAATTGGTTTTTAACTATGCAACAAAGCCATAGTATAAATGAACAAAATACATCATATATATTGACATGTATTTGTATCGCTTTTCTTGTAAGTACTCCACTAATTTTGCCGTAAAATATCCCTGTTGTTATTCTATGTGTGATTGCGTCACTACCCATTGTCAAAAATTGATCTGACACACATGTTTAAAAAGGGCTGTATAAAAACTAAACAAAGAAAAAATGACTTAATTGTTGACTTCGAATGGTAATAATGAAAACATATGAACATATAAAACAAAAAACAGTGTATGTACAAGGAATACTTGCGTTCTGTAAATCGATGTATGTTTGCAAATATCAAAATTGGAAAAAAAGGTTATGATATACTTTTTAACTGTAGATTAAATCAATCTATAAATGAATATATATATATTTATACATTTTTTGTACCTGTTGAAATTTGTATAGTAATTAAAATTCGAATATCTACATTAATTTTAATTTGACTTAGAAGGTCTTAAACTTTAAATTTGTGATCAGACACAACAAAATTTAACGTTTAAATTTTTAAATTACTGAAGTTACAACACAATTCTTGTTGCACAATATATACAAAAGTAGTGAAGTAAAACAATTGATTAGAAATGACATAATGTAAGTCAAAAGAAATTTAAAGTAAATGTAGTGTCAGCTTCCATGAGACAATCTTCAGAAAAAAATTAGTTATTTCAAAACAAAAATTTCTATTGAAATTTAATTTTTCTACCAAGGCAACCATGTACATTTATTGTAAAATATATTGTATAAACCCATATCCTCTTATAGTTGATGTGTTTCCCTCGGTATTGATTTGTAACCCGGGTTTGTTGTCGCTTAATGACTATTGAACAGCGGTATACTACTGTAGCCTTTACTATACATGTTTCAATTATATAAAAAAAATAATTCTTTGCTTCATATACATTGAAATTTTAAGTTCTCCCAAAGTTACAATTTAACACAAAAAATTGTCTGTAACTTTTTTTAAATAATTTGTGGTTATATGTATGTTGCTATGGTGACCGATTTAACAGTGCAAAAATATAAATGATCACATTACGTCATACTATTTCAAACTATAAGACAACCTTTAAACATAAATTTCAGGTTTCTGAATATTTTATAAACAATTTTGGAAGAAAACAGCTTTACAAGAAAAGTCACGAGTTTTTGAATGATTTTTTTTTCAATTGTTCAATTTAATTCAAGGAAACATGAAACTTAAGATTCAGGAAATGGATTCTTTTCAGAATCTACTTAAACTATCTCCTTGCAATTTTCACTGAATGTGATTCATGAGTATTAGACTCCACAAATGCAAACAATCAAAATACTTATTTTTCGCATTTTCTCAGTCATGGTCAATTATAATGTATGTTAACATTACTGAATGCATTGGCATAGGATGGGGAATTATTTGACATGGATAAAATTGCAAAATTTGTTTTTTCTATAATAATGATTTTTCCTTCTTGTAAGAGAACTGATCTTCTGAGAAATATTTTAGTTATTTTGCCTTATAAATGCATGTGAAGATTCTGAAAAATATCAGTTGTGATACCATGTATCTGTATTTTTAACTATACATATTTAATATACAATACCTGATGAATTTCAGGTGAACTGTATGTGGTTAAATTCCCCGAGTTATGTTCGCATGACACTGGACCTGAAACACACAAAAATTAACCAACATACTTTTTTCATAACTTTTTTCAATGTTTTCCATTTCGGAAACATAAAAGGGAGTCAGTTACATGAATACAATTGAAAGAATAAAATAATATAAGCAATTATATTCCCTATTCCGTCCACACACCAAAATAATATCATAATTTCCAAATCGCAACAATTCACGTGAATATAACCTTTAACTTTTATTTTTTGCTTTCATTTCACTATGTAACAAGTTAAATATTTATCAAGTGAGAGTCCAAATAAAGGACATTATCTGTTAATGACATTAATTTCTGTTGTATAAAATAACTATTTCTTTAAAATACACTCAGACGCAGATTTCCTGCGTAACAGGAGCGACAAATACATATATATTTACACATAAAATAGAAGCGAAATGAGTAGAATATGTAATATCAAACAGTATAAATATTTTTTTAAAGAACTAAATGTATACTTAAATACTTAAATCTATTCACCAGATAGGAAAAAGTCCGTGCAATCTGTAACGTTTAAATAACCACGTGATCACATGAACACAATCAAATGATAATGGATAGTTACAAAAAGTGTAACATATATAAATGGTCTAAATTGAAAACAACGTTCAAACCTATGATTGCGTTGGATAAAAACCGCAATTTTTATACGTGTGCATGCAAAACAAATTTCTTGGTAGAGGGGTCTAAATACAGCACATACAACATTTTCCATATATATATATATATACATATGTGATGATTTAGAGAGAAAGCAGCAGTTTCTCTACCCTTTGAATGTAAAAAGAAAGGTTAGTTAATACATTGAAGATACAAATTTCAACATTCCACAAAGTTTGTTCATATATTTGGGCTGATCCTGTAGTAATTAGGAATATATTCATTTCTTAGTTCAATAACATCAGCATTGTAACAAAGCGCTATGTAATTATACTCATCTCAAATACCAGTCTTACAAAGCTTACATTTTCTTTCAATTTCTGGATTTATATTCCATCTCTCCGTATTGATGGAAAATTAATGTTACAAGTGCGAAGTTTGCAAATATAAAGTCTATTTAATTTTCTAAGTCAAATTAGAAAGGGTTCCATACATAAGTCAGTCTTAAATTTTGAATAGAATTCCCCCTTGGTGAGTTATCGATATCCGAAAACCATTATTGTATGAACTGGTCATGGAGTCTTTGTTTAACGTTAGTTTTCAGAAAGTTTACATTAAAGTTTCCTTGTACATGACAAATTTCACTCTTACCAAAGTGGTCAAAAATAGATTTGACATAATAAATCCACTTAAAAGAATTATTTCCATTTTCAAATGAATTAAACATAATCTTGTAGAGTGTTGCAGACAGTTTATCAATATATGTTACACGCTTGTACCAGAAACAAATCATTTTCATCTTGATACTAATTTCGATAGGAAAAGATCACCATAGACCATGAAATTTGCGGTCGATGACCTTACCTCCACAATTTTCTTGCAGAACTGTAAATGTATCTTCTCAATAATCATCTTATTTCAAATCCCAAAATTTTTGAGAAATAAGTCAAAAAAGGGGCTACCAGAGAATCGAATAGTTTTATCTGTAAATCTATAGGAATACTAATATTATTAATTCATTGGTACAGACTGTATAAAGCTTTTTGAGCTTGGTCCACTAATTTGTGTCTGGCTTTACAAAAATTTCCGTTATAATTAAATAACAAGCCAAGATATGTATATGTATCTTGAATCTCAATTTCATCATTAAATATATTAAACTTGAATTTCTTATTACAGTTACGTTTTGAAAAAATTGTTTTTGAGACATTGACCTTACGTTTCCAAGTATAACAATATTGTTAAAATATATTTGGAGTACTTTGTAAATCTTCAGCAGTATCTGCAAAGATAACTGTTTCATCTGCATATAGTAGAATGAACATTTACAAATAAATATCTATGCTATGTATACATTCTGAATCTAGATAATCGAAACCATGGCCCAAATATTGACTTAAAAAGTCTTCTAAATCTTTCAAGTACAAGGCAAAAATAAATGGAGATAATTTTCTCCTTGTCTAACACCCGTTTCACAGGGACAAAATGCAGTTTTCAAATTATAAAGTTTAACAAAAGACAATATCGGTTTACATATTTTGTATCAATGTTAACATTTTCCCTCTGATGTTATTTTTTATAAGTTTTTGAAAAAAGCCCGGCTCTCCAAACGGTATCAAACGCCCGTTGAAAATCCACATATTCACAGAACAATTTCTTTCCCACAGATAAATATAATGTTATAATAGGATGTAAAACAAACATGTTATTTTGGACAGCGTATTCCTTGCGGAATCCCTTTGTGAGTCCGAATTAATCCCAATTTCATCAGACAATTTATTAAGTGTGGTGTTTAAAATAGAGGTAAACACCTTGCCCAAATTTGAAGTCAAACAAAATCTTGATAATTATCGAATACATTTTTATCTCCTTTATTTTTAAATACAGGTTTTATAATACCAGTCAACCCTGCATCATGAGGAATTATCCCAGTATCTAATACAGTATTGAATATTTTCACATATATAACAGAACTAAATTCATTTACACTTTCATCATCATCTGGTGCTTTATCATTATTTAAACTTTGTATAGCTTTAAATATTTCTTCACCAGTTATCTCACAATCTAATATATCAATAATAACCTGATTGTCTAAGTTATTAACACTTTCATTAAGATGATCTGGATAATCACTATCATTTTTATTTAGAGACCTGAAATATTCATACAACTGTTCTACAGTTATATCAACATTTTTGTTTTTTTCCCTTTTTCTAAAACGATTTAAAATTTTCCAGAATTTCTTGCTGTCTCGTTTTGATGTGTTTTCCAAATCTTGTTCACAGTTGTGTTGGATTTTTTTTGTAGCTTGTATTCATCTGAGCCTTACATCTTTTGTTTCCTTTGTATGGTATTGTTAAAGTATATATCGATTTAAAACTAAGTAGATGTGGTATAATTGCCCTTAAGACAACTATACATATAACGTAAATGTGAGCACATATACGCTACCGTACGACCTTCAACAATGTGCAATATCAATACAGTATTATCAGATATAAAAGGCTTCGATAAGAAAACGTACGAAACAACCCAAACAAACAAAACAATGGCCAGATTTATTTATGGAATAAAAAAAAATATATATATGACAAAGAGGATCCAAAGACGTAATTGAATTAAATGTTGCAGACTTGAAACAAGCACATATATGATACATAAACATATTTGTTTGCGCTCAACCCTTCCCTTACTTGAAATAAAGCTATAACTGTACAACATAGTTTCGTCAGTGTGCAAACAATAAACGTTCTACTGCAAAACATTTAAAACGCAGATTGTAAGGGATATTAAAAGAAATCAACAAAATTATCAAATTTGGAATATAATTCAGCTGTATCGCATTCTGCAAAATGAATTTCTATGCAATTCTATCTCAGTATATTTCTAAGATAGATGTTACGGCAACTTGAAAAAAAACACTTTCGATCCGTTAAGGCAAATAGTTATGTACGGCAAAACATATTATGGAAACTTGCTAAATACAGAAAACTTATTGTTTAGGGACAAGATATGTTTTTTTTTACCATTTTACGAATACTTTTAGTGTGCAAACAATGCATATATACGTTATATTGTACCACATTTCAAACGCTGATTATGCTGATTGTACATGAATTTAAAAGACTTCTAAAAATATCTAGATTTACATACAATGATAAAGCACTGCATTCTATAACACCAAACATTACTGCAAAAAAGGATTCCTATGCGATTTCATCTCAGTTTTGTCCTTTGATAAAGGTAATGTATGTAATTACCGAACTCTATCAAATCGAAACGTTATCAACCAACGAAACGAATAAATACAACTGTAAATGGCAAAAACAATAGTTTTGATTAGTAAAGTAAAATTATTTTCCTGTAATGTAGAACATTTAATGAAACCTATCTTATCCAGAAAGACCTGACGAACAGGATATCCACTCATAAATACAAAAAGAATAATTTCGAGAAACCGTTAAGTACTAGAAAGCCTATAAAGATTTTCTCGCTGCGTTTAGACCCATAGGTATCGTTGCTGTTTTTCTGCTCTTTGATCTGGTTTTTGTTTCTTTGACACATCCCTCGTTTCAATTCCTTATTCATCACCATGATAATTGTGGATCGGAAGCCGGTATATTGGAATAACAAAAACAAGCTTTCTGTATATTTATACCACCGTAAAGGGAACTATTGATTTACATGTACCGTTTGAATCAGTTATATTAAACGAGGGTGTTTGGTCATGATATTGTATTAATGTTTAGTATTGCTTACCACTAATTGCTTCTTGTATGTAGCTTGTGCTCTTTGATATGTTCTTATCGGTAAATTATTTTAATGATTCAAAAGCATATTGATAAAGCAGAAATTAAAATTTAATTTAACAGAAGGTTTTGGTTTTCTGAAATTGGATTCACTTGTGCTGAACTTAACCCACGTTTGATCGTTGTACTTTCAGATATTACAAGAAAATAATGTTCTTTAATATATCATAGTGTTTTTTTCTTTTCTTGAATTGGGTCCATTTGTGCTTAACTGAACCCACACATAAATATTGTACTTTCAGAAAACACTATTCATTTTTAGAATTTTTTAAACCAGCTTTTTGTCATGTGTGTTTGTCCAGACTTGAGATCACCCCCAGTTTTTAGTGGGGTTCGTGTTGCTTTGTCTTTAGTTTTCTATGTTGTGTCATCTGTACTATTATTTGTCTATTTGTCTTTTTATTTTTGGCCATGACGTTGTCAGTTTGTTTTCGATCTATGAGTTTGACTGTCCCTCTGGTATCTTTCGTCCATCTTCCAGAGACTCATAAATATTGAAAGTAAAGGCCAAAAAGCAGTGTTTGGTGTTTTACGACAAATTTTGGTGATTTTGTGTTGTTTGATTTCTTTTCCATTGAAGTATACTCCACATCTCGTTTTATTCATATTCATAACAAAATAGTAAAATTGAGTCGTAAGGGACGAAATATAATTACGCAGAATGAGTTTAGTAATAAATATTCCAATGTTTGTACGTGTAAATACTTAGAGATTGACATATCTTTGGTATGATATCAACATTTTCAAAATAACACCAATATGAAATACTTAGCTTTTATCAGACGAAATGTCATGTGAAGGAACACTATGCAAGTAAAACGGATGGTGTCATTTTTTTTAACAAGTTTCGAAATTTCGAAATGATATTTGATTTGTTCAGTAAATGAACTAGAATATAAAACAATCTACATTCATGTTGTTATTAAGATCATTAAACGTTACACGAACCCCAAAATGTTTACGTTCACAATATAAAGTAACTTGATATATAATGGACACGCTTAAAATTACTTACGTTTTACAGTAACTGTCAACATAACAGTTATGTGGATGAGTGACAGTGGTAACATATTAAACTGTTGTTTGATCTAACAGTCCAAATAGTTGTGATCTAAAATATCAATAAGGAAATAAATATGACACTGTATTATGTGTGTGCTTTAATTAACAATTTGAAATTATGTATAATAGAGGAAGGACTCTGAAGTTGTGAACTTAAAATAAAATGAAATAAAATGATATAATAATAATATTAATGAAAATAATAAAATATAACAACAATCATAATTATAATAATACCTACATGTATACAAATCCTTACAGATTGAATAAGTTGTCAAAAAAATTATAGGCAGTTTCAAACTTTCATAATCAACCAATAAATTATAATCAGTACGATGTACGAATTCAATTATCAAATACCATGACATTCTAAATTAACATGTATATAAAGTTTTATATACTGGCATTCTTTCAAGTTTCAACCATAACAGTTTTTAAACTTACACTATAACAAATAGTATTGTGCATGCCACTTGAAAAAATCACCTTTCATCTGGAATAATATCCATTGCATTAAATAGACCATAGACAATGGACAATAGACAGTATTTATTTGCACGAACAGATTTACATTAAATAATAATGGCTTGATCAAATTATAACAATAGAACAGAACATTAGTTGAAACATAGATAGGTTTTTACCTATTTTTATAACTATTTAATCGAAAACAATAGGTCTTAACATAGACAAATGATAGATAAATAAAGCATGCACATATGTTACATTGTATCGTGTTTCAGTTTATTTTCTATCTTACAGTATTTACATACAATCATGTTACAATTCGAAATTAGAAACATACGCTTTATATTGTTCACAAACCTACATTTGCACCATAGAATAAGACATTAGTTTTATATAAAATGAACATTCAAACAGAAAACGGTTTAAGGATTTAGAACTATAAGTGTGAGTATCAACCCGTAAAGTATATCAGAAGTCTTATTCCTTGAAAATGGTGCATCATTGATTGGGATAATTAATTAATTTATATATGTTTTAGACACCGGGGATTATTTTAATATAAATCCGATTTTATTATGCTTCTGAAACACCGATCAAGAACTGAACTCGATTACTCTGAAGCTGACATTGTTGTCGTTGACAAAGAAAAGGCGATGGACTGACATTTTAAAAATTTTCAAATTATAAACAGAAACATGTATAACCTTTACTCGACACATGCTTGTTGATCCTGATTTATCGATGACAAAGTTGTTCTGATATATCGAAGTATAATATTGTGAACTCCATTGTCCGAATGTCAGAATAGATGATTTACAATTTTTTAGTGTGCTATGGTACTAGATACAATATTTCAATAAATAATTAATCTTTATTCAAATTTCCTATGATATACAATATATTTAAAAGTCCTGGAAAGCAGAATTACATTTGTCAACGGGGAACCAATGATAAATTTTAAAGATAACAAATAAAAAAAAATCCCCAAAAATCCAGATGCGGGTGCGGGAGTTTCTCGCTGCATTGAAGACCAATTGGTGGCCTTCGGCTGTTGTCTGCTCTATGATCGGGTCGTTGTCTCTTTGACACATTCCCCATTTCCATTCTCAATTTTATTAGACTCTAATAAATTAACCTTTTTAAACACAACTGACAATTTTTTTATATCTAATTCTAAATAAGTCATGCTATGCTTAACATCTCGAGCGTATATCACAACAGATCTACTACCATGTGCACTATAGAAGTGCATATTAACACATTAACATGTGAGTCAATACATTACATTACATTACATTTTAAGTGAGCACAGTGAACAGGTTTAAAAAGGCTTTATATTGTGTCAAGGAGCCTATACATTTACAAAATCAATATGTTAAAATTCTTATGATAAATTAATCAGCTTATTTATATTTACTTTTTTTAATGACAGAAACACTAAGTTATTTGTATAATATGTATCTGGAAAGCGGACCTGATTAAGTACGGATGTAGATTTTAAAGTCACAAAGCCTAAAATCTATGCCATGTAAAAATGATAACCGTGATACCTGCAATAGAAAGACGGTTATAATAAATGGTTTATTGCAATGAAGCTGCGTTATCCTAAACTTAGTTTTTAAACGTGATAGACCAATACCAAACATTACCGCTTCAATCTGTGCTATTGTTCGTATTGATCTTGAACTTCACTTAAAATGTTAGCTTCATGTTAAAGGCCTGACTGTGACATTGAAATTAAGAATAGCAGTAAAAGCGCTACTCATTTGTTTTTGTGCGTTTCATGTGCATGTAATGAATTTGAGTTAATAATCTATGCATCGGATCCTTGTTTTCTTTTATAATCCAGCAACGTGTAACATACATTGTGAATAGAACATGTAGAAATCGTGTTTTTGTTTTAAGACAAGTTCATGTAATACAATGAACAAGACATGAAAATCTTACAATTATTCCACACAACTATCGATTTGATATAATTTCGTTTCATGTATTGCTTGGTAAATTAACTTAATAAAACAAGAAGAAAAGTTGCACGCCTCCCAGAATCGCCAATATGTGGATTATGCCCTTCATACCAAGTAACATTGCCAAATTTATCAAAGAAGCTAAAATGATTAGAAGTTCTTTTTACATAAGATGCGAGGACAAAATGTTTAGGAAAAAAACCCAGTGAATCACAATAATCTTCCAAAAACCAAACTTCAAATCACATCTCTATACTTATTCAGCCGTGGCCTTAATCTATAAATTTAAGTTCCACAGGGACATTCCCTTTGTCTATATATTTCATCTTTATGAATTTCATTTTTGAACCAGAATATGAAAATCAAGTTTACACCCGACAAGAAAAATGTTTTAATTGAATTTAATTTAAATGAACAGTGACCGTGATCATGTTAATTACTTGAACTTTATTTTATTGATCCAAACATTTATGGGCTGCCTTTTCTATTCCTTATCTTTAATATCAGTTTAAGTTTTGTCCAATTAAGCAAGATGAGTATAAGTTTCGTTTCATCAAATAAAAAACATGCAAGATCATTCGGAATAACAGATTGACGGACTACTTGCTTCAGAAATATTTCGGGGAGCATTAATGGATAGAAGTTTTTGGCCTGTTTGTTTTCACAGTATTTCTTACGACTAATATCCAACTTATAATGTATAGTAATTTAGAAGAAAATTAACTTCATAACAACATTATTGTAACTTCAAAAACACAGGGGTCTATTACAACAGTTACTGTCAGACAAATAATTATAATTTATTGCATCTCGATGTTTGTATATCTTGTTTCTGAGAAAAGACGTAATCACATTATGAGAACTTGAAATACACAGAAATTCCAAGTGAAAGATATAAATAACATATAATTCAATTTTGTTTAAGATATGTTAAGTAAATAACTTTCTGGTTGATTGGTATTCAACACATCTCTTCGATATTCATTAACAAATAAGTTTAACCTTAAAGTTTTTGGATCATGTTGTGACTTGAACAATATGAACTCGTTAATCTTTAATTGTTCATATATTTCTTCCTTTTATTAGGTTGCAGAATTAAACCCTTTTCACCATGGAGATTTTTGACCTGTGAAATTGAATATGACCTATTCATTTTTATTGATATCTATTAACCTATGATATCGGATAATTAAGCTTTTGTACTCTAATTACCCTTGCAAACCAAACAAAACCCACAAAAAACGCTTGACATGTTTATAACGATTGTTGACATTTTTTAAACTTCCTTTCATGAATTGTTTCATATAAGTTGTCTACCAGGAATAAGATATATACAAATCACAACTTGTTCCTTGTTACTTTTTTATGTTCGCATACGTGTATGTTTCTAGTGTTGCTTATCGTTACCATTTTCAATGTTAACTGTCAATCATATTAGTCTTCATTGAGTACATACAATCTTAGTCTCTTTTATCTTGAAAGAGTATTAAATCATTATCTTTTCTACACTTTGCACAAGTAATCTTTATTCCAAACTTAAAGACAAATTGAAAGATTTGATCCTGTTTTGTTTCATAAAAAAGAATGGCCAACCTAGATACAAGTTGCTTGTCTTAGGGAGGGATACATAGTACGTTGTAAAAATCACTCTGATTCAAACACAAAATTCTCTGAAACTGACACCATCAATATGCTTGATTTCTTGATTGACAACATACTTGTTACGTGTTTTTCAATAAACAATCGGCATTCCCATGGGTACCAATTGAGCTCGTCTTCTTGTCGACTTGTTCCTATATTTATATGTGGCATCAAATAACTCAAAATTTGGTGACTATGTTGAGCAAATCTATCCAATCGAACTTGAGATAAAGGATACATCAGACACAGTTAAGTCTGCCTCATATCTTGACTTACATTTGGATATTGACAATAAGGGTCGGTTAAAAACAAAACTTTATGACATAAGGGATGATTTCAGCTTCTCAATTGTAAACTTTCCATTTCTATGAAGCAACATTCCAGCAGCGCCTGCATAGGGCTTATATTTCCTATCATGATTTCCGTGATAGAGAGTTTCTGCTCATAAGGCAGTATTAAACAAAGAGTTTCAAGTGGTAAAGCTCAAGTAATAAATTTTATGGACACCATCACGATTTTGTTGACCGTTATGAAATATCTGTTTCACCGATGATAGCGGATATGTTCCAATTGTCGTAACTACAATCCCACCCAGCTTTCACCAAATGTGACCTACCGAATGAGACTTATAACCTGGTTTGTACTAACATGATCAACACTACGGGTGCCACATGTGGGAGCAGGATCGGTTTAACCTTCGGGAGCAAATGGGTCACTCCCAGTTTTTAGTTGGGTTCGTGATGCTCAGTCTTTAGTTTTCTATGTTGTGTTTTGTCTACTGTTGTTTTTCTGTTGGTCTTTTTAATTTTTAGCCTTGGCGTTGTCAACTCATGAGTTTGAATGTCCCTTTAGCATCTTTCGCCTCTCTATTACTGTCTTATGATCAATTACATAATTCCAATAAAAAAAACCAACATGAAACCATATCACCATCATTTGGCGATACCAAGGTACAAAATGTACATGAAACAAGTACAGTGAATGAGTGTCTATATGTGACGTGTATAAATACGTTGAAAAAAAATACAACAACTATGTGAACATGACCAATCCATAAAACCATACATTTGTATCGCAATCGTTTCGAAAAGATAATTCTCTGTCCGTATTGTTGTACTGTATTCATGTCATGTAATGGTGCCATTTTAGTGTTATATTTAACATTGCCATAAAAGTGCGAGGTTTGGCTAGCAACAAAACCAGGTTCAACCCACCATTATTTCTTAAAATGTCCTGTACCAAGTCTGGAAAATGGGGTTTGTTATATTATAGTTCGTTTCTGTGTGTGTTGCATTCTAGTGTTGAGTTTCTGTTGTGTCGTTGTTTTCCTCTTACATTTGATGTGTTTCCCTCAGTTTTAGTTTGTAACCCGGATTTGTTTTTTTTTCTCAATCGATTTATGAATTTCGAATAGCGGTATACTACTGTTGCCTTTATTTACTTTTGTTAAAATCATTTTTTTTTCCCTATCAAATAAAAAAAAAATGAGTGAAATATCAACCAAATCTTTGGTAAGCGTTATAACATGTCCACACATCAATTAACACCACCAGATCCATCCAAAAACATACACAAGGCTATTGAATGGTGTAAATTGATCTGATATACATTAAGAGAACTGCGAATGAGTATGACCAAAATATCAATCAAAACCCCTTGGGAAAAAAGTATCGTATCAACTTATATCATTTGGAACTGTGAATGATCAGAGAAATTAAAATTCAACTGTTAAAAATTGCAGTAAAAAGACTTCGGACGGTTAGCTAACAACTTCTTTTTTAAACTTTTATTTATGCATACATGGCATTTGAACCTCAATCAAAAGAGGAGAAGAGAAGATCGGAACATGTTTGTAAATAGTTGTGTAGCTGTATTCTAATGGAGCTTACACTATATAACTTTTCGTAAGGCATACTTGAATATCAGATCAACCTCAATCAAAATAGTAGAAGAAAAGATCGGAACACTTTTGTAAATAGTTGTGTAGCTTTATTCTAATCGGGCTTACACTATATAACTTTTCGTAAGGCATACTTGAATATCAGAGGAGGTAGTTTAGACTGATTTTTTTTTTGTTCGGGGGAAGGGGGGTAATTCATTTACTCCTTTAAGACGATATAATTCTGAAAGCGATAGTTTGCAATTCATATTGAGAAAAAAAAAAGTATGATATTGATATAAGTAAGCATTACATGTGTCTCTTGAATGACCGACATGTGGAACGCTGGAAACAAAGAGTTTGGTAAATCAAACAATATTAACGAAATAATTATCATATACATGTTTATGTAACACTCCCAAGCTAGTCCATCCCCCAAACGTGTCCAATATTTGTTATTCGGCATAACGTGTTCACTGTTAGACGCCTGAACGTCTCAAACTTTTAGCGCCAGTATGTCCTCAGTGACTTCAATAACGCTTACAACAATTCGATTTTCAGGGAACACGATTGAAGATGTCGGGTTTCGATTGGATTATGAAAAAGATTAAAGCCGCATTCCAATGACATAAATGCTGAAGTATTGTTTGCACAATTACAGGAAATTTAACTAGAGGCTCTCAAGAGCCTGTGTCGCTCACCTGTATCTACTGTGGTTTTGGAAATAATGTAAAATAATGTTAATAGTATTAGATACCATAATAATGATTGAGACCAAGTTTGGGTTAATTTGGCCCGCTAGTTAAATTAAAAGCAGGTCATCCCATTGTAGTCTTACAATAGTTACTGAAGACCCCTTATCATTATTTAAATTAGTTTTCAAGTTATGACCATTTGTAATTATTTTTTACAATTTTCCCATAGACCTTTATAGTAAACCCTTATGTTTTATGTTTAGCCATGGCGGCCATGTTGGTTGGATGGCAGGGTCATCGGATACATTTTTCAATCAAGATACCCTATTGAAAATTGTGCCTAAGTTTAATTATATTTAGCCAAGTAGATCAAGTGGAGAAGATTAAAAAAAATGAAGAAAAATTGTTAGAAATTGACTATAAGGGCAATAACTCCTTAAGGGGTTAATTGTCAATTTTAGTCATATCGACCTATTTGTAGATCGTACTTTGCTGAACATTGTTGCTGTTTACAGTTTATCTCTATCTATAATCATATTAAAGATAATAACCAAAAACTTCAAAATTTCCTTAAAACTAACAATTCAGGGACAGCAACCCAAAAACGGGTTGTCTGATGCATCTGAAAATTAAAAGGCAGATAGATCCTGACCTGATTAACATTTTTACTTCAATTTAGTCAGATTTGATCTAAATGCTTTAGTTTCAGAGATATAAGCCAAAAACTGCATTTTATCCATATGTTCCATTTTTAGCCATGGCGGCCATTTTGGTTAATGAAATATTTCATGCATATTTAGAGCGAACATAAACAAATTGCAATTAAGAAGTTTTGTACAGTTAAAGTTTACTAAGTGAATTCTTTTGTACCAATAAAATCTGGTGATGTCTAACTACATGCATATTGATTATGTATGAGGATGTTGCACGGATTTTTTTCTCAGCTCTTCAAAATATAAATGTACTGGTATTAAAAATTTTTGTTGCGAGCACCACTAAAGAGACACACAAGATGAATATATTTTCATGTACATTGTATCAATGGCATCCCTGATACCAACCTTATAATTCATAATCGTTAATTACCTGAAGGTATCATTAAAATACGTTAAAACTGTATGCGTAAATTCCAAGATGTAAATGTAAGTCATTTTAAAATGTGCATAATCGTTTTAACTGTCACACTACGTTAAATCAGTTGTGAAAGAGGTAATAATCGACTAACAGAAAGTAATGGATTAACTGATTGTTGCTTGTAACAATTATTTAATGCACATCTAAGACAATAAATTGATTGAATGTTGGTTACTTAACGTCCAGTGGCAAATATTTTATGCATATTCAGGACGAAAACATTTAAATAATAAATACATAAGGTAGGCCTCTCTCTTCCTACACGAGGTTTCGGATTTATCATCACCATTCTTACCGTACGTGGCTGCGTAATGTTGCATCCCACACAGCTATTGTGGCAAATATTTAACTGTCGGTTGAAAGAAGACATAATGAACCATATTTCTATTCTCCAGTCACGCTTGGAGGTAGGACAATAGATGAAACAATAAATTAGTGAGAGAATACGTCAATAGAAGAACAATAACCAAATTTGTTATTAAACAAAATTTTATATCTAATTTTGGTGGACATGCTATTGTTACTTGAAGGCCTAAAATTAACTTAATTGGCATTTAAAAATATGGACAAGATTGAGCGTTCATAAAAGGAAATGTTTAGGCATTATATGGACACGTTGGATGAATGGACTCGTTAGGGCGTTCTTAAAAAAAGACACGTTTTGGCACCCGTTAGCACTTAGACATGTTTTGCAGTTCAGTGACGTCATATGGATACGTTTGGGGGAATCGGACATATTTTGGGGGATGGACACGTTTCTGAGTGTTACATATATAGTAATGAACATTAAGCAGCATCAATAAAAAAAGTGACCAGAAATAACTTTAAAATTATTTAAAAATGCTAAGTTCGTGAGTCAGCGATCAATAACTGTAGCAAAAATGTGTTTAATCCCATGATGGTATGTCAACAACTGTTTTAATGTTTTGGGTAAATAACGTGCTTTACAATTCGGTTAACAGTTATGACTTGTTGACTCTGTACATTTTACTCTTGCACGGTTCTAATTATATAAAATGGTCCTGTAAAAACTCTGAATGTATATTTATTTGCTTTATCTTTAAACTAAAAAAAAGTAAATATGGTACTGAGACTGTGACAAGACGATTAATGATGTAAATTTACTTTTTGACTTTGACAACTTCTACATGAATTTGTGTATGTCCGTAGTGTCAATAAAGTTTTTTAAACAGATGGAGGGATTCCCAAGGGTACTAACTCTGCCCCTTTGATTGCAGACTTGTTTCTGGATTGTTGAGAAGCACAGTTTACGGTAAAACTGAATACAATCATTCGAAATTGAATTTAATTGTTTGTTTGTTTTAATCTTACCGTTACCTTGATGATATTGTTGCTGTAAATAATCAACAATTTGCTAACGATACTGTGGAAATTTACCCAAGGGGACGTATTTTAAATAAATCTAATATAAACAGCAGTAATTGAACCTTTATTAGATTTGAACATTTCATTTGAAACAGTAACCTTTAAACACCAATTTACAACAAAAGAGCCGATTTTTCGTTTTTTATTGTTAATTTTACTTTTCTACGATCATGGTGTTCATTTCACACCTTCTTACGGAGTGCATTCTCCCAATTCATTTCCTAAGTCCGTGTTTAAATTTCAATGAACGTAATCTACGCATAACTTGTTAATTATTAAGTCGAGAATTTCGGAATTTGCTACCACAAATTACTTAAAGCGTTTACCAATGTCTTTCAAAGATACAAATATTGGGATTATAATTTTGGGTGTACCTGTATAATTCTTATATAAACAGGATATCACGTCCTAACTTTTACGGTGACTTTGTGTATGGATCCCGTTAATTAAGAAGCGATAGATTTTTACTCATTGATTCTTTGACTAAATTTATTTCTAAAGGTTATCATAAATTTAAAAGTGTGGAAAAATCTCGACATATTGTTATTATCGGTACAATCACTGTTTGATAAATTAGAACATAACTAAATGTGTATTGCCTTACATTTAAGAAAACAGACGTTCGATACTATTTACTTTTAAAAATTTTGGCATTGCAAAAGGCTTTTAGTAGGCTGTTTATGACGTTTTAATTCTATATATGTTGGATGTCAATCGATTGATACTTAAGTCTGGGAAAACATGATTTATTTATTAGTTGTAATTTGCTTTGAAGTGGCTTTCAGTAACTGCGAGTACCCTTTTGTGTTTATATTAGTTGTATTGATATGCCACTGTCCAAGGCTAGGGCTAAATTTGGTGCATTTTTGCACACAACCATGAAATTTAAAGCCCAAATGCAAATAATTGAGACAAAAGTCTAATTTCTTATGAACATCTCGAAGATGTTATTTGGCAAAACTCATTTTGCCTTTTTTAATCTTTTTATTGGTAAAATAGATAACGTTTGATTAAATAATCTTTGAACAGGTTATGTTGTGCTTGTTATGCAATGAACATGATGAATTATACAATACGCCTTGAATAAGTATTTCATAATGGTTAGAAACAACATCGCATATACATAATATATGCATAAGGTATCGAATTAGTTTACTTAAAACTAATGTTAACTTTGCAATAGTAATACTACGTGTGATACCACCAAACCATAGTACGTCACATCCGGTTGCATACGAAAAAGGGTCGAAATAAAAGTATTTCCTTGAATTTGACAGTATTAGGAAATAAATCCTACATATCATTGCAGTAAAAAGTAAAATCACAAAAAAACTGAACTCCGAGGAAATTTTAAAAAGAAAAGTTCATAATCAAATGGCAAAATCAAAAGCTCAAACGCATCAAACGAATGGATAACAACTGTCATATTCATGACTTGGTACAGGCATTTTCTTATGTAGAAAATGGTGGATTGAACCTGGTTTTACAGCTACCTAAACCTCTCACTTGTATGACAGTCGCATCAAATTCCATTATATTGACAACGATGCGTGAACAAAAAAAAAAACCAGACACAATAGGTAAAAATGTCAAAAATAGGGGTATAGCAGACAACATTGTGTTATCATCTAAATCACTACAAAAGCAAACAAATGTAACAAAGAAGCACAAAAAGACAAAAACCTCTCACTTGTATGACATTCGCATCAAACTCTATTATATTGACAACGATGAGTGAACAAAAAAAAAAACCAGACAAAATAGGCAAAAATGTCAAAAATAGGGATACAGCAGTCAACATTGTGTTATCATCTTAATCACTATAAAAACAAACAAATGTAACAAAGAAGCACAAAAAGACAAAAACATTTCTGAGTCATAAACATATATCTTGGGTGTTTCAAAGCACCATTCTTTTTTATTTGTTATTTCTATTAGATATTTTGGAAACTTGAGGTTACATGGTTTTTAAAGCTTGTATGCAGGAAAAAAAAGGGTGGAAATTTGATTGGTTAACTTCCAGTGATGATTAGTATCTTATATGCAATGAAATGTTATGTGAAATGTTGTCTGTAGTACTGGAAACGATAAAACTTTACTCATGCTAAATATTTCTTTATTTGAAACAACGATAAATTCTGCACAATTTTTTGAAAAGTGCAATTTTAAAAAAGACTAATAGGGGAAAACACAATGGTGGTAGTACACCAATAATAATAATAAAGGAATATCAAGGTGCATATGATGCTTGTAGACTGCAGTTCCGGTCAAGATAACAATGATTTTATCAGAAAACATTTATTTGAAAGATATGTTATACTAATCAGTAAAGTACAAATTGTAGTGTGATGTGGTAAACTTTTTTCCAAAGATTACAATAAAACAATGACCTAATAGCATGTTTTGAGTGAAGGAAGTCAGTCATAGAATAGAAAATACCATTATATTATGCAGTATACATCATATTACTTTAAATACCCACTTACATTTCTTGTCAAATATATCAGTCGACTTGTCAGATGTGTCATTTGTTTGTAACAAGAAAAAGAATACGAAACCCAATGTTATTAGTTTTATTTTTAAAGGAAAAAAGCAATTATCTCCTGAGTGTTTAATTTCCAATTTTCAAAGTCCATATTTTTTTTTCAAAAGTCACTTAGTACGGATTTTTTTCCTTGTGTACAATCCTAACAACATAATAAAAATTTGCACTCTCTGTAGATTAAAATCCTGTAAGTGTAATTTATACTTATATTTACTTATTGAGTTTTCATAATATAAACTACATTTTGGCAAAGTATAAGGAAATTTATTTTTTTTCTTTTCCCATACTTTCTTCAAAGGCACATTCATTAAGTTAAACTATTCTCATATAAGTCAGCATGCAAACTATTCAAATGATGGTGTTAATGTTGTTGAGTGAAGCGATAACTCTAAATGGAAATAGAATTTGGTATTGATCTTGGATGAAGCCAATCATAAGCTGGTTCTCTCGATTTGTTCCGTTCGTCAATTGTTTTACCAATATCTCTCAAGTTTTGTTGAAACCTACAAGAAAACAACATAGAAAATTACTGGAATAAAAATATTTTTTCGACTTCAGATTTTGATTTCCTTTTTTTGTTTCTTTTTATTTAAAAAAAGGAGCAAAGAAAATTAAGCGCTCTAAACTTGAAACATACTAAAATAAACCAAATGTTTATAACTTCCTTATACTTTTTCACACTACTACGGCGGGTTTCACTAGCGGCAGTGTTTACTGTTCCGGAGTACACGAGTTCACCGCTGAATTTTGTTGTATTTCTAATGATCAATTGTTAATTTTCTTTGTAATGTTCTCTGAACAGTTTTCTTTTCATTTATCTTTTTTTTTTTTTGCCATTATATTGTCTGTTTTCCGTCGATTTATGGTTTTTGATAGCCTCGTTGGTATTTATCTCCCTGTTTAACAAGTTTGTAGAATTTTGCCTTATTTTTCACATGGGTTTATGACAGCCCACTTAAGGTGAAAAAGGACTTAACATGTTGTAATCAAAATCTTTTTTTTTCTGACGAAACCTTTCTTTTGTTAATGTATATTAGCAGTGCAAAATCTATCAACGTGTAAGTGTCTTCAATATAACGAGGATAATTATATCATTCTGAGAACAACAGAGAACAGGTTAAAATCAGATTACAACAAAGATCGAAATATAGCAAGTTTGGTATCCATTATGACACACACCAGATTTGTTTTAATTACGCTTATTGATAAAGGTAACACTTTTTACCTTCAAAAACTGTTGTAATTTCTTTTTTTAGAAATTCTTTACTGACAATCATAAAAGCTGTCTTATGGTTTGTGGGTTTATAAATGAAAATCATCTATATTGAGAGATATTAAATGAGGACAGCATTTTCCTTATTTTTATCTAGAAGCATAGGCTGTTCTTTTTTTTGTTTAAATTTGAGGCAATGAAACTAGTATGTATCATTCACCTCCAAAACTTTTATGCAAAATGTGTTTGATGAGATTATCCTTGTACCAATCATTTAAAATTCTTCAATGATTTGATGAAATAAGTAATGTCGTTAAACCTTGTAATCGTACCGTTTAAAACAAAAGTTAAGTTATATTACCAAACTGTGGTTCAAAAGTAGTGTATTATGTTTTTAAATCATTAATACATGTACTAGTAGTACAATCACTGTTGAACTTCAAATTCTACAATATTCTTATGTTAAGATCTACAACCATATTGTTTAATTCTTCTGATCAGATTATTTTTAATCTGCTACATTTTGAACAAATAAAAAATAACAACTCTCGATTTCTAATGGTCCTAATTGATGGATGTTAGTATAATTTAGTATATATATACATGATTGAAGGACATTACAATGATTACTGGTACAGTTAACGAAAGTTTTCACATATTTAGTTTGTCTGATTCATTTGATTTTAGTGAGAGGTATATTTATTTTACTGTATTTAATCTTGTAGAATGGACAACATGTTTACATTTGCACGATTGTCAATTATATCGAACCTTTTTGTGGTCGGCTCTTTTATTTTCTACTTGCTAGTGAATGAAAAAATAAAGATTTAAAATTTTAGACTTAGGAACAAAACTTGCTCTTTCATATGCAAATCTGATAATGGACCATCTAGAACATTTTTGAACTACAATGAAGCGGAAATATTTGACCAAGATTTTCGTATATGTGTTCTAGAACATTGGAAATGATATCTTGTTGATATTTAGGTGCAGATCAAATGATGACCTAAATAAGTTCAAAGACATTGGAACCCTTTCCATCCGTCTAGTTACTAGTATTTCAGAATGAAAGAAATGATCAGAAGGATAATTTCATTTACAGCCTCCGACAGCCAAACAATTAGAGAAGGCATTTGATAAGAGTTAAATGCCAAGCCTGTTATCTTTGATGATTTTTTTTATTGGAACCGAAAGAATTGTTCAGTTAACATTTGTACTGAAACTTAATGCGGCGTATGTTCAAAATATTATAACTACGTTTAAACTGACAGTTTGAGTTATTTTCCCAATTGATAGAAATTCCCACCTTTCAAACGCAACAGAGGGGGGAGGGGGGGGGGGGGGGGGGGGGGCAAAGTATATTGACTTGAAATGAAGCTATATTTCATTAAGATATTTTAACCAAAGATAAACACCTCAATAGAAGAGTTATACAACTTATCTAATTAACGTAACGCCATATTATCCTATACGGCGTCGTTTTCCTTAACAACGTTATCAGTATCCATACAGATGGATGACAGCGCTAGAGAAAGAACACTTGTTTTTTTCTTAAAAAAATATTATGGAGTATATTATTCTATGCATACCAAAAAAAGTTATTTTCATTTTATTGCATATATCTGATTAAATAGCCAGGTTACGATTCATTATATACATTTAGTTATATATAGTAATACATTATCTTTTCGTTTTCTCTTTAAAAGTTAAAAAAAAAAGGTTGGATGAATATCAGAAATTTTAATGCTGCCTGATTTCTAAACTTACTCTTCTAGTATTTGAATGGGTGGTGGATCTGTAAATGTCAGTTCCTCAAAATCACCAAGTTTCTGTTTATCCTTCTCACTAAATAGTTTCGTGATTGCAATTAATTTTAGAAGTTCATCTTTTGTTGCAATAGATTGAAAAATGGTTTCAATCGACACTTCACCCTAAAATTTTATGTTTGACAAAAAAAAAAAAAAAAAAAACACACAAATGTGTAGATAATATAACTTTGCCAGCACTTAAGAATTTAGAGATGTTGTTTATTACGTGTTTATTCGTTTTTACGATTGTCGTTCTTTTGTGTGCATCTTTTATTGTTTGAAGTTGTCTCGTTTTTCCATTGCAATCGATTAAAAGCATCGATGTTTTGTATCGTTTCAATCTCAGTGTATATACACAGATAGTATTTCCAGACACATACTTTCTTTACAAAGAAGTCTAAGCTAATTTTATTTTAGACGTGAATATGAAGTAATACTTTAACTTTACATAGCTGAAGTAATTTAGGGTTTACTGCTACAATTACGAAAAATATAGAGCTTTACTAAGCATTTTTGTTAGGCATGAAGAATAAAAAACCAACTTGGAATCCATAGGTAATCATACAAAGTGTCAGCATCATAAAACAGTCTATCAAATTTGCGTTTCATAGAAAATAGACGACACAAAAAACTAAATCCTAATTCAAAGAATTTAAAGAGGCCATGGCACTGACAGAAATTCTGATTTGAGATAGATATATATAAACCTGTTGTATGTTAAAGATATTTAGATTAAGAAATCACAAAAAAAGTAATGTGTCAATCTATATTCGACAATCTAACTGGCGAAATATTGGAGAAAATCCTTAAAAAGTTACTTATAGAATCTACATGGTCCTTACTTTATACAAGTATGTTTGAAAAGCCTTGTGTTAACAGCACGCCAAATTTTCTCAACTATGAGTTCACAACCTTATTAGAAGACGGTCAATTTAAAGCGTATTCGTTTACTTATAAGTATCTACATGATCTACTTAAAACAACATGTCACTCCGAGTTAGTTCCAAGGCGTAAATAAATCTTTATTTCATTGGACCCTAAAACAACTAAACACTCTTTTTCTAGATTGGTTATGGTGGTATTAAACGAAATGCAGGCTTGTGTAAATAAACGGATATGGGAGTAATGGCATGAAGGCTGTACAAAATTACTCAAAGCAACAAACAAAAAGACACCCAACCCATGACTGACCATGTGTATCCAATAAACACTAAAACGTCTAATATACTATTCAGGTCGGGTCCTATAAATATAATACAAATGCTTTTTAATTATTAATGAATAATAAAAAAATGTCAATACATAAGTCTCAAAATGAGTAAATATAATTGAAAAATTTAAAAACTACTAAGTGTCATCCTACTCGCCAAAAAAAAAATTCACCAATGCCATTTTCTTTATGACAATGCTATATAATTGGACTTGGAAGTTTTTGTAAACGCATATTTTCCGATGTATTCAACGATATTTCAGCCAAGGGTAGCATGAGATATAAAACTGAAGTACAACAATTGACTATGGTGCAAAATCTTGAGGCATGTAATATCAAACAGATGCAAATTAATCAAATTTTGCTCTAACTATTCCAAGTTCAATCTACTTTAACTCTAAAAGAGTTCATTTTGTATATTGAGTTATACTATTAGTCATTTAAACTTGTATATCCCTAGTTACGAATATGTGAGCGTATCTCATACGGTTAAACACGTTCAAATTGATCAACGTCTATTTCAAGCCAGGGAAAACACTTATAAATGAGATGAGTCTGGTTTTTATCAGGAAGCTACAATATAGTTAAATTTGAACTAATGGTTCCCATTTTTCTTTGATTCTGCTACTTGATTATTAGACACAATATCACAAAATTAATATGAATAAATGAAACATTATAAACCTTTAAAATAAAAAGAAAAAAGAAAAAGTAAAACCAATATTGGGCCATCATTATACTTTTTTGTTTACATATACTAAACATGGATACATTAGAGTACCTAAAAGAAAAGAAGTATCATATTAACTTTTAACAAGTCTAACGTAACAGTAAGTAAAAATTAAACAGAATGAAAACAAATCAGAAAGTAAAAATTACATACAGGTTGCTGCATGTGTATTACTAATACTTCATACATTCTTTGTTTATACAAATACATTTGTGGCGGTTTTTGCTGCCGTTTTGGTATTCTATCGCCAGCAGAGTTCTTTAATTCATCATTGAAGACCTTCAATCATCAGCTGATAAGGTCTATAAAGGCCACGACATTTGATATATGCTAATTTGTTTCGTTTTTATGGATTCCGACTGGTGTGAAGGAGCTTTATATCTGCTTTGCCTTTTTTATTTTATTTTGATCGAGATAGACGAAACCATCTCACCTTTTCCTTAGGAGGAACTCCATGCATAATAAATAAGTAATTAAATGGATCTCCATACTCTTCATACTGTTGGTAGTTGGCTACTGCATGTCCAACGCTACATGCATAAATGATTGGTGTCAATGTCATAACTAGTTGGTCAGTTGTTTCAAATCTCCCTCCATTTTTGACGCCCTGCAAATGATATAATACCATGTGCTAGTGTGATTTTCAAGCACATTCATGTAATCATGTACGTCCATACACATTCTATGTTTCGGAGAAATACGGTTGTTAATATAAATTTAAATTGTCCTATCCCAGTGAGTATTGTAAAATTAAACGTAAAATAAAGCCTTTTGAAAATTAATGCTCCTACAAAATGCAACAAAGTTTTCTAGCGACGTCATGCAATGTAGCAATCACTTATAATAAAGCATTGCATTGACAAAACAGTTCATGACCAGTTTTAAAATAGTTATTCATCAAACAGATACGTGCGAGGACTGTCGGGAAGATAGAAAATCGATTATTCGGTACATTTTAAAGTTTCGGAGGCAACAGTAATAATTGAAACAGAAGCTGAATAACTAATAACGAAAGTTATTGACATATGACAAACGACCTTCCAAAGAAGTGACTGCAGTACAAAATTCATTTCCGAAATGTAACATAGTTTGGAAAAGAAGGAATTTAATAAAAAAAAACTTAATTACGTCAAAATTTAAGATGATGATAACTGGTATTCTAAGAGAATGCTATTTCAAGCTTTTCCAATGTTTTATGAAACCAAATCGCTTGCATAGCACTGAATCATTATCTATTTTCAAGGGCAGTTTATCGATTTTTCTTTGTAACTTGGTCGGAAGAAATGTTCTTCTCATCACCATTCAATGATGTCACTTATTTCAAAATGTATTTAAAAAAAATATGTCTACAGGACACCTTTCTCCTCCCCCAACACTATTATATTTCCATGGTTAGTAAACAGCTACAATGAAAATCTGGTTCAAAACCCTTATTTTAAATATAGTTTGAAAAACGTTCACACCATGACTAACACATGCAATAAGTTTCAAGTTGATGTGATCAATATTCACGAACGGACAGAATACAAGTCAGAAAATTAATACAGACTGGTAATAAACAATTTTAAACACAAGCGAATGAAAAAAAAAATACTGTGCACTTGCATACATATTCGTCCTTGATTTCCTACAGGTAGTAATAAAATGGTTGATGCCAAACAAATGAAATAAAGTCATTGAACAACATACCGTCATCTCATGATATATAACCGATGCACAATTCATCCCCAAAGCTGTGCGTTCTGAAGCGACAAAATAACAAATAATGTAAGGAGTCAATATACAATATTGAAATATAGCTTATGTATATACACAATTTACATACACAAAATGTGTCATACACGTTGTATGTATGTTAATTAAGTAACAAATGTTAATCATGAAATTTAAAAATGCACATATATTGACAAACAAAAATCTCAAAACTGCAATTCAAATGCTTAAGATATGCAAACAATTAACTTAAAATTACAACTGGTATATGAAATGCAAACGTATTGTCCTGTAGAATATGTCTACTGCGTTGTAATTGTAGGAATTTCATTCATAAAATTACCATTTACAGTTTATAATTTTTTTTCTGTACCGGTACCGTTCGCCGATTTTTATCTGAAACTTAGTTGCACATGTTGGTCCTTATGATGAACCATTCGTTGACACAAAAAAATATTGTTAAGAACTAATAATATCTGTATTGCAATACCCATATTTTAATTTTTTTGCAGTTCAGGTTAGCGTTCTTTTTTTTACTGATATTTGTACTATTACAATATTGCTTGATAGTGCGATTAACAAGGACAGGATATCTTAAATCGAATTTTCCCATCGAACACACACTTAAATAATATCTAATTAGAAAGGAGAAACCGTTTACTATAAGAACGTTCAGAAATGGTCACAGTCGTTTAAAAAATCACAAATCGTTTAAAAATTCACAAATCGTTATCAATTTTGATATTTTCATGGTGCGGGTGTTCTAGTACTATTTATTGATATATAACATACACCCCAAAACATGAAAAAAGGTTGTTATTTAGACGACAAAAAAATATGACCAAATAGGGAGCTTAATAGGCCTTGATAAAGAATTTTCAGTTAGAGGAGCACTTTATTCAGGTACGCTGATATGATATGCTTACTTCCAGCTGTATTCCCTATGTAATTGTACTTATTAGGTATGTGATAAACTTATATATTTAACACATAATACAATTAGTTTGTATATAACATATTATGTGTTAAAGTTACATTCCGCAATAATGTAATATATAATATATATTCAAACATGAAAATTGATTGAATGGCTAAATTGTTTACAACACAGTTAATGCCCAACAGCTTGATGGTTGTCCGAGAAAATATGAAACCGATAGCAAATAAGACACATACAAAAGCTAATGTGTTTTAAACCAAATAACCCATTTATATTCTAAATAAATGCATCATTGTTTTAGGAGTTTGTTAACATATAAACATAAAATGATATAAATTACAAACCTTAATTCCAGCACCACCATCATCTACTGACATAACAATTTCTGCACCCCAGTCTTGTATTTCATTTCATCTTGTTAACCACTTTAGACATTCAATACTGTCATTGATAAATTAAGACAAACGCTCAACGAGAAAATATGAAACCGATAGCAAATAAGACACATACAAAATCTTATGTGTTTTAAACCAAATAACCCATTTATATTCTAAATAAATACATCATTGTTTTAGGAGTTTGTTAACATATAAAACATAAAATGATATAAATTACAAACCTTAATTCCAGCACCACCATCATCTACTGACATAACAATTTCTGTACCCCAGTCTTGTATTTCATTTCATCTTGTTAACCACTTTAGACATTCAATACTGTCATTGATAAATTAAGACGAACGCTCAATGTTTCAAAAGATAACATAATACATATGGCTTTTTCATCTAGGTGTTCGTGTCACACTGTTTGCTTATGCCTATAGATAACTAAATTATTCATAAATGAAATACAAATTTCTGTAACTAATGGTTAAAAAAGAATCTGTTGACACATAGATATGTCTAACCAAAAAGTAAGTTTGATAGTATTATGCAACTGTTGAAATTTAAATGGCAATACTTGAACATGTAAAATATTCAAAACAGTCAAAATCAATAAACAACGACTCAAGATTCAGGTCATAAAAATCTACATTGAGATGAGAAAATCGGATTGCTTATAATACAACGGCATACCAAATACCAAAGACTTGTCATCATATGTTCCCTTCAAACTAACCTAATCATAAACTTTAATATGTAAACTTTGCAAAAGCTTTGAAATAAATAGACCATGACTGTGAGGGTGGGTCTTCATGGAAATAGGATGTGCTGATACTTATACAGCTGTATACTAAATATCATTGACCTACAGCTAGCTTAGACTGAACTAATCATAAACCAGTACATTGTTGACGCCGCCGCTGTGGGAAAAAACATAGGTTTCGCTTTTTCGACAAAACATTATCCTTCCAGACTTTGTCATAAAGACATAGTGCTGCAACTCAGTATTAAAAACAACCTTGAACTCACAGTGTAAATGCAAGTGTGGAATTCATACGCTTTTCAACTAACTGTTATGGTTTGTTCATATATTGTGCTGTATCACTACTGTCCAAGGTTAGGGGAGAGTGTAACCATGTTTAACCATGCCACATTCTGTATGAATCTGTCTCAAGTGAAGAGCCTGTTATTCAGTTGTTGTCGTTTGTTGATGTACATCATATTTGCTTTTCGTCTATTGATTTGTACATAAATTAAGCCGTTAAATTTCTCGTTTGAAACGTTTTGTTTTTCGCATTGCTGGGTTGTTTATAGCTTGCTATGCGGTATGGGTTTTGATCATTGTTGAACGCTTGTGTCGTTTGGTCTCTGGTGGAGAGTTGTCTCGTTAGCAATCATTCCACATATTCTTATTTCTATATACTGTATGCAATTCAATGTTCTAAGTGTTGGCACTAGTAAGAACTATGCTAGAGCTGTAATGCCTAAATACTGTGAATAAATGCAAAAAGACTTATAAAATCATAAACCGATAATTGGTATTTTTAAGGAACAAACACGATAAAAATGATTTATATAAAAAACTTACCATAGTAGTGAGTCACATATTTCTGAACGTAATCTTTGATGGCGTCATAAAGGAGAAGCGCATCATCCCTCATATAAAAGGCACCAGTTAAGACAGACTTCAGAAACCTGAAAAGTAAAACATTTTAGCATTAAGCAATATTACGGCCCTGTTATAAAACTGTAGAAAACAGACAACAAACATTTTGTGTTACATACATACATTATGTCACCATGCAAATATAATTGTTTTAATGTTGCAGAGACCACTCTTTTATGGAAGTATGTTTATTCATTTTTAACCTTAACTTAAACCAATTGCAATACAAAAATAGTTTGTAAATAATTTTGATGAGTCCGAAATGCTTCTCTGGATTTCCTTTCATCAGGACAGTCCTACTGCAAATTGTTATAGTCAAGGATGTTTAATCTTTAATATTAAAAAGCAATATGATCAAAAGGGATAGAAACATTTAGCCGAATATACTAAGGGGCAATTCTTCCTGAGAGTGATATAACCGTAGTTTCTTAATAGTACAAATACTTATCAATGTTCCTGTAGGTATTTTTCTATCCTTTATATTGATGTTCCATTAGCTACTTCACACAAAGAGTAAAGAGGTACACCTTTTTCCTTTGTATTTGTTTCAACCACAGGGTAAAATATAAATATATCAAATCCTACTTGAAATGGAATCTTAAAAAGTTTACATCATTATATTGATTATTGTGCAACAATTGTACATGTACCAGCTGCGGCAATGAAATCAAATCTTGAAATCCATAAGATCCCTTATCTTATATGTATATTTGATCATAATGAGTTTCAGTTTTGGACCAAGACATGAAAATAAAGAAAAAAAACCCAATTTTCCCATAATAAAAAGGTTTCAAGAACAACGACCTTGATCATGTTAATTATTTTTACTTTAAACTATTGGTCGCTTTCATTTAATTTAGAAAATGCAAGATCATCAGGACAAAAATGTATGTACCGTCAAGTGACGGACACGGTAACGAATAAATGCTTCTGCAAATTTTCCCTGTTTATGTTGACCGTTAGATTGCCAAATGACCAATAAAATATATTTCTTACAACTTCTTTCGAACTTATGTAAACGTATACGAATTAAGCTAGACTTCATAATAACATAAATATAACTATAAAACACACTGGCATCTAACAAATAATCACTGTCGTACCACACCTTTTAAACACACATATAGTTATAATTTATTGTATCTCGATGTTCGAATTTCGCGTTTCTAAGAAAAAGACCTAATCACATTCCGAGAACTTGAGCATGTTGAAATACACGGAACTTTCAAGTTAATTATAGAAATAGCATATCACTTAATTTTTTAAATGTGTTATCATAATACGTAAATAATGTTCTAGTTGACAGGCATTCTACAAATCTCTTAAATACTCATTGATGAATAAGCTTAACATATAATGAAAAAGAAAACAAATTATGATTAATTCATGTTGTGACTTGAACAATTTTTCATCTTTTGATTATTCTTATATCTCTTTCGTCTATTATATTGCAGAATCAAACCGATTGCACTATGGAGATTTTTTACTTGTAAAATTAAATGTGATGTATTGTTTTTATTTATATTTATTAACCTTAATTATCATAGTTTCGTTGATGTTCTTTATTTTCGTTCGTACGAAACCATACAAAAACGTCCAAACGTCTTTGACATGTTTTTAGCTTTTATTGACTTGTTTGTGGCAGTTCTTTTCATTTCTAACTCTCATATAGGACTAAACACATTTTTTCTAGAGGTTATTGATGTGTAAAATGGGGCGATTAACTCACAAACTGAATAAAAGTTCGAAGGAATTTTATGTAAAGTTTGTGAGTCAGCGACCCAGTTGACACATCATAACCTCTAGAAAAAATGTGTTTAATCCTTATAATTCTTAACTAAAACATTTGCAATTTTTAATTAACAATTTTAGGTACATTGGCTACTATTTATCATCAAATGCACAATTGACATTTCGTTACTAAGAAGTAAGCCGCCATATTGACTTTCTGAAATCCATTAATGTTCGATTAATGTAATAGAATCTAAGATGAAATAACACATACCTCAAAAACTTATTTAAATTTGAAGCGTACAAGTAACGGAATGACTTAATCTTGAGAGTTTTCTTTCGTATGACGTCAAGTGTTCCCATGACGTTAATGCAGCAAGCTCATTCATGAAATTTCGCGGAATTTTATTTTATTGTAAATTTATAAATTTTCCAAGCTTAAATGTATCATTTCTTTTTATTATTCATTAAAATAGAAATAACAGCTTTTTTTTCAAACTCCATTTGCGTGAACCCCTTGATCCCATGCATCTGTATCGCGCATGAAGAGATCACAATGAAGGTTACGAAAATAGTTTCGGCAACATGGTCTATCGAAGTGTAAACCAAGGGAAAAATGCTAACGGACCAATCAAATTTAAGTATCTGTAGATATGCAAATCATATAAGAATTATTAAAATATGTACAATTCATTTTGTTTCACTTGTTACATTATGTGCTCATTGTATAAGGTTCACAGTGTTGCTTTTCACTACTAATTTGTATGTCGTTGATGTCAGTTTTCATTGATTTACTTCTCTATTACTGAAGTCAATTATCCATTTTTTGTTTTATCTTTTTCAATAAATGTTTCTGTGATCTTTGTATTTTTTTTTTTAATTTTCAAAGTAGAAGCGTCCCTCCCTGCCAACCTATTGAGCAGCTTATGTTTTAACACATATGAGAGTTTTTGTCCTAAAAAATAAAGTTCGCATTCAAGCAAATTGAAAAATAATAATTAAATGCAAAACGACAACACTGTTTTGAATGATTTTGCGAAAGTACATAACTTCGATACGAACGAATAAGAGCCAAGTTGCTATCCAGAGGCGATACTAAGGAACATACGGATTTTATAATGTGTGTTGAAATAAAATTACAACAACTTGTTTAAAAAAAGAAATAAATAAAAGACCCTTCAGTCAGGATCGGAGTCCTACAGTTTCAAAATGCCAAGACTCATGAATCCAGATATTTGTATCCCAGTTGTTTGGAAGAGAGTAATCTATTTTCTTTAACATCATATACACTTTTACACTTTAACTGCTGTTATTTTGCCATACACTACTTTTGAATAAAAACTTTTAAATAAAAAAATAATGTAGGGTCAATAATATCTTTTTATCACAAATACTAAATTACCTTGTATAATCTTGTTAATTTGTTTCAATCATATGATGTGTATCCCAGTCGTTTGGAATAACGTTATTTATTTTCTTTAGAACCATATGCATTTTTACTTTTAAACTATTGTAATTTGGCCATAAAGTATTTTTGAATAAAAACATTGTAAAGCAAAATTAAACTTTTTAAAATCTTGTGTATAAGGTTCAAGCATATGTTTCACGTCTAATAAGAAAAGAAGTATGTTTGTTTACATTTTTGATCATATTCGCTTGAAATAAACCTGGTCTCATTCAGTTTTTCTTTATCTTCTAATAATTACATTACATGTATGTTTTATTATAATACGTTATTTTGATCGGCTAACAGCAATCTATCGTCATTCTGAAACTAACCTTCATTTCAAAATGAAATGTAACATTCATGATGACACGAGCTTCCACAATAAAGTGCACAGGTAAATAAAAGACAAAAATGATAGAAATCGTGTTTTCATGATCCTAGCAAAACAATTATAAGTATTGAATGCTTCTTTTAGTAATTCTATAGGGTTATAAAACCGTTGACCGTGCGCACATTTTTAGAATGAAGCGCTTCCAAGCTTCATATAAAATGTTCTTCGGTCAACGCTTTTACACCCCAATAAATTTACAAAAAGAAGCATTCAATTCTTAATAGCTATTGCAAAACACATAAAAAAAGGTAACACAGGCGTCATTTAAGGGCAATTACTTCTATAGGAAGTCTATTGACACTTTTGGCAGTGTTGTCTCATTTGTAAATCTTCATGTTGTATGTTTACAATTTTGTTTATCTACAAAAGTTTTAGATATAACTTCTATAGGGAGACTAGAGACGATTTCTGCCATCTTAATCAATTTGCAGATCTTGTCCTGTTGATCATTTTAGCTCTTTACAATTTTCTCTATCTATTATATATTTTGCACATCCATAATGAGTAAACATTGAGCAAAACAATCATCATTGCAGGGCATGAACCTCTATAAGAAGTTGACCGAAAATTTCGGACATTTGACAAACTTGTTGATCTTGTCCTGCGCATCATTTTTTCTTGTTTGAAGTTTTCCTTAATTAATTATTGTTTATAAGATATTTGGCAAAAATTAAAACAAACTGGTAAAAATTGCAATGTACATGTCATCAACTCCAACAAAGTTTCGTCTAATTATTTTGGTGTTAATTCACCAAACGTTGATCTCAGCATTCTTCCAACATTGTCCATTTGCACCCCCCTTTAGATACTATCTATTTATAACAGTTCTAAAACATTTTTTGTAAAAGTTAAATCAAAACTTGGATTTTATCTCTATGTGTAATGTTTAGCTGTCTTGGCATGTTGGTTGGAAGGCGGAAATATCGGACAAATTGTTTTAACTGGATACTCCTATGTTGATTGTAACCAAATTGGGATTCGATTGGTCGAGTAGATTCAGAGAACAAGATTTGTATAGAGTTAACGAACGTTGACAACGACGACAACGGACGACCTCGCAAAGTGATGAGAATAGCTCACTTGACCATTTGAATTAAGTGAGCTAAAGAGGCATTTGAATAAAATGGGTAGTTGACTTTTTAATGATGAATTTCTTTGGTGGAAAATTTATCGATTTATTGAGCTGTATACTACACTTTTCATATCTTTCTTTATATCGTCGTCCTAATCATATTCTTTTCATGCATATTTTATGTTGAAATATATAAACTTGTAATTAACCACAGCGATATCAAAATAAAAAAGCAGAAGGCAGAGTATAAGAGATAATGGGAAAACTCTATCGTAAATACTCAGAAAATAAATGCATAGTGAAAAAATGCATTATTTGAAACAAATCAAATTCTTTTCTATCGAGGATTTGTGTCATTCGAAACATTAAAACTACTGAAGTTCTATACGGACTGTTATTATAAGTTTTACAAAATTACTCCCATTTACATTCTCAATTTTATTGTATTTCAATGTTGTAGCTGCTTATGTACGGTATAATTTTGATTGTAGTTGCTATGTACAAAAAACTGAAGTAAGATGAGAAACAAGAGTATTCAGTAGTTTAGTTATATACTGAACAAAAATAAAATCAGCAAATTTTAGACGACAATAAGGCCATAAGCTTTTGATAACGAACAATATCCCGACAAATTTCATGTATTCACCTTCTCCGGGGAACTATTCCCAACTTTGAGAAAATTGGAAGGAAAAACGGATGAAAATACAATGTATCAAGCAAAACATCAGTAGGAGAATTTATTTATCTTTGCTTCAACTAGAGGATTTACTGATTTTACTACAACTAGAGGATTTTGAAATATGATAACTTTTTTGTTGAGTGTTTGCATATTATACACTGAGTCATATGAACAAGGGAGTGTGGAGTAACAAATTTTGAAAAAAATGAAAAATAAAATTCCCATACTTTTGTATTTTTGGGGCAATAACCCACGAATAAGCTGCTGATGAGAGACCTTTTCATAAAGCAATATTTCCGTTTAAATATGAGTTCGTCAAATCGTTTAAATTACTAGGAGATATTGGTAAACAAATTTGTTAATGTGTAAAAAAAACATGACTTATTGTGATCTTCGGGCAAGGAAAGGGAAAGGATTACAGCATTTAGAAAAAAAAAGAATAAAGTTTTCGTATGAAAAATTAAGCTGGTATGATGCTGTCTGGATGGACATAAAATACATGATTTTTCATCAGCTTAAATAGTAAAAATAGGAAAGGGGAGTGATTATTTTGAAAATTTGAAAAAATGCTGCATTGAATTCTATGATGCGATTGAATAATAATAGATGTGATAAAGTAAGCCGTATGATGATAAATTTTATTAGCATGACATGTGTATCGAATTACCCGCATGTGGTAAGTTTCGAGACAAAGAGGTTTGAAAGCACGTCCTTTAAAACATGAAAAACATAACAGGCAAAAAGATTACATATTGTCTACTTAAAAATTCTTTATTTGTACCAGATTATTTAAGTAATATAGGTTTGATAATATTCAAATTCGTGTGCATATTGTTTTTGGTAAACCACATTAGTATTAAGATATACAGAATAGTCAATTTTACATGGAATGGTATGTACAGACATAATGTTAACAACAGATTTCTCTGTCATTCAAACTGATTCCTCCTACTTCTTGAGATTTATCTAATCATTAGATGACTCCTTGATAAGGTTACCGAAATTTGTCATTTCATTTTTCTTGTCAGCACTTTCCTGTTGAAACTGATCATATGGATCGTTTCGTGATATTGGTTGTTCGTATCCGCTAAACAAGCTTAGATAATCATTTCTACGTTTATTGCTTTGTAATTTGTCATCAGCATTTATTTCATTATTCATCATGTTCGGTCTTTGCTTTTCATCCCTTGTATGTTGAAGCTGATTGTATGGACTTTTTGGCGATCGTTGTCCGAGTTCATCGTATCCATCATTTGCATCAAGATAACTATTCCCACGTGTATTGTTTTCATCATCTTCATTTATTTCATCATATACTGACTCATCAGGCTCAGTATATTCGTTTCCATCTTCCCTTCTGACAAAACATAATTATAATAATTTTAATGATGATAATAATTAATAGTAATTTATCTGTTTTTTTTTTAAAATGTATCAATTGTCATAATTGTGATTCTATAATATAAAAGAAATGATATGGGTATCCATCCATGACACAAAATCAGTATATACACACAAAAAGCAAAAAATAGCGATTTTATTGCTACATGTATTCTTTGTATCATTGGATACATAAAAGTGTATTGTGTACAAATTAACGTAAGGCGAAGAATTTCTGGAATTAATCTTGTACGCATGTACCTTTTTAATATTTTAAATGAAGAAAGTTAAAAAAATTAACGATATTTTACACTAACATCATGTGAGATCCATTATGATTATGAAAACATATGTTGATAAACTGTTGATCAACACGTTTTTCAAGATTCTCATACTTTCCACAGAAAATATTTCAGAGGAGGAGTATTAACGTTTTCAGATAACACATTACTATAGGTTGGAGTTTTTTAGAAAATGAACAGAAAATGATTTTTCATTTTTCACTTCTTTTTTCTTTCTAAATTACGAAATATGTACATTTTTAACGCATTTAGCAGAATATGCATTGACGTTTCAATTAAATAAGACACATAAAGTGTGCATATCTACAACAGATATCTTTATATGATGATATTATTTGTCTTTATCTATATCACACTTGATGATAAAAAAACCTATGGAAGTAACAAAGGAAATTCACGAAACCAGAGTTGAGTCTCTATTTGCACATCGGTTAACAGCATTAACCAAAAGAAGATGAAAAAAAAAACAAAAACGAAAAGCTGACGATTTGACCCTTTGGACAAGGAGTGTTTTAAAAAGCAGACAACACTCGAAGGGTTACAATAACTTGGATTTAGTTTTTTTCTACTGCATATATAACTGAAAATCCAGAAACTATGATATGAGTGCACACTCGAATTTAACGTTTTTCAATTATTCTTTTTGTTAAGTTGTTTGTGTATTTAGAATACATATTCTACTTCAATTATATAAATAAATTATTCATGTCAATGACATATATCAATCCAGAATTTATCATTCTTTTCATTGGTTTCTATTATATTTGTCCTTCAATTGAACTGAAATGGCTTTTTTCATGGAAAACGTCTTTTTAACCCAGAACTGTGTTTAGTTGATTTTTCTTACTACCAAATGGTGATAACGATGTGTTTATAGCTATTTCTAAATACTTTGAGATATTTTGATGTATATGTAAAACTATGAATAAAAGGAAAAAACAAGTACTCGCAGAAATGTTTGAAATTTTTAATCTTAATAGAAAATAAACATGTCAGGAATATCGATATAATACAAATGATAAGTTTGGTTCATATAATTCAAATGATACGCTTGTTAAATTCAAGGTATTCCATTTGCCTGAAATCAATTTTGATGATACTCCATACTCGGGAGCATTTTAATAATTTTGTGGTAGCGATGAGCTGCTATGACTTAAGTACCCGTCCTTGTTAGATATTTTGATTATTAAAGAATATATTCCCTATCATATATTCTTTTCACGTCATTCGATCTTTGGTCGGGAGTTGTCTCATTGGCAATCGTTCCACATCCTTTGAATATTCTATAGCTGTATTGTTCGATTCGAGGATAGTTAAAACAGATTTCAAAAATATTTGATGTATTTGCTATTGGTTTCAATATCATCTTTCTGGCTAAGTAGTTTCAGATACTTATGATATGGTAAGCAAACTTATCATGTATGTATTATAAATTTCCCAGCCTTATTAAATATTATGAAGCTCGAAATAGTGGTTTATTTTTAACGGCTCTTCCCTTCAAATCAATATATAGTACATTTCCCCAAGACTATCCACAAACTAGTATGAAAATATCATTAACACACAAATAAATTTATGTTATGCACTAAGTTATATTTATATTCCATTGAAAATCGAAGCACTAGGAAAGAGAAGCAAGCATTAAACTAGTTTTAACATTAAAGATGTTTCTGTTCATATATTCATTCAGCAGAACATTATTTTGATTTTATTTGTTTGGTATTCTCTGATAATATCACTCTTTATTGTCTTTTAATGGTAAACGAGCGGCAAAAGATACCAAACGGACTTTTAATCTTATAATTCGAAAGTAAACTGACAACGAAATAACAAAAAAAAAAAAACAAGAAAACGACTAGAGGACAAACAACAGTATACATAACACAACATAGAAAACCCCATCAAATACCGGGGATAATATCAGTTTTTCCGGGAAGATAAGAAGATCCTGTTCTACATGTGGCATCCGTCGTACTGCTCCTGTAAGTAAAAACCCAGTGATAAGTCTAATTTGGTAGGTCATCTTCAGGGAAAACGAGGACGGGATTTGTGTCGTACAGTTGTACAATATCCATCGTAATCTGTGAAAAAGATATTCCATAATGGTAAACCAACTCGTGAATGCGTCCGTAAAATTTTCGAAGGGATAATTTCAACTTCACCACTTGGTTTTATAGCTTCCTTGTGAGCAGCAACCCTCTATCAACATGATCAAGGAAATCATGATAGGAAACGCAAGCCCTGGAATATAGTATCAACAGGGAGATATATACTCCATTTGCAGGCTCTGCTGAAATGTTGCTCCATTGAAATTGAAAGTTCACCATTGGGTAGCTAAAATCATCTCTTTTGTCGTACATTTTTGTTCTCAACCGACCCTCGTTGTCAATTTCTAGATGTAAGTCAAGATATGAGGCAGACGTAGCAGTATCTGTTAATATACTTTATTTCAAGTTCGATGGGATAGTTGCGTTCAACATACTCACCAAGCTTTGAGTTATTTAGTGCTGATAATTGTCTAACATTGAACGTCACATGCAGACCACTAGATACCTGTCACCATTTGTTCTAGAGGATAATTGATTTTTTATTCGTATTAATTTTGACACCATCTCGCAATATATTCAAACAGTAATGTCCTTCATGATATTTGAAAAATATACCTTATTTCCTAACATTAAAAATTTTTCCATAAGCAATTCTTAAGATTCATTTTTTGTTGCAAAAAAAAAAAATGCAACAAAAAAAAAAACCCATGTAATTTTAAAAATACTTTTATTGAATTTTATCTCTCATGTGGCTTTTCGCATTTTAGAAAATTTCAATCGGAGAAATGAAAATGATAAAGAAACATGTATATCAAGATTTTAATTTTTTCAGCTTGAGCTATTCTTAAAGTTTAAGAGGTGTGCTTCGTGTATATTATATCCTATGTCTAGTAGTTATCAGCAAATGAAAGTTGTAAATGCACAAATTTATCTTCATGTAATCACGGTTTTGTCTATCATGTCTATTGTGAAAACATATCCTGCCAAATGATTGATGAATGCATCGAATATAGCATCCAGTAATAGAATATATTGTAAAAGAAAGGCTGAAGATACCTCTATGACAGTGATAGTCAAACTCATAAATCGATGACAACGGCAAAAAAATTACCTAAAGAAAAAGAAAAGTATACGAAACACAAAATAGACAACTAAAGACTGAGCAACAGCAACTTTAAAAAAAAATAGGGTGATCTTAGGTGCTCCGGCAATACTACCAGTTTCTGCTCTACGTGTGGCATACTGGGAATTATGTATTGTTACACGAGTAAGTTACATGGTTAAACTACTGAAACAGATCGGTTGACATATCGACAAGTACATTTTACCTCAAGTTTCCTATCCTTTCACATTCACCTGAAACATATACAGAAACATCCATGTAACAGTGTTTTTGCAACCCAAAATGACATTATTCATAACAATTTAATATGTCGAAATTATCAATCATCTTTGTTTTGGTATATTAAATGAAATCTAATTTAGCAATAACGCCACAATGACGAATGGATTGTGAACGTCGAACAAGCTCTAGATTTTACTGATGCAGGATCGTATATTATAGAGTTGTGAAAGTTACAAATATAAAGACAAAAACAATCAGAAAATGAATGCACTAATTTAAAGAAATAGACAAGTGTAATCATTAAAGTGACTTTTTAAAAGATGATTAAAAATACTTGTACAAAACTTATTTCAAATACTAGTATCCAACATGTCTTATTTTAATTTTCAATTTAACAAATATTTTGAATACACTGTCAGTTATATTTCTCAACACGAATACAAAATACTTATTGCAATGATGAATGATAAACCATTCATTTATATTATATTTATATTTCGTAGTTTAGTGTGGCGTCCTTTTCGCTGAACTAGTATACATTATTGTTTAAAGCCAGCTGAAGCCCGCCTCCGGGTGCGTGATTTTCTTGCTTCGTTTAGGACTATTGATGGCCTTGTGCTGTTTTCTGCTATTTAGTCGGATTGTTGTCTCTTTGCCACATTCTCAATTATATTTGTCGGTTTTCAATGCCTTATTTTGTTAGTAAACGAACTGTCCAATTATTTGACTCGAGCACCACTGATGGCTCTAATGTAAACGAAACGCGCATCTGATGTACGAAAGCACAAGCCTGGAATATGTTATAAGTAAACATGAGTTCTATGTCCAAATTGCATCTTCTATTTGAATATATATTTCATTTGTTTAGTTATTTTTTACGATAAAACTAGGCCTTATAAATATGAGCTAATTACCTTCTCTCCTAGCTTTTTGTATCATTTCTTCCTTAGCCTTTATTTTCATTTTGAATTCATTGACAGTCTTAGTCTTCTTTCTCCTCAAAACTAATACAGCCGACATGCCTATGATAACAGATACAACTAATCCAGCTGCTAATATTCCAACTACCATGACAAATGTATTGCCATTTTCTGTAACTGTTTCTGTTTTGTACTGTATGTCACCAATATACACCTGTATCTTTATGACGTTCAACTAGGTTTAAGAAAAATGCAGTGTGGGAACATTGTGAGATTCAAGTTATTTTAACGCTAGTATAACACAGTTTTTAAAAAAAAATATGGGTCTTAGAAAACTCATTGTTTGATAAACTTTTATCTTAAAATGATTCTGTTGTAGACATGGTAGAGTATTTTGAAAATAATGGTTTTGTTTTTACTGTTCGTGTCGGTCTGTGCTAGGATATTGAGGTGTGATTTGTGATAACTATCTCATCTTTGCAGTTTGTCGTCAAATTCAGCTAAACATAACTGTAACTAAATTCGGTGAATCAATCATTTTCCTTTTTTTACATTGGACCATAAGTTGTGAAATAGCACCGGACATCATCACATGCATAGACAACTTTTATAATTTCAAAGAGATTTTTGATCAGTCTTCACATTATCATTTTGAACAACATACGTGTATGCTATGTTCAAGTTCGTCAATTTGCAGTTGCGTATAACAATTCTGCGGTCAAACCATGGTTATGAGTTTTATGTAAACAACCCTTTTGCACTTTCTATGGTATAATTTCGTCAATTTTGTTGATATTTCTTGTTTTATATCCGAAATGTGTGCATAATTGTCATATCATGCTAATATATTGATTATGTATGTGCATCTATTCTGCAGAAGTTTTTATGGATGACTTTGTGTGCGTTTAGCAATTTTGACTAGCCAATAAGAAAATAGCATCAGGGATAAACTAATGTGCATGTTTAGATATTTATAGTGCGCTTGTGTGAGTTTAAGCTCATGGAGTCGGTGTTTATTATATTAAGAATGTAGTTAAATGTGTACTGATTGATATTTTGATCTGGGAAGACATGATTTATTAATAAGTTAAAATGTGCTTTTTATGTTGTAATGTTACACCACTGTTACAGGTTAGGGTGAAGGTTGGTGCCTGTTAAAACATTTAAACCCGCTGCATTTTTATGCACCTGTTCTAAGTCAGGAGCCTGTTGTTCAGTGGTTGTCGTTTGTTTGTGTGGTTCATAAGTGTTTCTCGTTTCTCTTTTTTTTTTATATAAATAAGTTCGTTGGTTTTCCTGTTTGAAATGTTTTACACTAGTCATTTTGGGGCGTTTTATAGCTTGCTGTTCTGTGTGAGCCAAGGCTCCGTGTTGAAGGCCGTACTTTGACCTATAATTGTTTACTATTTACACATTGTGACTTGGATGGATAGTTGCCTCATTGGCACTCATACCACATGTACCACATCTTCATATTTATATTTGCAACCGCGAGTACTATTAGATCAGTACTTTTTGTTTGTTTATGTGTTCGATGTTTTTGTGTTTCTTGTCGACCAATTTTTTTATTTTTAAATTATTAGTCCCCGTGATCAATATCATCAATAACACAAATGTCTTATATACTCCGAAATTAGACTAACACAATAAAGAACTAAGGTTTAGACTCAATCATGTAAATTTGAGCTCAGAGATGTTGGCTTATTTTTTTAGTCCCTTATGACTACAAAAAGCCCTCAGAATTCTGCTCTGTACGCAACACAGTTATATAGTCTTATTGCAATGTTTAAGAACTGAGCTGATACCTTTGCAGGTGGTCTCCTAGTCCTTAAGGATATCAGCATTTAAGTTGTCAATGTTTCAACACTGATTTGGTTAGCAGTATATGTTTCTTAAATTTTTGTGATAAATTAACATATTTTTATGAAGAGAACGTTTCTCCCTTAAGTTAAATTGACTTGGGGAGGGAGGTGAGTGGGATGGGAGTAGGGTGGGGAGTTATCATTCATTTTATGTCTAGTTTGATTATATAGCTCTTAAGTTTTTAAAATATATGCATTGATGGCCACAATATTTTGGGTTTAAACGTAACCGAGGAAATGTAAATCAATTCAAGTGCTTTGGAAGCAGCATATTTATGAAATGTTATTTCAGTTTTGTAATTGTTTTGGTTTTTTTTTTATTCAGCTGGTTGCACATTGACATATACCTCCTTTTTAACTTTTGAATTATAAGAAACATAAACACTTATTATATCGTTGTAAAGGAAAATACATTTTAATGTATCGTAGTTTTGATTTAAGCTTTACATATGGCAGTTTTATGGGATTGAACATGTATAACAATTCTGAAACATTAAATTAAATGTAAGTTACTTACAATAACATGAACTGTATTATCATCTGTATAATTAGTCCGAGGTACTGACTTAGGTGGATAACAAGAGATGTTATACATACTAATATCAGTTATGAAACAAATTCCATCCAATCCAACATGTATATGATAATCTTCACGACGTGCAACATTTAATATATTTCTACCCTATAAAGAAATTTTGTAAATATTGCACTTGTATTTCTATAGCGTATCATATTTGATTTCCGAGGTTCGAAATTACAGTTCGTATGAAATTATAGAACCCCAGTATAATGATTTTTTATCCTTGTGAGTTTGTAAACCAATATAATTTTATGTCACAGTTAATTTTCCCATAATCTTTGTTCCTCAAGTGAAAACTTACTTTTCGTCTAAAAATCTAAGCACAATCTTTTGCAGTATACGTATTAAAGGAAGGAAATGTGGTATGATTGCCAATAAAAACTGTCTTCCACAGTCCAAAATGGCATGGATTTAAGCAACTGTAGGTTATTGAACAAAATTTAATCATGAGCATAACTCATACCATAAAGTCAGATAAAAAAGGTCCCGGCATGAGAAATGTGAATGAATTCTAACAAAAAAAATTAACAGCTTAAATTTTGACTAAACAACAAACGAAAAACATTAATGGCACACAGCAACCAAGGCCTGATTACCCTTCTCTGTTCAAGTTTTACAATTGTCATCAGATTTCAAGAATTTGAAAAATATTTATGCTTATTGTCATAATTTAAGAATTTAATGTTGATAATTTTGCAGTTTTAAGGAACAGAACATAATAAAATTTGTTACCGTTAGTGGACATTTTATATTTGACAATTCTATTGTGAGTTCACATATAATGCATAAAACTAATCATTTTGTCGATTTTATGTCGCAGAAGCGAGACATAGCGATCGTTGATTCCGTCGTCGGCGTCGTCAACATTTAGGTTCTGTCTGTGGTTAAAGTTTTTTTAGACATCAATTACTTTGCCAAACCTTCATGGAATTTAAAAACATTTTAGACAAAAACTTTCTTATGACAAAACATAGCAAAATTTTTAAAATATGCATTTCTTTTTTCCGTTTTATACTGATAAATGAACTTAGTTTGATTACAGTTAAGATTAACATTCAGTGTAATGTTAATGTTTTTCAGTCAAATATTCATGGAATTCTACGTAAATTGGACAGAAGCTCTTTAAGATCAAAACATTAAGACATTATCCAGAGCAAAATATATAGTAAAAATATTTTTTGTCTTCATTTTTTTAATTTTTTCATTTTACTCAAGGACTTAGTTTTTTTTTAAATTACACGTAGATACAGGTTAGTTCTAGTTTGTGAGACATCAATTATTTGTCAAACCTTCATATACTTTTATAAACTTTGGCAGAAACTGATTTATGATTAAGAGATAATGAGGCATAATTTTTCATTTTTTCAATATTTACTGTTAAATAGACTAAGGTATTGAAGTCAAGCTTTACAAACATTCTAGGATTAATTGTTTTGTCAAGAAAAATGTGTAAACCTTCGTGGATTGTTTAAACATGGACAGAAGCTATTTTTCAATATCAAGATAGCATCTGAAGAAATAATTCTGTATTTTATTGATGAATGGACTTACTTTTAATAGTCCCCATTAAATTTAAAGTCATAAATTTGAGTTAAGTCTCACTAAATGGTTAGCTGAAGTCCAGTGTAATTCGTTAATTAAGACATACTGCAAAGCTTCTCATTTAAAAAAGCCTACTGTATTTTCGAACTTTACCTTAATTTCAAGAGACGATTGCTTGTCATATAGATAAACGTCATGGAAATTTTCAAAAGTAGGGTCGTCCACATATTCTATAGTAACTTGGATTGTAACACCATCGAAATAAACTTCAATAGTTTGATTGTCAGGCTCATTCTGTAACCTTGGAGGTGTTTCACATTCAGTTGAAGTATCTTCAGGTACATCACATGGGTTATCCTAAAATAATATTTGATAACAAAACTTGCAAAATAATTTTGCAACGGTTGCAACCTTTCATCTTTCTTCTGCTTTTAAAATTGCAGTATATATGCTGCGGTCATATTCATATCACACTACATTTCAGTTAACTATGTAATCACTTCTGCAGGCATCGCAATTATCAAATATCAGAGAATGAACAATGTCTCTGACTTGTGAAAACAGTCGTTTACAGTAAACAATCATTAGTTTTTCAGCTTGCATGCAATGCTAGTTTTGTTGTCTATACATATTAGGGATGTCAACGAGTACTCGAGTATTCGAGTATTGCTCGGTAGTACCGAATATCGAATATCAAAACAATACTGGACTATTCGGTTTCCTGTTAGAATATTGCTGTCTTCATTATGTAAGATTGATCTTCTTGAGAACCTCTTTCGGAAAATTAAATAGGCATCACTGATTAAGCATACTAGTAAATAGAATACATTTTGTTTCGAATGCTTGTGTTGAATTGTCATTTAAAATGCCTCCGAAAATACGTGGGCTATAACTAAGCTAACAATTTAAACTTAACATGTCACATCGGTACCGTCAGAGCAAATATTTTCGTCTGAAAAACTGTAATTTACAAAGTTGCAAAACCGACTGTCCCCAATAATAGTTGACAAGAAAATGTTTCCTAATAAAATAACTTTATTTGTTGCATCCTCTGGTGACCCTCAGCGAATAGTTAAAACTTCTAATCCTTACGCCTTTGTAAACATTAAATGTGTTTTCTTAAGGATTACCAAGGATTTTTTTCCCTTGTTATAATTCTTAAATAGGTGTTCATTAAATTATATTGATTAGATTGTTGTTTTTTACTTAATTAGTACTTGTCGGTAATGAGCTATTAAATATGGTGTGTAATTCCTTGCCCCAGATACTTATGTAGATGGTTTTTCGTCCGTTGAACAACAAACCACGGAATGTAAAATACGTCTTTTTGTCTTTCCGTGTTGTAGATATATTCCCGAGCGAATACTCTAGTATCGCTCGATAAAACCAACGAGTACTCGATTAGTAATTGTTTACCTAGTTGACATTCCTAATACATATATAACTAAACCAAATCAAATCAATAATTGTAGATGGAAATAATTTTTAGTTTTTCATGTACCGAGACAGTTTTATGTAAAACAAATCGTGACAAATTGTATTTACTTGTGTACTTACCACTCTTTCTACTGTTATAGCCCCTACATTATTGAAACCATTGCCACGAATTGAAAATACTACGCCTCCACTGAAGAATAAAATCGGAGCGTTGTAAAAAAATCGCTTGAACAAGTGTTTACCATTTAAAAGAATATGTGCTTCATTTTAAAGTTACAGTATACCGATTATTGTGTATTTCATTTCAGCATTAACAGTTGAAATGGGATTTACATCATCAAAATATCAAACTTACACCACAAACAAAAGAAAGCGTCAGTTTTGTTAACAATTATTTCGTGCCTTTCATATTTTTTCTTCATATTATAAGTAACAGAGTTTGCTAGTGACCTAACACGATATATATGGGGTTAGTAAATTCCATATGGAGTGAGAGCGAAGATCGAACCCCATATGAAATTTACTGACCCCATATATATCGTATGAGGTCACTAGCACACTGTGTAACAAATTTATCTTACCGACTATCTTAACATGTGGCATTTAGGCTAGTAGCCTATCAAAGTGATCAAGTCTTTAATATAAAGAACCTGCTTCCATTGGTCTATACAAAAACAAATGCCAACAATAAAAACTTGTTAGATTTTAAAGTGTTTTATTAATTTGTTTCAATTGTTCATCATCAATTTCTTCAACTGTTGTCCGTGTGAAACGTTTCCGATTTTTCATTAACGCCGTGTTGTTTCTATAAAGGGGCGTTACACCACTACTGACCGTGTATTAAAATAAACCAGGCCTTCTAACCCCATATGAAATATACAGGGTCTCCACGTAGTAGCTCTTTACCAATCATACTCTTAGAAATGTAAAGGAGTTAAAATAAAATTTATATACGCTTACCCTTGTAAAGCCTTCGGTAATTCAGTCGATATGTCAAATGTTGGATCCGGTAGATATTGAAACGTTTCTTTAAGTGTCAAGACTGTCAAGTCATCAATAACAACGTTCAGCTGAGTCATATTTCGAGGTTCCACTGATTTGCCTGTTTTGCATTTGATGATCGTTGGACTGATTGTTTTTGGTAAAACACTGTAATAAACACAAAACATTTGTATACGACCGGAACGTTTGTTCGGTAAAATGCTGTTCAACGGAACTATAAACAACTATTATGCAAGTGGTAGGTTAAGCTAGCTATAAAAGCAGGTTTAACTCACCGTTTTCTTCGGAAAATGACTGTACCAAGTCAGGATTATAACAGTCGATTTTCACTCGTTCTGTTGATTGATAACGTATGATTTTTTCAGTTTTTGATTGATCCGATGATTAACCAGACGTATCGAAGACATACAAGGACGGATGATCGAACAAAGAGCTGTTACATAAACATTACAATGTACAAATAATGTCGAGTACCATTAACCACTGTGACATATTGGAAAGTGGACACTCTGTAGTCTAAATTTGTTTGTCCACTTCATTTCACGAGTTTGTTTAAAATTTTGTTAAAGTTAGTGTCACAAATGCAAATCTTTTAAAAGCTTTCATCATTTTGATTACTAAGGTCGGCCTTTACAGTGTTTAAATCATTGCATTTTTTAACCATAAGGGCAATTTGTGAAGTGTTATGAAGCAAAAACTGTATTTTACTTATGTAAACATCCAATAAATCAAGTCTAAATATACAAACAAAGTGAAAACCGCGAAAATCGGTCGAAGTAACAGGGTAAGACACTGTTGCTATGGATTCATCAGTCGTCATGCGAATCAAGAATGAATTAAAATGTCATGGTATGGCAAATTGCATGATCTGTAAATCTATACATCACATGACCATTCTTGCATATTAAGGTATACAAAATTATAAATAATACAAGTCTTATAAATTGGGACAACAGACGCGTGTTTCGTCTACAGACGACCAATCAGAGGCTGTCAAATCTATTACGGTTGAAGTGACAATTCAAATACGAATCGGAAGAGCATGCAATACTAAATAAATGTTCCAAATACGACTTCGTCCGTCAATCTATGCTTTTAGATAAAACAATATAATTGGCTCAAATAATTCAACATTTTATAAACATTAATTTACAAAAAAGAACATATTGACTACTGGGCTGGTAATCTCTTAGGTTATATCACTATAATATGTCTCCTATGCGTGGTAGCACATACAAATTGTTTCGATCGACAATTCGTGATGGTGACCATAGAACATAAGTAGTACATGTAGTATTCTTCCTCATTATCTTGTTATCATTGTTTGATTATTTCGCAATTTAAGTAAAAACTTATATAATTTCATAGAATGATAATTACTGGGAGAGAATGTCAAAGACACAAAATACATATTTCCATTCATGTTCACATCTTGTCAGCTATTATAAAATTTATATCCATTTTTAACTCTTCAGTGGACAATACCTCTTCAGTGAACAATACGACGGGTGTTAATACCATAAATGATATTCTTATCTACAAAATAATACTTAATCGCTCAAGCTTTTATAGAAATGTACGTCCATTATGAGTCGATACTGTGTCCTCGGGCATTTAACATCTTTCCGGCCTTAGTATACATTCTTTTTGCCTTGAACTTTAGGTGTTGGTATGTATACGTCATTCATTATAGCAGCTATTGACTAACTTCATGATTCAATTTTTGTATTCCCTCAAACAGTAGAGTTATTAGTCGAGGATTTATTTTTATCACTAAACTTTATCCTTTATTTCATTCGAGTCAAAATGCAACACAATGGTTTACTCTATCTTACATTCATGAGACATCTGCAAAATGATCTCGTTTTAAGCTTATGTTGGTGTTGCTATGCCACATATTTGTCCATATATTCATGTATTTAGTTTCAGGAATCCATTTATAAATCATAAACAAAAAAATCAGTTGGCATTTCCGCTACAATTTGTCATACCTCTATGCTTACTTTAATACAACCGCGTGATAGATTATTTGTGTTCCGTATTTTCGATATTGTAAAAGTTACTTTGTATAAAAATCAGTAGATGTGGTATGATTGGCAATAAGACAACTCTCTACCAGAGACCAGAGGACAGAGAAATTAACAACTATAGGTCACCGTCAGCCTTCAACACTGAGCAAAACCCATACCGCATAATCAGCTATAACTAGCCCCGAAATGACAAATGGAAAACAATTCAAAAGAGAAAACTAACGGCCTAATTTATGTACAAAAGAAATAACGAAAAACAATATGATACACAGCAACAAACGATAACCACTGAATTACAGGCTCTGATACGGCTATAATGTGGCGATGTTAAACTAGTTTTAAGGCGCCAACCCTTCTCTTAACCCGGTACAGTGGTGTAACAGTACAACATAAGAACAAACTATAGAAATCAGTTGAAAAAAGGCTTAACTATCAGATGGATACAAATAGAAATTAATCTAACAAAATCACAGAGTGGACGTGGTAGGTAATTTATACATCACCACAATAAAAAGACACTTAGTACAGATCTGAGAGTACTCACAGTTACTGACAGCTAGTTCAAAGCCAATAACAACTAATAAAACAAATCATGCACGTCAGACTAAAATATCAATCAGTACACATCCGATTCAATGGATTTAGTATAAAGAGATCATTAACAGTCAGAGAAAAACATGACCTTGTGCAATGCCAAGATACAGGTAACGACTGATCGAAGAGCCATGAATGTGCATATGTATATAAAAATAATATTTAGTTTGATTTTAATTTATTGATAATAAAATCAATAGTAATACCAATAAAAACAATATTCAAAGATCTACTTACAGTGTTGAATTGGTAACCTGTTATAATAAGTTTATTTCAAGGATCGATAAGTTTCGCAGATCGTATCTAAATTTCCGGGTTCGGAAAACAACATCTCCGTGAAAATTAAGATGTGCTATCCAGTTTGAAATAAGTTTCTAAAGATACAACCAAATTTCAAACCCAAATCAATATATCTGTGGAAGAATTTAGTAAAGTTTTTAAGTAATTTGTGGTACCGAAATCCCTGACTTAATCATTTTTCAAGTAATACATAGATTACGTTCATTGAAATCTAAACCGTCACAACAGACACGGGCATAGCGAAAAATTTGTGATAAATAAACACCGTAAGATGGTACCAAAGGAACATCACCATCTAAGAAAGGAAAATAAACAATAAGAAACGAACAATCGTCCCTTTTGTCGTAAAGTTTAGTGCAGAGTTTCCCGTGTTTAACAGAAATATCGAAATCTAGAAAAGGGTAGTTATAACCTTTTTTTTATTTATTTAAAGTAAATTCCTTTGGGTAAATTTCGGCAGTAAATATAGAAAATTCTTGATTATTTAACGAAAAAATATCATCAAAATAACGGAAAGTGTTGATGCATTTATCAATTAAATGCAATTTAGACGGGTCTTACTGAGTTTGGCCATAAACTGTACAAGCACAAGTTTGCTCTGAAAGGGGTGCAATTGGTGCTCATAGGAACACATACAACCTGTCGATAAACTTTATTGCCGAAAAGTACATGCATATTATAAAGGAGAAAATTTACAGCTTCAATCATTTTATCACACCTCCAGTAAGTATATCTAGCATATTTACCTTTCTCATTAGTGAAGAAGTCTTTAAATGAGTTACAGCAAATATATATACATTCAGATTTACCAGACGACCTTTTTATTAAATAGGAAAACTTTTGTTTGATAAGATTGTGTGGAAGTGTAGTGTAAAGAGTTGAAAAGTCAAAACTGTCAACAGAATCAAAAGGACCATCAAAAGCACGTAATTTATCTAAAACATACAAAGCATGTTTAACACTACAAAAATAGTTAATTCCACTATTTTCATATGTTTTATTACAAAAGTTAAGGATATGTTATTTGATAGTAGTTACTGAACTAGTTAAAAGAACTGAAAGATTAGTTTAAGAACACTTACTAGAGGCCGCGAGAAAACGACTTTTACAGGTTTTTTGTGTAGTTTTGGTAACCAGTACATAGAAGGGACCTTCAATTGTTGTTACAAAAATAAAGCAAAATAACAAAAATACCGAACTCCAATGAAAACTCAAATCGGAAAGTCCCTTAATAAAATGGCAAAATCAAAAGCTCAAACACAGGCATTTCCTTTTGTAGAAAATGATGGATTAAACCTGGTTTTATAGCTAGCTAAACCTCTCACTTGTATGACGGTCGTATAAAATTCCATTATATTGACAACAATGTGTGAACAAAACAAACAGACATAACAGGTTAAAAAGTCAAAAATAGGGGTATAGCAGTCAACATTGTGTTATAATTTTAATCACTAAAAAAACAACAAACAAATATGTCAACAAAGAAAAATAAAATGGCATATATACAAAGCACGTAAGCACAAGTGAAAGACAAGAATACAAAAAATTACCACAGCACAACAACACATTGGCGGGATGCATAAGTACCGAGCCACGCCATAAGGATATTACCAAAAATGGACTGAACAGTATAGGTAATAATTTACAAAGACAAATAAAAGAACACTATAACACGTAATTAAGATGATAAACAACGTCAGTACCTAAAATCTCTACTTCATGTATTACTTGTCAACAAGGTCTTGGTATCTTCCGATGAACTTTTTATAGAAAAAAGACGAGACGAGACAAGTGATGCCTTCCCTTGTCGGATTGCTCAGGATTGTAGCACATTACATGTTGTGTTAAGGCTTTAGAAAACTTTCAAAATCGGCTTTTACTGTGTTATACTTATAGATACTTATTAATCTTATTACACAGAGCAAGGAAACACTGTCGTTAGCATATACTAGTATACCTGCATTTTAAACAAAACACATCGTCACAAAACGAAATATTGTACCGACTTTGTCCTTCAAAATCAATATTGAGACCTCTTATTGTTACAGTTGTGTTTCCAGATAGGATTCCTTTCTTTGGTAAAAATTCTAAGATCTTAGGTACCTGGAAAGAAATTTCCAAAACGAGTCATTGTCAATAAATTACACATAACATTTTTAAAATTTAATTGGTTATTCTTTTATTTTTATTTCCTGTCAGATTTATAGTAATTAACTATTGAAGAATAAACAATTGCATTACACAAAAAAATTGAAAATATTCGTCTGAAAGAAAAAAAAAAAACATTGAAAGGGTAATCTTTAGGCAGCTAAAAGGTAAATAAAAAGTTCCTTAATTTTAAAACGAGTCATACATTCTGCCTATGGCTTTAATTTTGTATTAAATGGCCTCATAAAAAACTCAGTTTTTTTCAACTCTTAAAGGTTTGTATTAGCTTTCGGACTTCCAAATATATCGGTCTTAATCATCACTTGTCAAAAATTATTTTGACACAAAACAAATTGAAACAGTACTTATCGAAATACACATTTACTGCAGTTAAGTGGGTATCGTTAATGTCATTTTAGTACTACTAGTAATTCATTTAAACATGAGTTTTCTATTCTTTGGCAAATAGGAGAATTATAACTTAGAAAACCTTATTTCTGAACAATAATGGTTTTTAACAAATAAAGCATTTACAGTAAATATATTTAAAGTTGACATCATACTCAAACATTGTTTTAAATACCTTGAAGGTGAAGTATTTGGTATTTGAATCGCTGAAGTAATTTGCATTTACCCAAACGAATAAACCAATCGTCTGGAGTGCGGTGTATTTTCCAGTAACACAAGTCAAACTGTTCAAAAAATATAAAGAAGCTATGTAACTGAATGTTTACTTATAAGAAAAGTAGAATACGATAAATTTATAAGACCAGGGTGCATTAACGATTTAGTTTTAGAGTTAGGTTTATAACAAATTTTAGTTTTACCCAATGAATCATATTTCTTTCAGTGTAATAAACATGATAAACGATAATTTTTATCTTTATTTTTCATACAATGAATCTTTTACTGTCGTTTTATTATCGACTGATCTGTTATTCCCGAATGTAATATTTTGACATAGTGCTGGTTCATTTGTTGGGTGATGCATGCATTTCAGCTAGGACACGCTTACCCTGTAGAAACTCCTGGTCCCGTGCCTTCGAGAATCGAAATATCATTTCAATATTCCAGTTTTTAAAAATGTAGAAATTAAAAAAAAAATAAAAAAAAATATCTTAATATTGTTGTCTTAATCATAGCTTATGCCCCATGAATCGATGTATGAGATATGAACATCAGTGAATTTCTGTTTCCTAATTTATGCAGCTTATAGTTGTTGATCAAAAAATGTGTTTCCGCTTTCATATTAAGTATGTTACATGGTTTATTAAACTAAAATAGATTTGTATCTTTACTCAGTATAGGGTGTTTGGACTGTTACGTTGTGACATCTTACTCCACTGATATCAACAAATATACTATCATTTACATTTCCAAGATAATTTCCTGTTAATGTCAACAATGTACCACCATTAACTGGTCCACTTGCTGGATATACCTATATGACAAAAAATAAAAGATTTTAAAAAGCAATCATTATTTATACTTTGTAAAACAGATTTTTCAAATTATTATGTAAAAATAATACCACAATAAAAAAATGACCAATCTTATTAAAGTCGCATACTGGTTCAGAACGCCTTTTTTATATAAAATTTAATTTACATCTTTATTGTGTTAAGAAATAAACATAGTGTATATACTGAATTATTTCAGGTAATATTGTCGCGGTCCAAATCGTAACGCACTTACAATGACTTTAAGAGTAGAATACTGAAATTAAATAGTAAACCCGCCGGAGTTTAAATGTGTTACCGTATTTTGTTATTAATGAAGACCAAAAACAGGAGTTTTTAATATCTAAAACAGAAATCAGCATTTAGAAAAAAAACCTAAAGTCAATATGTGAACAAAAATTGGCCTTTTAACAATTATTTGTGTTTTGAAATTTTGCAGCGCTCATAGATACTACAATGAATGGTGAAAATGTTGACAATGCTCCACCCATTGTCGTCAGATTGACAATCTTAAACATAGAAACATTGTATTTTTTATTTTTGTATTTTTTTTTTTGCTTCTCATTGTATAACTGGTGTTCAAAGAAAAAGTTCAGTTTTTTGCATAAACTATGCATGCGAAGGGTCTTGCGTGATATTCGGAAATTAGATGTACATCTAACTATTTATGAAACTGATATGTGAAGTAAATAACCCTTCAACAAAACCATTCCAAAAGCATATCAATATTCACTATCATATATATTTAATACAAAATACCTGATCAATTTCAGGCGAACAGTTAGTGGTTAAATTATCCGAGTTAGTCTCGTAACATGATGGACCTGAAACACACAAAATTCACTAACATATTTTATAACTTATTATCTCCAATGCCTTCCTTGTAGCAAAGAGTAATGGGTATATGTTGCATGAATGAAAAGGAATAAGTATATAATACATAAAAGTTTTCATTTCACTCAGCATGCTCAGGTTACGTAAATTGTGTTTTCTCTGTTTTGTTCTTATTTGTAAATAACCATCTTTTTCTCATATCTTATCATCCATTGCACTACGATTAACTGGACTTAAAGTTTGACCTAGAGACAGCTTAATTTGCACTTTTGATCGTTGTGTTTTCTCCTACTCCTCGATTTCTTGGTTTTAAGTTAGTTTTAGTTGTTTTAATTTATTCATTAAACCTTGTGCAAAGTGCTTTGACGATGTGTATAAAAAAAGACTTTCTTTCACGAGTGTAGTAGAAAATAATAATCACTAAATAGATAGGTATTAATACATTTGAAAATGATGATACGTTTTTATACCTAAATCACATTTATCACCTATCCATTTATTTACACATCCAAATAAACAATTTCCGGTTTCAATGTCACAAGGTCCACTACAGTACGCAGGACACAATTTGCTACAAAAAGGACCAAAGTGTGTAGGTGGACAACCTAAAATACAAAAAAAAAACCAGTTAAATATAAGATAAATACATGTTCCTATCTTGATGATTTTATTCATTTCTATCCTTTAAAAATTTGTTTGAATGCATGGTTTTATAAAAATAAGGAGAAGTGGTACGATTGTCAACCAGACTACGATTTAAAAAGTTCAAAGGAAGTGGATGAATGCAATTATAGACAACCGTACGGCCTTCAACAATGAGAAAACCCATTACCGTATAATTGACTATAAAAGTTCCAGAATGATAAATGTGACACAATTCAAACGAGGAAACCGACGCCTTTATTTATAACATAACAATTTACGAAAAGCAAATTTGATAGTCATAAACTAACGACATCTATTGAACTACAGTTTCATGACTTAAGACAGGCAAATGAAGAATATGTTGGGGTTTAAAGAGAAGCGAAAGATACCAGAGGGTTATTCAAACTCATATGTCGAAAATAAACAGACAACGCCATGGCTAAAAAAGAAAAAGACCAATAGACAAACAATAGTACACAAAACACAACACAGTAAACCAAAGACTGAGCAACACGAACCCCACCAAAAACTGGGGGTGATCTCAGGTGCTCCGGAAGGATAAGCTGATCCTGCTCCACATGTGACACCCGTCATGTTGCTCAGGGTATTACAAACCCGGTAATAAGTCTAATTCGGTAGGTCACATTCGGGAAAAAGGTACAGGATTGTAATTACGACATTAGGAACATACCCGTTATCATCTGTGAAACGGATATTCTATAACTGTCAACCAACTCGTGATGGCGTCAGTAAAACGTACTAAGGGATGACTTCAACTTCACCACTTGGAACTCTTTGTTTAATAGCTTCCTTGTGAGCAGCAATCCTCTATCAAGGAAATCATGATAGGAAATACAAGCCCTGGAATATCGTTTCAACTGGGAGATATATACTCCGTATGCAGGCGCCGCTGGCATGTTGCTACATAGAAATGGAAAATTAACAATTTGGAAGCCGAAATCATCCCTTTTGTCGTAAAATTTTGTTTTGACCCTCATTGTCAATTGCTAGATGTAAGTCAAGATATGAGGCAGACTTAACTGGATCTGTAGTATCCGTGATCTCAAGTTCGATGGGATAGATTCGTTTAACCTAGTCACCAAATGTTGAATTATTTAGTGAGAGAAAAGCATCTATATAGCGGAAAGTAAAGGTAAAGGATACTGTTAACTTCTTTTCTTTCTTCCTAAGAAGTTCCTGTATGAAGTCAGCCTAATATTAATAAAGGAACAAGTTGGGAAGAAGAGGGGCACAGTTTGTCCTCATGCGAATGCCGATTGTTTGTTGAAAAACACGTCCTCCAAATGTAACAAATATGTTTTCAATCACGAAATCAAGCATCTTGATAATGTCAGTTTCAGAAAATTTGTTGTTAGAATCAGAGTGATTTTTCACAAAGTAGGATTTTATCCTCCCTAAGACAAGATACCTGTATCTACGTTGGCCATTCATTTTTATGAAACAAAGCAGGACCAACTCTTTCAATTAGTCTTTTAATTTGGGATGGGGAATACTTGTGTAAAATGTAGAAAAGTCAAATGTTTTAATACTATTGCAAGATGAAAGAAACTTAGATTTTATGTACTCTAAAAGATCTTTTGAATTTTTGAACATGTTTGTTAATTGTCAAAAACTTGACACTTTTTCAGATCAAATTTCATCATTGATACGAGCTTACTTATAATTCAGTATGCGAGACGAGCGTGTATCGTCTACACAAGACTGATAGACAGTATGTGCAGAAATTCGCTACGGCCGTCTATGTGTTAGGGCAGACGATAGTATGTCATGCGGATAATCGGTAACATTCAAATAATCAGGATAGCAAGTTTACATATATTGATGTTGTATGTTTTGACTGTATGGTCATATAAAAGGATATCAAGGAAAAACGAATAATGAACATCTTTAAATACATTTATCACGACAATAACGTACAACAGAAGTGCTATGAATATGGTTGTTCATAACGATAAGCGGTGGGTCCTTTGAGAAGTCCGAGCTTTATCGCCTATATAACTACAGTTAAAGTGATTATCAAAATTACACTGGTAAGCAGAAGAAATTAAAAAGAAATAAAAGAACAAGAATCAAAAATATTCATTATGACAACTTTTCATTTTTCATAGATGTTTAATTTGTCAATGCACAATTTCTTCCCAATGCATAATCATTTCCAGCGTTTTTTTTGTTTGTTGTATTTTAACACTCACCAACAATCCCAATTTCACATACTTCAAGCTTAAAAATTTGGTTTTGAATTGGAGGTTCATATATCAGGTATCTGAAAACGGCACTGACATTGATCACAGTTGGTAAGGATTCACCTCTGAACAAAACAGTTCCATTTTCCCATAAACCACTATAGTTAGAAGCGTAAAGGGTATGGTTTCCTTCCTTTGTAATGTTTACTAAACGATAAAAGTTCAATATCAAAAACTCGGCTAGCATAATTATACAGACTCTTTTAAAATGCCAAGCCAGTTAGCACTAAGCTGCTCAAGGAATGTGAAATTTTCTAATTCTCATGAACACTATGCTAAAACATAGAAATACAATCAACAACCATAATTTTTGATTTCAATAGTTTTCATAACAACGACGCACATTTAACATGTATTGCTGTTAATGAATGTGAAAACATTATAAAAATTGTTGCATATTATAATCACAAAACGACTAATAACTGAAGATTACACTTTAATGATTCTGATAACTCATTAGTCATATGCATTAAAAAAAAGTTATGTCAAACATTCCTTTTTACACCACGTATCAACTAAAAGTACGGACATCTAATATCGGATGTGGAACATCAGTGCTCATCGTAAAAGTTTGACTTGTAATTTTTTTTTTTGGCGAATGGAAATATGTGGATTGACTTATGGCTGTCTGATACATTTATTAATTATCAAGATAGTGTTATTAACAAAGGTCGTAAATTAAGAAACGTAAACTTATTGTTTGTTTGATATAATTATACTGGAATGTAGTTATCTTTGAATACTGCCTTGTTCTGTGTTAATAATGATTCTTTTTAAAGGTTTACCGCATAAATTGAATGATACATTGCTTTCCACGTATTAAAGACGCACGACCATGCGACATCATGCGTAAAATATTTTTTTATTCTTTTGGTATGTTACAGACAGGTATTTTGTTTGTAAATGGCGATTAAGTCAAATTGAATTATCTTCCCGAGTCATATAGTAAGTCTAGACGTCTCTAGTATATATCATATACAGTATACAGATTGATATTTAACCATTGGAAAATATTGATATTTAATTCATTGGTTGTAATTGGCTTTGACTGCAGCTACTCTTAGAACGGTTAATTTTGCCCATTGTCCTTTAAGTAGTTTTTTTTTTATGCTAAGCACCGATCTGAAATATTTTAAGTTTTACTTAACTGATATTACATGTTGTGTATAATGGTGTGCTGCTACCTCACTTTCTCATATTAAAAAGCAGTGTTGTGCTTTACCAAAGATGTATAGCCCGCGTCAGGCTTTATGTGCGTGTCTTATGTCAGGAACCTTTAGCTTTGTACATACATTTGTTGTTGCTGTTGGCTGCCTACCAATGTCTTGTTTATCTTCGTTTAATTTAATTATCTAAATCATGCCATAAAATAGGAGGATGTGGTATGATTGCAAATGAGACACTTTTCAACCAGAGACCAAATAATGTAGAAGTTAGAAATTATAGATTATCGGACGACCTCCAACAACGAACAAAAACTATTACCGCATAGCAAGATATAAAAGGCCCCGAAATGACAAATGTAAAACAAATCAAACGAGAAAAGTAATGGTATGATTTATGTACAAAACAATAAAAGAAAAATAAATGTATTAAGATTTCTCTTTTGAATTGTTCAACTTTTTGTTTTCAGAATTTTGTCTTACCAAATATACGAGATAGGATTATTGCAGAAACATTTCACATCTCCTAACGCATATACTTAATAATTATTTATAAAAAGAACAAACAAAAGAAAATAAAAAAAAAAAAAAAAAAAAACCAAGACAAAAAAAACAAAAAACAAAATCAAAAAACAAAAAAATGTACACGCTTCAAAACACAGAGAAGGAGGAATAATAGTAAGATTGAAATACTTGATTCGTTAAGTATGTATCTGTATACGAAGAGAAGAAAGATATTTCCCTTCTTCAGATTCATCTTCAGAAACATAAAGGCAGTCATCAAATGTAGCTGATACAACGTCACAAATAGTAATATTTGGCTATAACCAACCATTGATTTACAGAAATGTTATAAAACAAATTCTCTAATTTCACACTCTTTTAAGCTCATTGTTTGATTGAAAATGCCGCAACTCAATTCACTACTGTTACATTGATAAACGGTAAAAATGCAATTAAATTCAATACATTACTACACGGAAGCAATGCTGTGTTGTGAAGTGAATTTGAATAGCTGAAGATCGCAAGTAAAAATACATACAAAACCGCTGATTACCCAAGACAGATTTACCTTCTGCTATCTATAACAAGCAGTCAATATATAATATTTTGCCAATAAGGTTAACTAGACCAGCAACTGAATCGACAAAACATACGAATTAGTTTATCGATACCATGCCTTTGTGTCTACACTCCCATGTTCTAGCGGGTTTCGATTTTTTAGATTCTAGAATAGTCGTCTAATCTGTAAATTTACCGATTATGTCATATTTCTTATTGCCGTATTGGGGCATTTTGTAAGTGATTTCGCATGGAAGCCGACGCATGCATAACAGGAGACGCTTACCATTTAAGCACGCCTGGTTCCGATTCCATCAGCTTTTGTCCTTATTTTGATTTGTATTAATCGGTTATTTTCCATTTCCTCTGATTTATCTTATTTATTAGTTATTTGTTTATATCATTAGTTCTCTAAAGTAGCAAAGGAAACACATAGTTTGCTTATTATATACTTGATAATTCATACAAGAGAGAAAAAATCATCCGACTTGCATCTTTTTTGTAATTACAAAGTATATTTAATTGATTTAATAATATTGCATATTTCGACGTCTTATATCATCAAGGTGGGAATTTATCAAAAAACAAACGAAGTGGAAACAAAATTAAATTTCGAAAACCAGTACAATACTTTACTTATAAAAATAAAATGTAACAACATCAGACTCAGCAGCAATGAGTTGTATTTCATGTTTGGGGTTTTAAAGCAAGGAAAATAAAGGAATTACTTTTATAAAATTTTTAGAAGATACTTCAAAAGCAAATGATATCTTAATATATTCGACAGCAGCAAAAGGTTAAACAATACCTTATTTACCATTAAATGCATTGTAAAATAAGTCAAGTCAACATGATATACATTCTCACAGTGAACTTGAGACGATCAGAAAAATATAATGAATGAATAGTATTGATCAATGTAAAAGCTAAAGAAAGCATAAACAATAATCGATAGCTATTTTATAAATACAATGTACATAATCTACAAAACATCTTGACATTTGATATCTATTAAGTTTGTGAAACTGCTTAGTTTTATAAGGTATATGATGATAAAAAGTGTAAATGTTTTTACCCTGTTTGCATATGATAATATATGAGGAATCATGATAACATACCAATAAGAGTTAGATATATTTCCGTCACAACGCTTATTTCCTTAAGGTCAACCTGTACCCACATCTCAGATCCATGTGATGGGACACACGATGTTTTATTTCCGTCATTTGCTAGAATAGCTTGTTCATTTCTAGTTGAATTAAACAAAATTGAACTGTCAAATGCAAGGTTATCTGTAATAAAATCAATGTTAAACGCTTTATAACTTTGCTTAGCACTAATGTGTCAATGTAGTATTCATAATGAATGCGTGAAATGATATGTTGCGGTTTGGCATAATTATTAATACATACGGAAACTATATTTAGTCATCGTAGAAAATTTTGAGGTAGGCGACTGTAGCCAATATATTTCATGTATTTATATATATTGACATAAACTTTTTAGGGTAAAATGTGATGGCATTGAACAAGTCATCAATGATACCACTCTTATTATTTGGTACGCAATACGCGCAACATCCGAAGCTGAATAACGTTAAATAATGTCAATTTTTGCTATTGTAATCTCTCTGGCGGAAGACAAACATATTTTTGAATAAAGCGTATCAATGATATTTCATGTCAACACAGGATCGGAGGACTGAATAATTAGCGGTTGATACCCTGTTGATAAATTGCACGTCTTCCAGCAGCGACATCGACCCAGTGGCTTAAAAAGACCACTCAAAGATACCACATGTATGATTGGGACAGTAATTACTATTTTATTTTTTAAAATTTGATTTATTTATTAGTTGTAACTGTACCAATCTTATAAGTCAAGCCCTTTCCAACTGGTTACCTAATTTGTTCTCATTTTGTGCTGTTAGACCTCAATCACTATGGGGAATATATGAGCTATTGCAACCATTTTGAACCCTACTTCATTCTGTTTGTGGCTGTTCAAAGTAAAAAAGGAGCCTGTTATACAGTGGTTGTCTTGATTACAGTCTGTCACATTTGTTTTTTCTATATATTAGTTTAATCGTTTGAAATGATTTTGTTATTATGAAATTTGCGCTGACAATATAGTTGCTTTTATCAACGTCACCCAAGCCATGCGGTTTCTGGTAGATAGGTGTCTCTTTGATATTCATACCAAATCTCCTTATATTGAAGAGGGGCGAAAGATACCAAAGGGACAGTCAAACTCATACATTGAAAATAAACTGACAACGCCATGGCTAAAAAATAAAAAGACAAACAGACAAATAATAGTACACAAGACACAACATAGAAAACTAAAGACTAAGCAACACGAACCCCACCAAAAACTGGGGGTGATCCCAGGTGCTCCGGAAGGGTAATCAGATCTTGCTCCACATGTGGCACCCGTCGTGTTGCTAATGTTATTACAAATCCGGTAAATAGTCTAATTCGGTAGGTCACATTCGTGAAAAAGGACGGCGATTGAAGTTACGACATACGGAACATATCCGAATATAGGACCAGAAAATTTCAATGATACAAAGGACACCAACTCCTGTTCGTAACCTGGGCCATATTTACGAAAAAAATCAAAGGTCTCCGCACATTGTTGTCAATATAATGGATTTCTATGCGACTGTCATACAATTGAGAGGTTTAGCTACCTATAAATATAAATAAGAAGATGTGATATGATCTAATGAGACAACTCCTCATCCAAGTCATAATAAATAAAAAGTTTACATTTTAAGGTCAAAGTACGGCCTTCAACACGGAGCCTTGGCTCACACCGAACAGCAAGCTTTAAAGGGCCCAAAAAATGACTAGTGTAAAACAAATCAAACAGGAAAACCAACGGTCTAATCTATAATTTTTTTATATAAAAAACGAGAAACGAGAAACACATACGAACCACACCAACAAACGACAACCACTGAATAACAGGCTACCGACTTAGGAACGGTGCATAAAAAAGCAGCGGGTTTAAACTAGTTAGATGGCGCTAGTTATAAAACCAGGTTTAATCGGCGGGTAATTTATGACAGTATTTGTTATATGTTTTGACCGGATTTAATTTGTTAAACATTTCCACCTCGTATAACCCTGCTACAAATGAATCTGGACGTTGGTGCATTCGATGCGATAATCAGAACGACATTTGCGATGACAATAATTTCGAATGCCTTTCTAGAACTTATGTGAGTATATATCAATGGGTATGTGAACATGGTAGTATATCTTAGCAATTTGTTGCAAGTTTCAGATTTTGTATACAACTACTATATGCAAAACATGCATGGTATGATTGTCTAAGTTTTTTGAGGCGAATAAGGTTCAATATCTTTACTTACATGAACTTTTGCGTAGCAATATTTCATGTACTTTTAGCAATAATTAATAACTACACGTAAAATTGCAAGGCGCCTTCAAATGTCCCTACAACTCAGACACGATATCATATTGAATAAGTTCATCTTATACTGTATCGTTCGTTCCACCAAAATGTCCAAGTTCGTTGTTCTCTTACAAATATTCACTGTACAATTCGTGGTCAAAAACTGATAAAAATCATGTTCTTTTTAAGGTATTTGTGATGACAACAGTAAATCTTTTTCTGTGTTTTATTGGAAATTTTTATCTACAAGCTTTGTCGCCATAGTAAACCATGTCCATGACCTTGAAATAATTAGTCATCCAAAGCAATAATTAAAATGATTTATCCAGCGTACAACTGACGGCATTTATAAGTATTGAAGACTAAGAACTTTCACTGTATTCTAGATTTAATAAAGTTAAAAGAAAAATAAGTAGCAGACAATAAAACTTCCACATCTCTTACTTTTCACGATTTTGGACAGTTTTCAAATGCAGATGTGGATCCAAGCATTGTGGAGATCGTTTAACTGTGTTTGTCGAATTCGAATGCGCTAGATGACGAGTCAAGTCCATTCAAACTGCTTTTTATAGTTTATTCTCATATTGTGATTTTCATCACAGTCTTAGGTTAATTAGATGATAGACTTGCAAACATGATTAACCCTGTCGCATTATGTACTGAAATCGTAGAATTTTGTTAACGGGGGGGGGGGGGGGGGGGGGGGGGGGGGAGGGGGGGATGGTTTCACCAAAACGAACTATCAGAACGTTTCATCTGTATCAATTTGATAATAAAGGTCATGCAGGTAACAGGATAATGTAACCCAAGGTTTACAAAATTGGTTTAAATTGACTATTTATCCACTCTCAATAGTTAAAATTAAAAAAAAAAATTAAATGCTAGATAAATAAAATTGAGAATGGAAATGGGGAATGTGTCAAAGAGACAACAACCCGACCAAAGAGCAGAAAACAGCCCAAGGCCACCAATGGGTCTTCAACACAGAGAGAAAATCCCGCACCCTGAGGCGGGCTTATGCTGGCCACTAAACAAAAATGTGTACTAGTTCAGAGAAAATAAACTTCGAAACATATAAATAAAAAAAAAAAACAAAAAAAACATACAAGACTAACAAAGGCCAGAGGCTCCTGAATTGGGACAGGCGCAAAAATGCGGCGGGGTTAAACATGTTTTGTGAGATCTCAACCCTCCCCCATACATACCTAGTCAATGTAGAATAAACAAGCACACAGCAATACGCACAGTTAAACTCAGTTCAAAAGAAGTCCGAGTCCGATGTCAGAATAGGTAACAGAAGAAACTAAGCAAAATGACAATGATACATAAATAAACAAAGGAGTACTAGCAGTTACTGACATGCCAGTGTCAGCTTAAAAAATGTCCAGAAGCTTCATGTTTTAACGCCAATATTATCAACTGCATGGCAACATTTATCGTGTTGACAATTTTAAAAATTGCAAATGTAAGAAAACTCTAAATTTTCTTAATGCTTTCAGTTGTTGACCTTTGTATTGTTGATTTTGTACTTCGCCAGAAATATAACCGCACGGTTTCTTCGAATGGTAGTTTACTCAGACTCATAAAAATTAGGAATCGGCATAAGTTTTTTCGATGATAACGCGTGCGTCTGCATGGGTTCTTGATATCCAGCTCAGAGAGAAAAAGGGCCACCCCAATGGTAGGTTCATTAAGAGTCATTACTACTTCGGATTGGTGCTCATTTATGCTTTTTCACGAAGAAAAGTTAAAGGCGAAACATATAAGAAGTCAAAATTTGAATAAAATTATCTAGACAGGTTTTTTGTAAGATGCTAATGAAAATCACATTGAATGATAAATCATTTGAATTTTGGCATAACAGTAGCAAAACTATAATGTTCGAGGAAATTAGACAAAAACGTCTACACCTATAAAGATGAATTAAGTTAATAAAAGAAAGAAAAACTGTTGGTATTGGGAATTGTCTCTCCATTTTCATATCTCCACATCAAAAGAACCAAATTAGTAATTAACGATAGTAAATAGTGATATGTTCATTGTATAAACATGTCCCTTAGCTTTTAGGTGCTTAAAATATATTGTATTGGAAATAACCTAACAAGTTTGTTATTAGCGATAGACTAATTGGATCATTTATCATTATTATAATTATACCTAATATGATGCACCATTTTTGTCAACCTCAGTGGGAATTACGTGCACCCCGTAAAAAATGCATTTTTATGGTTTCTAGATAACACATAAACCTACAATCTGTATTAGCTTGTTAAGTTTAAACAATAACATTTTCAAAAAATATGAGGCACAGGAAACTTTGAATTTATAATTATCAAACATAGTATGCATGCTTTTATCCGTGGCAAGGTCGTGCATTTTTTAATATTTGCTTATAAAAATGTTACATATTTAAAAAACAAAAACAAAAAAAAGTAATGAGTAATACAGCAAAGAATATCCGAAGAATACAAATTGTACTTTCCTAAACAGTGTAAATTCTCCTGTCTCAACTTAGTGTTACACGGTCTGTTCGATTCGAACATGTCAACGTCCGGATTCATTTGAATCAGGGTTATACGGGATAATTACCCAGCAGTAATGATTTCGAATGCACAGTCTAGCAAAAAACTCCGTTCAAACTAGTACTTCGGGGTCGTCTTAAACTTGTAGTGAAGTAAGATTTTTTTAAAGTTGAAGAACTAATATTTCCCTTAGATAAAGAACTGCAATAAATGCGCGATTCAATTTCCTTTGGGTTATTTATGCACACGAAGTGATTTTGTTTCTGTATCTTTTCTGTTTCATTTCAATAGGAAGCTCTTATGTGTTCCCATGTGAAAGAAGAAAGATAGTTTACTTTAAAAGTTTGTATTTTAAGCCATGAGTTATCGCGTACGTGTTTTTTTTTTCATAATTCAAGTGTTATTTCATTTTGAATAATATACATTTGCAAGTTTATATCTTAAAGAGAAGTATTTGTGAAATGAGTATAAAAGCTAAGAATACACTATTAGTTTAATTGCAATGACGAGACCTGCTTTTATAACAAACGGATAAAACTAATCTGCAGATTGTGTACCGATGCTAGGTTGCACAGTATAGTTTGTTATTCTTATTTTTAACTATTATGGATTATCATGGGATTAGTTTGGGAAAATGAGGGTTTGGGATGTTTTTCCTGTCTTTCCATTTAAATAAATGTCAATGCTAGCCTGAGATCCTGGCTAAATCTCTGCATGAGGATTTTTTTATTAATTGGAAAATCGACTGAATTTAAAAGAAATCAGTCCTGTACACACGAATGAAGTCCCTGAATAAATCTGCCCCCTGTTTAATTGATTGTGTATCAAATAGAAGTAGAAAATATGTAATAAAGCTTTAATCTGCAATATTTTCAAAGAACTTTCATTAAACTTTCAGCTTTCATGAAATTATGTGTTAGTATAACATATAAATAATGGAAGATGATATAAATAAATGGTCTAATTACTATCAATGAAATGGCCTTATTTCTATTCAAAATAGTTTTCTGTCATCAATGCCGGTCATGGCTTTTCAATAATTCTGTCAAACCACAAAGGGGGCGTATAATATTATAGTGGAATCGATATCTGTCTTTCGAAGAAAGAACATGAAAACTCTTTATTTTACATGTTTTAATACAATAAAAAAAATATTACAAAAGGGGAGATAACTGGATTTCAATTTCTTGTGAGCTCATTTGCAGTAAAAATAGGATTAAAAACCAACAAATATATCCAAACAACAACGCACAAAACCGTTCTTAAATGAAACAAAATTGACCAAAATCAAAGCAAACTTTATTATATATAGTTACGATACTGTTGTCAGGTCATTAAAGATTGCATATTTTAGCGTTAATATTGATTCACTTATAGGGTCTTTGCATCGGCACTAAACACATTTATTTAAAAACCAGTTGTTGGCATGACACGGGTTATGTTCTTCTCATATATGTTATGATGGCATGATACTAAACCCCTAACGGGAAGGATTGTGCCTGATAGTCATATGATGAAGACATAATCTTTCAATCAGTTTAATTGAAGTCTGGAGCTGGCATGTCAGTTAACTGCTAGTAGTCTGTTGTTATTTATGTATTATTGTCATTTTGTTTATTTTCTTTGGTTACATCTTCTGACATCGGACTCGGACTTCTCTTGAACTGAATTTTAATGTGCGTATTGTTATGCGTTTACTTTTCTACATTGGCTAGAGGTATAGGGGGAGGGTTGAGATCTCATAAACATGTTTAACCCCGCCGCATTTTTGCGCCTGTCCCAAGTCAATAGCCTCTAGCCTTTGTCAGTCTTGTATTATTTTTAATTTCAGTTTCTTGTGTACAATTTGGAGTTAAGTATGGCGTTCATTATCACTGAACTAGTATATATATTTGTTTAGGGGCCAGCTGAAGGACGCCTCCGGGTGCGGGAATTTCTCGCTGCATTGAAGACCTGTTGGTGACCTTCTGCTGTTGTCTGTTTCATGGTCGGGTTGTTGTCTCTTAGACACATTCCCCATTTCCATTCTCAATTTTATTTCAATTGTCAATTACCAAAACGAAAATTGATCATAAAATTAGAAAAAAAAAACTAGCAAAATCTAGTTCATGGCAAACGGAATAAAGGAATATAATTTGACAAAAATCCTTCATTTACGACGTTCAATATTAGTTATTATTTTATGTACTTTGCCAGTAAACAGTAGGAAATGAGAAACGAATCAAATTCACATGTCCGCGATTATACAGGTGTCTTATTATAGTAAAAAGTCAAGATTAGCTTGCAGCACATGTAGGTTTATGGCCTTTGACAATTGAAAATATTTGTATTGTCAAACGATAAAAGAGTTTGCACCGTAAATAGGTCTAGTTGAATAAATGTCTGTTAAACAAAGATGTATATGTAAATGATATCTACGTTTTAATGGAATATCTAACATGTTGCATAAAAAAGTAGAATTGTATTTGAATCTAAAATACTGTTATATCCCATAGAAAAAAATGGTTGAAAAGAGTTAAATGAAATGGTGTAAATGAACAAAATGCTAGAAGAAATGATTATGCTTTAAATGTACATTATTTATTACAAATTTATTCAATATCTGTTCTATAACATTGTATAAGTCGTCTGTAGAAATGATATGTTTTGTTTTGAAAGAAAAATAAATTGGATGAAATGAGTCAAATAAAAGTATAAATGACCAAACAGCTCGAAGAAATTATAATGCTTTATATATACATTTTGTATTCATAATTTATTCAATATCACCGTATCATGTATACTGACATAAGCAACACGACGGGTGCCACATTAGGGGCTTTGAAAAAATGCAAATCACGTCATGAGATCTTGCCAAACAACACATGCATAAATATTTGATTATTTAAGGAGCTATATATACAAATATATGACAAACAAGAATGTGTCCATAATACACGGATGCCCCACTCGCACTATCATTTTTTATGTTAAGTGGACCGTAAAATTGGGGGTCAATACTCTAATTTGGTATTAAAATTAGAAAGATCATATCATAGGGAACTTGTGTATTAAGTTTCAAGTTGATTGGACTTCAACTTCATCAAAAACTACCTTGACCAAAAACTTTAACCTGAAGCGGGACAGACGGACGGCCGGGCCGAAATTCATAATGCCCCTAGGTGGGGCATAAAAAGGACATTGAATAGTTTTCAAATTATGCTTGGGGAAACTTTTCCTGATAGATTTGGAACTGTAGTTTTATAAAAAGAAATCAAATTTATCAGCGAAAAAGTTGTGAACTATACATTAAAACATTTCACTGTATCGAAGCACCGACTACTAAGCTGATAAAACCTCTTAGACTAGACATGCAGAATCGGCATTGAACCACTGCTACACATAAATCTGTGTAAGCTTGGTGAATCTGAAGATTTTTCAGGAATTTCTTTTATAACAAATGCACAAACAAAAAAAAAAAAAATCAAGTGATTCGAATACATAGATATAAACGGTATAACAAAATGTGTCCATGGCGTTTCCATACATCATACATTTCAGCATATGGGGATCATAATTATTTTAAACTTTTTGAGAAAAAAGTGAAATGGGATATGACGGTGTAAATTATTTAGTATCCAGTGTAATTATTAATAAAGGGTTTTGTCGGTCCTCAAAAAATAAGAAGGTAAAACAAAAGTCCATTATAGAACAAACACATGTGATAGGTCTAGGTAGTTACATTTTCCCATTTGTCATACTAAAACAACTACACTATTCACTTATTTTAATATAATAACATGAATAGTTTAATTAATAATGATAAAAACAAACTAATCAAAGATACCAGGCTTATGATTATGTACGCCAGATGCGCGTTTCGTCTATAGAATACTCATTAGTGACGCTCGAATCATGAAAGTTAAAATGCCAAAATGAAGTACGAAGTTGAAGAGCATTGAGGACCTAAAATTCCGAAAAGTTCTGCCAAAAACAGTTTAGGAAATCTATTACTGGGAAGAAAATCCTTAGTATACAACTCAAAGAATCTTTTGCAACACTTACTATCTGAGTACAAAATGATCACACTGGTCTAAAACTAACATCATTCCTGTTTTAAAGGAAGCTGAATTGATTAAACAAGAAGATGAAGATATAAAAAAAAAATTGGGGAGGGGGGGGGGGGGGGGGGGAGTGGAGGATTGCCCGTCTTAATTTATTTTGTTAATTTTGTTTGCGAGGTTCATTTGGAATAAATTATCAGATTTACTATTTCGTCAATATTGAGCGTTGTATGCATGATTAACAAGACAATGTGCACAAAATTGTAAAAATGGCGACTAACACTTTTACCCCTTCACTCCAAAATTGCAAACAGTGTTAGTGTCTGAAAGGAGTAAGTTCACGAAAGGGTTAACATTCGATTATCCATCACAAGGCAGGTACAAAATTAATGTATCCATAATTACTTACATTTGTTACAAAAGTTTCCTGTCCGCCTTTCTTTACAGCCTTCGGTACAAACGGCGGTATATTGATCGCAGTTACTATTCAAACAGTTTTTATCGCTACATCCTCCCAAAATGCAGGAACCATTTCCAGGGAAGCAATGCTTCTCTATACAACTTTCGGCACAAGAAATATCGCAGTTACTTCCCCAAAAATTCTTTTCACAACCTAAAACAAAAAGTCATTCTTAGCAGTAATGCAAATACAAATAATCATAATAATGTAGATTTCAACATTCTTGGATGTAGTGAAAATTACTATAAACTTTTTAAGGTACATGTATTACTAAAGACAATTCGATGTTTATTGTTTAATACGGTTCTGGTGTAGTTATATAAATTACCCTTCTGAAACCCGGCTGAAAAAAAAGTAATGAAAAGCAAATTCCCGGCAGTTCCTGCTCAAATCTGCAGGTAAATCTACATTTGTTAAAGAATAAAAGGAAAGTAATTCCGGATCGTAATTTATTAGTGTACGGAGTTTGGCTGAAGAGGGCGTTTGTTTTGCTGTGCAGTATGCACAAATATGCAGCCACGTGTTGTCAGAATGTCTTTCCGTTATTTTTCTTTTAGTCCATATAATTGTCGTCTGCCTTTCTTCGACAATATTTATTACAGATGAACATTGCAATACATAATTTGTCTTCAGGGACATTTATTTTAAATATAGTCATAAAAAGGCGTAAAATAAAGTTAACCAAACAAATTTGTAGTTTATGAACAAGACAAGTACTTTATTCATAATACAAGGTAATATAAAACCTACCATAAATGGCAACGTAGCATAAACTAACAGTTGGAGCATATGGTATAGATTCAAGTTCATATCCTGTACGGTCGTAATAAATAACATATTTTCCAAGATGATAACAAGGTATTGTCTGTCTGATGTTTGGAAGACCTGGTTTAGGATCTTCATAGCAGAGAAAACCGTTAGGTGGAATTGTTGGTGTATTGGTCACATATAACTGAAATCCATCCATCTCAAAAGCATCTGTAATAAGAATAACAAATTGTATGTCATGGCTATAGTTTTTATCTCATGTAGTACAGACATATTTGATATATTGTCCAAGATAATTACAGGGTATTGTCTGGGTGTTGTTTAGGGAAATAGTATCAGGACCTTCAAAACATAGATATATATCAGGTGGAATAGCTGATGTATTTGGCACGTATAAATTGAAGCAACTACCTGTCGTAAAAACAACTATAAAAACAGTAATCGATATATTATTCTGTGATGTTTTTTCCAAATTTATTTAGCCACTTCAGAAGCCTAGCTTTATGAGAAATTAGGTCACGTTTCCTGTAGTTAACTTATAATCGTTAATACTCTCAACAACTTATTAATTGCATGATCACGATATTGGATCTTCCTGTACTACATGTACTATTTGAAACGTTGACATATGAAGTATACACATTTTGAGATTCTGTCAGGTAACTGCGGACATTCTTTTCTACAACATTGTCACTTTCTGTACGGAATTTTCTTGTTTGCTATGTGCACCTTTTTCTATTTCACTGATCGGTGATTAGTTGATTCTAAAAATATATTTTTTAGCGCATGTGCCTGTCTTAAGTAAGGAACCTCGTTAGTGGCAATCTAAATGTTATTTAAACTGTTTCCTTGTCTTTTGGGAACCACTATTTGTATTGATGGCAGATATTTAATAGTCTTTGTTTATTATATCCATAATTGTTAAGATTCGGAGCTATTGAGAACTTGGCATAAAATATATATACCTGTTTATTGGTCCGTTTGTACTTGCGTCCATTCGTTTTTCGTTTTGTAAAATCAAAATCAATAAACAAAAAACAAAAATGTTTTTGTTTTTCATTTCTGGTTTCTCACAAACCAAAACGAAAAACAACATTTGAACAAAAGCGTTTTCATTTTTTTTTTTTTGATATTACAAAACAAAAACAAACGAAAAACAACACACTGATTCAATTTTTGAAATTATTTCTAGTTTAGATATGAACTATGCTTTCATATTTTGTTTCGTTGTCACCGAAATTGAATTTTGTCAACGTAGCTCGTTTTCATATACGTAATATCAACATGTAAACGTCAATTTGATGGAAAACAAAACAGACAATCTGACTTGTGAATTGAAATAAGGTGAAACTAAGACTTTAAAATTTCTTGTTTTTTTTCTATAATAAGTAATTTAATTATTATTAATATCTAAATTGTAATATTGAAATATTAAATGGATTACAAATTTGATTTACACAATGAAGTATACTTTCATTACTACATCACATTAACAAGGGAGGTTACTACTTAACTGACAGGAAAACTAGCAGCCCGGCCGTTAAAGTATACACACCGGTTATCAGATCAAATGTATTTAAATCAGAGATAAATTCGACGAACGTAAATTCCTTTACAGTCTTAACATTCAGGGTACATGGTCTATACTTTAAAGTTTTGAAAGGTTGGCAATCTTGAGCTATTAAGCTATCAAAATTCTTCAGGTTTAGACTATTTGCATGCTCTAAAGGAGTTTATAATTTTGTGATCTGTTTAAAAATGACCTATTATATTTTTAGAACCGTAGAGAACATACTTTGGGCTGTGATACATATACTAAAAGTTTAGTTAAAGATTGAGACATTTTAAAAATTACCCAGGTGTGAAAAAAATTTCAGGGGGAAAAAGGCCCTTAGGCTACCACATTAAACTTATTTACAATTATTTAATGCATCCTTGATTTTACGATAACATTAGAAACGTGTGAAGAACAACGGAACAAAATGTATATGCGGAATTGTATATGGACCTCGTCTTTGGTGCTAAATAACGCATATGTCAACTAAGTCCAAGTAATTATGACGTCTTGAAAGGCTATTTTATTTTTTTGTTCTGTAATGCCTTCCTATGACCTTATAACGCTGAAGCAATTTTGTTCGGCTGTGCCTTTTTTATGTGATGATTTAGGTTGTTTTACGTATTTGTTTTTATTCTGTAGTTAGTCACCACATCGGTATTAACATGTATATCTATTATATAGTCATTTTTATAAATTTACTGTTTGCAAAAGTATGAATTATTCTAAATACTAAGGATTTTCTTATCCCAGGCATATAACCATAGCCGTATTTGGCACAACTTTTTGGAACTTTTGTTCCTCAATGCTCTTCAACTTTGAACTTGTTTTGGCTTTCGAACTTTTTTGATCTGAGCGTCACTGATGGGTCTTGTGTAGATGAAGCGCGCGTCTGGCGTATTAAATTATTAGCCTGGTACCTTTTGATAGCTATTATTTGTGTGTGTCTCTGTCCTGTATGTTCTCCCATTTATTTGTATTGTAGTCCTGTCATGTAATCTTGTCATTTTAATGTTATATTTAACATTGCCATAAAAGCGGGAGGTTTGGCTAGCCACAAAACCAGGTTCAACCCATTATTTTTTCTTAAAATGTCCTGTACCAAGTCAGGAAAATGACCATTGTTATATTATAGTTCGTTTCTGTGTGTGTTGCATTTTAGTGTTGAGTTTCTGTTGTGTCGTTGTTCTCCTCCTATATTTGATGTGTTTCCCTCAGTTTTAGTTTGGAACCCGGATTTGTTTTTTTCTCAATCGAATTATGAATTTCGAATAGCGGTATACTACTGTTGCCTTTATTTTTTCCGTCTGCACCTTGAGAAGGAATTTTGAGCGGAACTTTGAAACCCAATTATGCAATCTTCATTGACGGCTAGACATTTTTGCATATATACAAAGTTTTAATTTTTGTGTGCTTGTTGGTGCAAAATATTTCCACAAATATCCAAAAGTAATGGTAAAATAAGTTACGATTTCATTTGAGGTATGTAATGTTCTACTTCGCAGTTAAAATGTTTTCCCTGATTTCCAAAAATCCTACACTTCCGGAAGGTATAAAATATCAAACTCCATAAAAACCCGAATATCTGAAACGTTCGATCTATATTATCCGGAAATTCGGGTCTGCCAAATTTTACTGAGTTTCTTTCTGCATACTGTGCACCAGACTTATACACACCCGCCATTGACTTCATAAAATAAAGCATTTAATATACACTTCTTAACAGTGAAGGAGAAAAGTACTCAGGGAATGCTATAACTATAGCTTTAAAGAAGGCTATTTGTACATTTAACAAAGATCAGGCATTGTTACATGCATTTCAAAAGAAGAGAAATCTTAGTTTTATTTCAAAAACTGGCGACCTATCACCCTTCTAAATGTTGATATAAAAATATGTTCCTCATCTATTGCAAACAGAATAAAACCTTTGCTCAAACATATTATAAATGAAACACAGTTAGGATTTATTAAAGGTAGATACATTGGGGAATTAACAAGACTTATTTTTGACTTAATTGAAAAAACCGAAGAAGAAAATATAATTGGACTTTTACTAAGATTTTAAAAAAGCATTTTATACTCTTGAATTGTCATTTATAATCATTTTCTTAATAATTGAATTCTTAGGCTTTGTTTCCGATTTCTATGATTAGGTCAAATCTTTATATTTCAATACCGAAATTTGTATTATAAATAATGGTCATTGTTCTAGTTTCTTTTATATAGAAAAAAGTGTCCGTCGAGGGGATCCTTTATCCCCTAACCTTTTTATATTGCCTTAAAAACTGATAAGTGCAGCAATGACAAACAACCCAGACATTAATGGTATTAAGATAGACAACTCTGAGTATTTGCTTAGTCAGTATGCTGATGACTCAACCTTAGCTTTAGATGATGAAAAGTCATTAAAACAGTCCCTATATATTTTAGAAAAGTTTTCCGAGCAAACTTAGACAAAACAGAAGTAAAATAGACTGGCTCAAAAGTTCATCCAAAAGAAATATTTCACCAAGACAAAAGTTTAAAATGGAATGAAACAGGAAAATTTTAACTTTTAGGTATAAACTATGATCTTTTTGCTGTCAACAAGACTGCATATACATATGAAGAGACAATTAAAAAGATCAAGACATTATTAAATACTTGGATGTACCAAGATCTTTCGTACCTTAGAAAAATAACAGTCAAAAGTCTTTAGCATTGCCAATTCTCATTCAGTCATTAACAATGTTGACAAATCCCTCTTTTGAAAATTTTAAGAAAATTGAAAATATTTTTTTAAAGTTTCTATGGATTGGTAAACCAGATAAAATCAAATGAAATGTTTTAATTGGATTATATGAAACGGGTGAACTAAAAATGCCTCAAATTGAATCCTTCTGTTATGTAATGCACTGAAAATGACATGGATCCATAAATTATTAGACCCTTTTAACCTTTCTCCTTGGAAAATTCTTTTCAATGGTAAAAATATAAAAAATGGGGCAGATAAGATGTTTGTGATGAATAAGGATAGTATTACACAAATTTCAGTATATTTTATTAGTTTTTGGAAGGACATCCTTCTAAATTGGGCTAAACTGAGAAATGCACTCCGTGACCAAAATGACTTCATAAGCTAGCCAATTTGGTTTGATACACCTTTGAAAATTTAAAATAGAACTATTGTTTATGAAAAATGTTGTGAGGCAGGAATATGTTTTGTCAATGATTTACTGAATGAGGACAAAGATTTTCTCTCTTTTAATCAATTTAAAGAAACATTTGATATTGACACAAATTTTCTTCAATTCTATGGTATATATCATATGATCCTAAATAGTTGAAAGGACCACATCAAAAACTGTGAAAAAACAACATTAATTTAATTTGATAATTCAAAGTATTTGAAAACAAATCAGAAATCATTTCCGTATCTTAATAAATTATTTTTGTCTATTTATCATGAAAACCCGATAAAATCACAAAATAAATGGAAAGAAATTTTGCATATGGAAACAGATCACTGGGATATATGCATCCTTTTAAGTGTACTTTAGGTAATACACTGATAATATTCCAATACAAAATTCTGCACAGAATTTCAAACACAAATGACCTGCTATACAAGTGTAAACTTGAAGAAACACATATATGTAGTTTTTGCAATGAAACGAATAAGACAATAGAACACATATATTGGGAATGCCACATTGTCAAAAGTTTTTGGCTTCAGCTTATTTATATTATACAATCAGATTGTAATTATGAGCTTCTGATATCAAAACAAAACATCCTCTTGTGATTAGATATTATAGTTATATCTGGAAATTTTTTCATTGTTCTCATGAAGTACTATATCTATTCTTAGAGATTGATCTCACTGTTTCCTTGTGTTAAGATAGCACTAAGGAAGTTAAAAAATTGTTACATTATTGAAAAATTATCTTCCACTTTTCACAGTTCTCCTGCAAACGGTGAGAAAAAAGAAAAAAAACGGGAACCATTTAAACAATTAATTTTATAATACTAGAAAGATTACTCATACAAAACTGTAAAATAAATGTGTAACGCAACTGGGGGTACATCACACATGGACAGTGGTTAGTGTGCATATAATAGATATATATGTTGAAGGCCGTACTTTGATCTATAATTGTTTACTTTTTACACATTGTGACTTGGATGGAGAGTTGTCTCATTGGCACTCATACCACATCTTCTTATTTCTAAGACTTAAATATGTGTTACTATGTTATGATAGTTTGGATACTTTTTTATAGGATTACCAGTCATTGATTGAAATATATATTTGTGTAAAAATTTGAAGAGAAAAAATAGCAACAAAATATGTCACTATATGTTTTTATGAGTTCAAGTATGTTGCTTCAATAATAATCAGTTCTATTAATATCAATTTAATCAGATATGAATATAAGTTAATGTTTTGTTTTGTTTTGTTTTGTTTTGTGTGTGTGTGTGTGTGTGTGTGTGTGTGTTAATACATGTATGATATAAGCGCTGACCGTGACAGGTGATAATTATAAAACATCTATTGTATCCTTCTTTGATAAAAAAATTGCATAAAATTATTGTATGAGATGAACAATGATGAAGAAATACAAAATAAAGAATTATAAAAAAAAATTAAAAAAAATAAAATTATCGAGATTGATATTTTATACTCTCCGGAAGTGAAGAATCTTCGGAAACCATCTTGTAATCAAAGTAGATCATAACACACCTCAAATGGTATCGGAAATAAAGCCTCTTAAGTGCCTTACAGTCCAAAAAGACGGTTTATTATTTATATGGCAGTATGTTTTAAGTAGCGTTCTGTCTTATGAATGTAAGGCTAGTTATTTAACATGATCTTATGTAAATGTATGACTTGGACGAGTTTAAAAAAAATCAGTGCAGATCCACTTTGAATAACCACTCGTACTGTTGTTATAAGATTGGGTTAAATGCAAAATAAATAAATTAAAATATATAAGGTAATTTACTAACTTCTTCACAACAAGAAAAGAAAAGTTGAAGAAAAAAGGGGGTCCATGTTCCAAGTGCCCGTGATCAAGAAACCTACATGACCACTTAGTGTATTTTGAGAGTTAAGATGAGAACAGGGGTAACACTTTTCTTTATATAAGATAGTTGAATACGGCATAGAGAGAAAATTACAACTTTCATATTGTGTATCCAGAAAATGTCGATGCACAGTTGTACATGCAACGTTTTGTTTTATTATTGTTACAAAAAGATTTTAGATATAAGTCAAAAAATGACAACAAACCAACGAAACAAGTGGACTATATATTGGTAATTGTAATTGCACGGGACAATTTCTTAATGTAGATCTTAGATTTTTCTTGACTGATTCTTTTCAATTAATGGTACTTAAACAATGTCATTAAGACAAACGAGATCCATATGCTTGGTCAAGAAAGCTTCAAAAGGTTTTTCACCTCATTTTTTTGCTTACATATTTTATTGGATTTTTTCTTTCATACGTTAAGAGAACATATTGCTAACATCCAAACACAGTATAACTGTTTAGTTATTCGTTTATTCTTTAAATCCCCCTTCGACAAATGGAGACAATGAACAATAAATATACTGCGTCGTATGCGTGTCATAAAGTCGTAAGTCCCATTTTTTTAAGTGTTGGGAAATTGAACATGTAGTTTAAAAACGCAAAATCATAAATATTTGACATAGATATAAAACGTAATATAGGAATTTAATTTACGGAAATGAAGAGTAACACTTTGTTGAATTGTCTTTGGAATAGACAATCATCTTAAATACCCCACCCTATACCAGAGATTTAATCTTAAATACTATGGTTAAACCCTTCTTATAATGTGAAAGCCAATTTTTCCAAAAAAAATATAATTAGAAATCGAGATTACGAATTAAAAAATCAATGATCACTAGTTTTGTTATTTGTTAACACTGATTTAATTCGTGATAACGAATCTTACGAATACATTACCCTAAATTTTTGTTATTCGTGATTACGGATTCATTTCCGTTATCACAGATTGTATTTGTCGCTATCACGGATTAAATTCATGATAAGGAATATGTGGAATTAGTAATCACATTTATGTTATCCTTATTCAAGATCTAATTGCGTTTTTATATATTTTCCAACCCGTGGTAACGAATTGATTTAAATTGCGAAAACGAATTCAATCTGTTATCACGAATGAAATCTGTGATGAATCCCGAATTACAAAAAAATATGTAAACACTTATTTCTCAGATTCGGTTTTACGAATTAAATACGTCATAATGAATTATATTTCTTGATTTCACACTCCGGAAATTACGGATCTGTCCGTCTTTATGTCGATTTTAGTCATTGATGTCTGCAACTCGGCAAAACTTAACTACGCTTTCTATGCTGTTTAACCGTCAAATACATAATACCACGTTTACTCAGACAGACGCCTGTAGGGGGTTTACTCAATTCATTGTAAAAGAGGACCTGTTGCTATCAAGGTTCAGTAAATATGATTACACACCTGGATATTTTTTAGCTTGGAAAACTAGTTTTACAAATGTTATGTGCGAATTGAACGTTACTCCGTCTGAAGAAATAGACTTGTTGGTAAAATGATTGAGACCCGAACGTTGCAAACAAGCACTAAGAAGTCGAGCAGCTAATGCAGCAAATCACTTCTTAGGTGTAGCCAGGATTTAGCCTAGACTTCAAGACAGATTTGGAAGTCCAGAAACTGTAGAAAGCGCGTTTCGCAATAATTTTAATAACTTTGCCAAAATATGTAATATGACCACAAACGTTTATTTGAGCTTTTTGATACAGTTTCAGAAATAGAAGCAGTTAAAGAAAATGACATGTATAAAAGTATTTTTAGTGTGTATGACTCATCGGCTGCTGTAAACATTATTATAGCAAAACTTCCATAAAACGTCCACGAAAAATTGATAACAAAGGCCACCATATATGTGATTCAAAACAACTTGGTATATCCACTATTCACTGTATTCACCAAGTTTTTGCAAAGATGGCAAAAATAAAAAACGACCTTAGTTTTTTTCTTTGAGGATTGTTGAGAAGTCAAAGAACAGCATACTAATTATGCAACGAACAATCGTTATGGAAACACAAGAAATCAGTGATCTTGTGGACGTACTGAAACATCAGACTTGAAACCGTTAGTAGATAAAGTTAAATGTCTAGACTTGGTATGTCCTGTGCATGGAACACTGACTGAATGAATGTAGAGGATTTCGTATGAAACCGATTTCAGAAGGAAGAGAATTCTTATAAAAGAATGGAATATGTTTTCGTTGTTGTGGGCCTACGCGCCATCTTAAAAGTGACTGCACGGAGTTCTTGAAATGTTCTGTCTGTCACAGTCGAGAACACCCTTCTGATTTACATACCGATATAGAAAGTACAAAAAATAACAGACCCGTAGACTCTCATGAGGGGGAGAATGAATCAGGAAAAGTCCAAACAGCATGCACACAAATATATATATGTGGTCAAGTTCAACCAAACACAATCCGGCAGATGTCACAGCACGAGGAATTAAGCCTGCAGAGTTATCGAATAGTACATGGATGAAGGGACCAGCAATTCCTTATAATGTGTCTCTTTGAGAATTAGATAATGGCCCACATTCGTTGGTCGATGCTGATAGTGACAAGGAGATTCGCCTAGACGTCCAAGTAGGTTAAAACACAAACTGTAGTTCAAAATAATGCACATAAATTAGGAACGCATATATTTTCAGAATGGAGAACTTTAATCAGAGCAATTTCTTTGCTGAAACAACTTGTTAAAAATCTGGCACATCATAACGAAAAACTTGAACATTTAGATGCATACAAACTACCAAATGCTTTGAAACAAGCCCAACAATTAATATTTCGTGAGGTTCAAATGGAAAATTATTGAGACGAAATAGAAAAGTATCAGACATGGAACATCGTTGCATAAGAACAGATCACTCTCGCAACTATCGTCCATACTTGTTGTTGATGATACCGTAAGAGTTGGTGGTCTCTTGCGAAACTAAAAAGAATGTACAGACCTTTCAAAGCATCTTATTATCTTACCAAGACATCATCGTATATTGTTACTTATTGTTCGACACTTCCATGAAAAAGTGTTTCACCAAAGTCGAAGCCTTACATATGGTGCTTCCGTACAGCTGGTGTTTGGGTTGTAGACAGTCGCTGTTTAGTTTATTCAGTGCTTCATAAATGCGACACTTTGGCCCATGCTCCATAGCTTATAGACGCACTCGTGGCATACCAGCAAATCAGAAAAGATAGGCACTTATGTTCACATGCCTCGTCAGTAGAGCAATTTATATAGAGGTCATAGAGGAGGTAAGCAGTGTTTCATTTATAAATGCTTTGCGTCGGATCATTGTATTAAGGGGTTAATTTAAGCAGGTCCGTTCTGAGTGAAACCAACTTTGTTGGCAGTTCAAAAGAACTAAATACGATCGCTGAAATTGTTGAAAAAGACTCTGTAAGAAGTTTTTTCCCAAACAACGACATCTTGTGGCTATTTAATTCTCCACACGCCTCCCACACGAGAAGAATGTAGGAAAGGATGATTGGTGTTTCACGAAAGATTTTAGATTCTATGTTACTACGAGAAGGTTCCAAAACTCTTACTCGTGAAGCATGAAGTACTAACTACCCCGTTATCGGAGGTAACAGCAATCGTAAATGCGAGACCCTTGGTCCCATTGTCAACTGACCAAGAATCGCCATGTGTACTTTGTCCAGCAATGCTTCTCACCCATAAAATAGATCAAGACACTGTATCCTTTCCAACATTCGGAAGTAAAGACATGTTGAAATCTCAATGGAAGCACACTCAGGTTTTAGCAGCAGAAGTTTGGAACCACTGGCTAAACGAATATTTGAACCGTTTACAAACTAGACAGAAATGGACTCATGAATGCGATAATATGAAGGAAGGCGATTTAGTACTCCTAAGAGACCGTGAATGTGCTCGTAACTATTGGCTAGTCGCAATTGTTGAAAAGACATTCCCTATTTGTGAGCAGAAAGTCAGAAAGGTTCATATTCGTGTTGTGCGTGATGGAAAAGCATTTAGTTATGTTAGACTAATCAACGAACATGTAATGGTGTAAAAGGATGTGGAACTTGAATAGATTTGTGATTGTGTTAGAGCATGTGGAACTAAAATAGATTTGTGATTGTGATTATAACTTTAACTCGTTGAATCTTTAGATAGTCAGAACATGTTTTACAGTTAGAACATTTTGCATTGATAATGCAGATAATTTTTTTCATGTTATTTTCAATTTTGTTTATGAATTGGTGATTTCAGTTTTGGATTCAGAGGGGAATATAATGTCACACTCTGGAAAATACGGATCTGTCCGTCTTTATGTCGATTTTAGTCATTGATGTCTGCCACTCGGCAAAACTTCGTTTTCATGGTGTTCAACCCTCCACAGGGTGCTTTTTTTTTTATTAATACTGTAGTTTATAATCGTCTTTAGTATGTCGGAAATACGTGTTTAAAGTCTAAGGTCCGTCCATTTGAATTTAATTGTGATTTCAAACGATTCTCAGGAGTCATTTCTCATGTCACACTTATTTTGCATTTTACATGATAAATTAACCATTCCAATATGTGTATGATTGTTATTTTTATTCATGCATTTATTATACACTAGTCAATTTAAACTTCTATATTCTCGATTTTCGATATCATCTCGTCAGTTTGTCAAAATATTTTGTTTATGAAACGCCATTAGTGCTATATATTTCGGTGTACGTTATTTCTTAAAACAGTATGTGTCTGAAACGTTTTTCGTGTTTAAACTTTGTTATTCAAAATGTAATGTTATGGTACTTTTTGATAATTTTTGTTGTTTTTTAAGCTTAACACATTTTTCAATGTATGGAGAACATTGTTAATAATATAATCAATTGTACTATTTGTGTGTGAAAATTGTCGATTTTGGACATTGTGTTGAGTAAATTTCATTTTTGTATATTTTCAGTTTTTTGCCCTCTTTGGAGGTCTGTAATAAATGATAGTAACTCAGGTTTCATCGTATCTTTGACATTACATGACTCATCTATATACGATGTGACATTGAGATATACGTGTTAGTCCACTTAACAGATTTACATAGTTTATAAGGGCCCCGACGACAAGTCGGTAGTACTGTATAATATTCACTCTGACTGTCTGTCCGTCCGTTAGCACTTTTATGTCGTAATATAAGTCGAGATTAGCTCGACCAATCAACTATAGTGTTGAAACCTACATGTTTATTCAAGAAAAACCGACTTTTTTATGAATGTGAACATGCTCGGGGTGAAAAACTTAAATTTTTTTGTTGTTGAATAAAATATAAATTTTGAGAAACAAAAATTGTATAATGGTTATATTATGCTATTCAAAATTGACTCCAAATATCAAACAAAAAGTGACAAATTGGCTGATTAAACGGAGTTTTCGTTTACCTGTTTTGCTGTTCGTGCTAAGGTTTCAACAACAAAAACTGACTTGTAGGAATGATATGCTAGTCCACATTGTTTGCTGGTGTCAACAATTTATATTTCGTAAAAAAAACGACAAGGAAAATATCGACAATAGAAAATAGTAAAACTGTTTATTTTTCCTTTTAAGACTAAGATTAATAATTAGGTATAATCTGCTTTTACAACTTCAATTCCTCATGTCTAATCAAATTGCGGGGAGTGGGAAGTTTATTTGTTTCTGTGCAGGCCTTTGCTTACAAGTAAGTTTTCTATAATTAACTTATTCATTGATTTATTTTTAATTTTGATTGACTATTCGAAAGTTCGTTCTAAATATTTATTACGGGTATACATGATTAAGGTTATTCAACAATTCATTTTGTTAAAATGAGTAAACTAGAAAATAGGAATTTTTCTAATGGGATTCTATAATCGGTTATTCGACAAGTAATTTTAGAGTAGGAATTTTTCTATTGGGATTATATATTCCTAACATTTGTGTGGGTTACTCTGAGAACTCCTCTATAGACCCCATTCACAAAAAAAATATATATGCACACCAAACAAATAAGCTGTACATATTATAAAAGTTTATCATTTAACTTGTGGTTTTTTAGAACTGCTGTGAAGAATTTGTGGTACAAGAGAGAGACGACAAGAAGACCTAGAATAACAATTACAAACAATTGCGAACTAGTGATCACTGCACATATGTGACCCGCCATGACATTACCAGGTTTATAGAGGTATAACGTCTACTTGTGACTACGTCAGGAACTATTAACATAACGTCAAATGATGTATTGACTTTATTGAAGTTTATTTCTATACTACATTTATAGTTGGAATGTGTTATTAGCATGAAAGATAAAATATAGTTTAAAGTATTTTGTTTAAATGTAAGATTTAATCATATTCAACTACACGAAGGTGTGACATTCTGCACTTTAAAGTTCTTCTAAAACACTTGTTTGCAGTCGGGTCACCTTACAATTTGTACCAACCCCTCTGCATCAGACACAAAAATGACATTCCAGTTTTGTGCATCTTCTCATGATATTTTAACCAAATTATTCATACTATTACATATGCGTCTAACTCCATGATGGCTTTTGGAGTTAAGCAAGATATCCACTGAATTGCCAAATCATTAAAAGCACTTTTTTATGTTAGGGTGTGCCTGAGAAGGAGGCATTACACTTACAAATTTATGTATATTCATATGTAGTTTATATATTCAAACTGTGTTTTCTTTGTGTGTATATTTGATTATTGTTGTTTGCTGTTGTTTAAAATAATGTCTTATATTGTAATATGCTCTTTGTGATCCCATTGATTTGAAAGAAAATAAAATATCTTCTTCTTGTACTTTCTAAATTGTGTTTAATATCATTAAATTTCACATCTTTACATTACAGGTTACAACATTATAAAAAGTCATTAAGTTCAAATATTCTTTTAGAAACTTGTGCTCAAACTGTGCTTTTCCATAGAGATTTATGCAGAATCATCACCGGAAACTATGGTAGTTTGCCAATTAAGTGGATATCATCATTAAAACGGTTGAGACATACTCAGGTTATTGAATGACAAATACATTTTCATTTTTCACATAATTGCGTGTCCCATTGTATTTGGATGGCCATTATGTAATTCCAAGAAGTTTACAACTTAATTTAATACACAGGCAAGATTTAGTGTAACTTTCATTGGTGAAATGACAAATGTAAGACAACAAAATTATTAGAATAATACAAAACATAATAATGATAATAAAAAAAGGATTCTCAATTGGTCTTGAATAGTGTGCGGAGTTACATGAGCAAAGCCCTTCCAATCAATCAATCAATCAATCAATCAATCAATCAATCAATCAATCAATCAATCAATCAATCAATCAATCAATGACTACTCTACCTACGTTGTAGTTATTGCATGAATATTGTCTGAATTTTGACATTTATTTTGTATATGAACTTTTTAATTCCTCGATCATTTATACAGAAGAAAACATGTTAATTTTACCAACGTTTTACGTGGTTACATTAGAAAAATAACGACTTTGTTCTTATGAAGTGATTTTACACCACCCTGGTGTCTGAGGGGGTGTAGCACTCGAATACATATTCAACTCAGTCACAATTTTTGTAGTCCTGTTCAAAGTCACGAGCCTTTAATTCTGTTGTTGTCGTCGGTTGCTGTCTGTCATAATTGTTTTTTTCGTTATTGTTTATCATGCGCGGGAGATAGGGTAGCAGACGGGTTTTGAAAATGAAAATCTGACCTGCAATAACTAAAAACAAATAACATTAAAATTAAAAACCAATTGTTTAAAGAACAATTGAAGGTCTTTCCACATCAATTTTCTAAATAATTTATAAAAAGCTACTTATTGTTTACTCAAAGTTACTATCGGCGTCAAATCATAGGTTTATTCATACTGATTCAATAAGTATATGGTTCTATATACTTTTGCCTGAAATGAGGGAGATAACGGCCAACTTCCGGTTTATAAAATGTCACTTCCAGTCTCATATGATAGCTTTATTTACACTGATTCCAAAAATATATGGTTTATATATACTTTTGCCTGTAAAAAGGGAGATACTTTGGTACTTCCGGTTTATAAAATGTCACTTCCGGTCTCATATGATAGTTTTATTCACACTGATTTTTTAAAAATATATAGTTTGTATATACTTATGCCTGTAATAAGGGAGATAATATGCTACTTCCGGTTTACAAAATGTCGCTCCAGGTCTCAAATGATAGGTTTATGTATGCCCATTTGAAAAAAAATATATGATTTCTAGGTATTTTTCCATGAAATAATAATAAAAATTCGGTCGTGTTATGTTTTTTTTTGGAAAATCGTCTACTCCGATACCACCTTGATTATCTCAACCAAACTTATCCACAATCATCCTTACTGACCTTAGGGTATTACTTAAAAAGTTAATTGCGAATACACGATCGGCATAAACATGGCTGTCACGGCAAAAGAAAAAAATAGGGGTATAATGTAAATAATCGTCAGATATCTTCAAAACCGTAACAAATGTAGAAAATCTGACGGGACAAAAATAATCATATATATATGTGTCAAGGTCTGCCTACCTTCTAGTTAGACTAAAACTGTCAGACGAGTCATACAAAGCGTTATCGCAAATGAATGTTTTGTTTCGAACAATTCTAGTCTTTTTTGTGAAACTATCATATATATAAATATATAGAAATGTTTACAGCAATAATAAACAGCAATATACGTTTGATAAATAAATCAATATGGTGAATATCGTTTTATTCAATTTTAAATAAGAATCTTGATTTTACCCAGTCTTTGCTATGCTTATCTATCTAAAGATGCAAACGATAGACAAACACCAGTACAATGCCAAAATTATCCCCAATACAAGATCTTTAAAAAGTCACATGCTTGAAATCGTAATCTGAATCCTAATATAAGTTATTAGCTTTTTACATATTTAAAAAAGGAAATTTTCGCACATTATCAATTATCTTGAAAAGTACTGTGATAGATAGACAGCATCAATTGAAAGCATTATACAATCTGCTGATTCGTGTAACGGTTAAAATAATTATTTTTAACGAGCGTTTTGTCTACTCACTGAAAAAACTTCTTGGTAGAGAGAAAGGGTAAACAGTACAAATGATAGAGCAATACAAGATCTACAAGAAGTATAGTTAGTGCTTTGGTACTGACATGATTTATAACGTACTTAGGCAATTTAATTCCCCGTTAATAAGTTAATTGAGATTTGTTTTAAAAAGTAATGTTCCAACTCTCTAAGGCAAAATTGACATTAGATAGATATCGCTATTTTCAGGCTCCTTTTTATCATATAGCTCTTATATTCCGGTAATAATACATTATTCGCTTTCATTGTTTTATCAAGAATCCAACCCCTGTAGTAACAACAGTGATGATTCACTCATGCACTACGTAGAATCAAACCCTTGTACTAACAACAGTGATAATTCACTCATGCACTACGTAGAATCAAAACCCTGTACTAACAACAGTGATAATTCACTCATGCACTACGTAGAATTCAACCCTTGTACTAACAACAGTGATAATTCTCTCATGCACTACGTAGAATCATACCCTTGTACTAACAACAGTGATAATCAACTCATGCACTACGTAGAATCCAGCCCTTGTACTAACAACAGTGATGGTTCACTCATGCACTACGTAGAATTCAACCCTTGTACTAACAACAGTGATAATTCACTCATGCACTACGTAAAATTATACCCTTGTACTAACAACAGTGATAATCAACTCATGCACTACATAGAATCCAACCCTTGTACTAACAACAGTGATAATTCACTCATGCACTACGTAGAATCCAGCCCTTGTACTAACAACAGTGATGGTTCACTCATGCACTACGTAGAATTCAACCCTTGTACTAACAACAGTGATAATTCACTCATGCACTACTTAAAATTAAACCCTTGTACTAACAAGAGTGATAATCAACTCATGCACTACATAGAATCCAACCCTTGTACTAACAACAGTGATAATTCACTCATGCACTACGTAGAATTCAATCTTTGTACTAACTACAGTGATAATTCTCTCATGCACTACGTAGAATCATACCCTTGTACTAACAACAGTGATAATCAACTCATGCACTACGTAGAATCCAACCCTTGTACTAACAACAGTGATAATTCACTCATGCACTACGTATAATTCAACCCTTGTACTAACAACAGTGATAATTCACTCATGCACTACGTAGAATCCAACCCTTGTACTAACAACAGTGATAATTCACTCATGCACTACGTAGAATTCAACCCTTGTACTAACAACAGTGATAATTCACTCATGCACTACGTAGAATTAAACCCTTGTTCTAACAACAGTGATAATCAATTCATGCAATACGTAGAGTCCAACCCTTGTACTAACAACAGTGATAATTCACGCATGCACTACATATATTTCAACCCTTGTACTAACAACAGTGATAATTCACGCATGCACTACGTAGAATTCAACCCTTGTACTAGCAACATTACAGTGATAATTAACTTATACCATACGTATAATCCAATTCGTGCACTAACAACAGTGATAATTCATTAATGCACTACATAGAATTCAACCCTTGTACTAACAACAATGAAAATTCACTCATGCACTACGTAGAATTTAAGTAATATAGATACAATGAATAAGCGTTGATTCTTGTCCTGGAGGGCAAATGGTTTGTTGTTCATGAATCAACGCTTATTCATTGTATCTATAACTTAAACTATTGTGTTATTGTCTTTTCAAAATTAAAGCCTTTTCTTAATTAGAAGGTATTGTAAGTGAGTTTAAATAAGCATGGTATAATGTTCAACGATGCATTTACTAAATATAAGATCACAACTAATTGGTTAGAAAAATACAAATATAACACAACACGTCTGCCTATAAATTATCAGGCATCTGAATATTATCTGTGTTTACAAAGTAAGATATATTCGAACTTATATCTTATAAAATTGAGAATGGAAATGGGGAATGTGTCAAAGAGACAACAACCTGACCAAAGAGCACATATAAAGTATATATAATAAATATGTTACTGAAATTTCGAGCAAGAAGCCTAATTCTAGGCACATCACGATTTACTCGCATAGGAACTTGCGAATAAACATTTGTAAAATTATGTAGTAAAACAGATGAAATCTTACTATATTTATAAAACAAATATGGGCAAATTGAATGTAATCATTTTCGTTTTCAATATGTGAAATAGCCAATAATAATAATAAAAAAACGGTAAAACTCGCTATTTTTACAAAAATATCCACAATTACATACAAAATAAGAAAAAAACAGAAAAACTAAAGAATAGGGACAACAAAGAGAATACAGGGATTCGAACCTTAACCGACAAGTCCCTACCTTTAACTTAACTCTTTAACTCATTGATCTTAACCATGCTAACCTCACGGCTACCAACTTATACTATACGATTGCCTATTATGTATATATAAAGGGACAAGCCCTGTGTGTCCGTTGTACCAATGTATATCATATGTTTATTGATAAATATAAAGTAGACATTTAAATTGTAACCAATTGGTAGCCGAGAGGTTTCGTCAATATGTTGATGTCAGTCACACATAAAAGATTTCAAGGACGGTTCGATTCCCAGTGAAGGCATATACAAATTACAAAAATTAAAGGTAGGTTTTCAAATAATTCCATTAGTGAACAGAAATCAGTAAATTAGCTAATTCAAACTTAATGAAATTAGGCACACAAAGGAAACAATTGAATATAATTTGGTGAATCCATCTCAGCGACAGATTTAGAAAGCGTTGATTCTAGAAAAATAATCCACGGTAAATGAATAGGCTGACATCACGACAATGGTTTAACCCTTGTACTAGCAACAGTGATAATTAACTTATACCATACGTATAATCCAATCCGTGCACTAACAGCAGCGATAATCGACTCGTGCCATACGTTGAATCCAATTCTTGTACTGACAACAATGATAATTAAATCATTCACTACGTAGAATCATGTTCTTTTGTGTTGTTCAATCATTCAGTGAATGCACATTGTGCTGAATTGTAATTCCATGATATTTAAAGATATGTCATAACAGTTCTTGTCATACAGTTGAGAGGGAAGAGGGGAGAACTGTTAGCATATATTCTAAGGTATAACAGTTTAAAACTACGTTATGATCAGCATTTTTCTGATCAAGACTCAGAACTATTGTAGTCGTAGAGAAATAAGAGGACGCAGTAGTTACCAATTTTAATTGAGGAAATGATTAATAAAAGGATTAGATAATAGTTTAATTACCCAATACAATATTTATCGTGTCTTATTGTGAAAGTACTTTCAATGAACGTATCTGCATTTCTCTGACATATATAAAATCAATTCTAATGAAAAAAAAACCACTTTTTTTTAAAAAAGAGAAAAAAACATATTCCAGTATGTTGTATAAAAAAAAAATTATATATAAATTTTTAGAAGACAATTTTACAGTTCAAATAAGATACGCTAATTAATTCTGTGACACAAATCTATAAACTAATAAACAAAAAGTAAGTTAATGAAACCGAAGATGATACTATTAAAGTAAGAGATGAACTAAATATTCATAAAAAGTAACAACTGTATTCCTAGAATAGTGTGTTTGATATTATAAAAACTGTTCTTTAGACAGAACTGTCAGAATCAGTTCTATAATATAATTTTGAAAGAACTTCACTAAATTAGAACGGTCAAAATTTGTTCTAGGGTAGAGCTTTTAAAACATAAAATAGCCTCTATTTAACAATATTTTAAAGTAGACATGAGAACCATTGTTACTAGTGATTGTTCATATTATCTAGAACAGTTGTCCTGACAGTTTCTGAATCATTTTCACAATACATTAAAATATTGATGCCAACTATATCATTGCCGACTGATAAAACGAAAACACATTGTTATTGAAATAAAGAAAAGTAACACTTGAGTATACAATAGATGGTGAAAAACTTTTTCGAATATAATTATGATACTCGTATTATAAATTGATTGATTTTACTTACTGTTTTCCCTGTAGTAAATTGTTATATCTGTAATATATGCTGTGTCGAAAGAAAACTCAAATATCCACCATGCTCCCCTAGCCTGACCTACTTTCTCTGTTGAGCTTGAACACTTGTCTAAACTATATTCATTTGACATTGGCGGGTTTACTGCGTATTCGGGATTACCATCTACATCACTAATATAGGAACTTTGAGAACCGTTGCCGAATGGTGTAAGGTTAACTGTAATATAAGAATAAATACTAATAATTAGTCATAAAAATACTTTCATTTTTCATGTAAATATTTAAAAAGCTTTGTTGTTAATGATGGTGATACCCAACAGTCCCTGAAATTTAGATGTTCTTTATTCTTAGATCCTTGTTTTCAGGTACATTGCACACATTGTTCCCATCTCGGCTTGCAACGGTACCTTGTTTAATAAAGGGAAAGATGTCGAAATGGTAGCTCTAAATCTTGAGATATGAATGTCACTGAATTGTATTTTATAATGCACTTTAATTACAAACAAATCACTATTAATACTAGTGTATGTACTAACGTCTGTATACCCAGCATACGATTGTAAAAGTGAAATTATGTTTTCCGTTCTGTCTGCTGCGTCCGTCATTTTTCCGCCCTTCGTTCTTCTCGTATCAGGTTAAAGTTTTAGTTAAGGTCGTTTTAGTCGTATCAACTTCAAACAAAGTACAAATGTTCATTATTATACAAACTACTATTATTTAAGTAATATCCAAATTACAATGTTGACCACAATGTCACATTCCCATAAACATGGAAGTATGATAGTGAAAACGGGACTACGCGTATTCTTCTTATACTGCTAGGACTGGCATTTGCACGGATTTTTGAACATGGTCACAGATTTTTAATATTCGTATGTTTTCTTGCATTCTTAAATCTTTCCTTATCGGTATATTCTTTTGCTGACGTGGATAAAAAGTACCTTTATTGAATAGGGAATATTGTGCGAAAGTTAATACCCACTTTTTCCTCAGTAAATGAAAAGTCCAATGAGAATTATGACTCCAAATTTATGAAAAAAAATTAATGGTGTTACTAGCAAGCAGAACTTTTCTAAAAAGTAACAATAACATTTGATTTTGATGAAGACCAAATAATCAGGTTCAATTCACGCTGCATGAAAATGTTCCAAATTTTACTGAATCTTTGAATTGAGAGCAAAACATCATTATTTCTTATTGATAGATATAGACGTTTGTTTCAGCGATAAAACTTAAAATTGTTTTCAAACCATTCGCAGTTAGATACTGTCGTAACTTTTGCAACAAAAAGATGAAAATATTGTTGAGTATTTACATTCAGATGTCTTGTTTTTTTTTGTGTTGTTTGATTGCTGTTTCATTAACGTATATCCCACATCTCGTTTGATACATATTCATATAAAAAAATTAAGTAGAGTGAAAAAAAAGAAAAAGTACAAACATTAAGTTTAGAAATAAGTATAGCAATGTGCGTATGTGTAAGTGTAAATAATTAATTAGAAATTGACATTGTATGTCTTTGGTATGATATCACCTTATACTATCAAGTAATTATCATATATCGTTCAAAATGTCCTGTCGGAAAAGTCACCATATGATAGAATAACAGAAAGAATGTAAAGTTATGTAATTTGATAAGTATTCAAAAGTTCGAAATAATATTTAATTTTCTAATTAATGTACCAAATACCAAAATTTGAAAATCTAAAGTTTCATTACATGGACCCAACAATGTTAAAATAGTTAAAGATTTACAATAACGAGCAACTTGATATCAAACGGACATTCTTTAAATGACTTACGTTGTGCAGTAACTGTCAACATAACAGTTGTTTGGATAAGTAACACTGTTGTTTGATCTAACATTCCAAACAGTTTTGTGCTAACATATCAATAATGAAATCAAGTGACATAGTTATGTGTGTATGTATTCAATATACAATGATATGTTATTATGTAGGATAGAAAAGTACCTTCAGTAGGTGGTGATACATTTGCAATATACCATTAAATGAAATAAAATGAAAAAGACTTAAACAAATTAAAATGAATGAATAATAAAAATATTAATAATAATACGTATTATAATGCCCATACAATACTCGAAAGATGAGTGAGTTGTCAATGAAGTTATAGACATTTTCACATCACACTAACATACCCAAACAATAAAGTATTATCAGTACAATGTACGCATTAAATCAACAAACTGCAATGACACTATGTCCTACAAGACTTTTTTTAAAGTGTTATATAATAATATAAAACACATGTACAAGTAAACCTTTAATTTTCAACTCTTACTTTTTTTTTAAACTTACTTTTAAACAACTAAAGTTTTGTACTTTACTAAAAATTTACCTTTCATGAGGAATATATTTCGTTACATTTAATGAAAAAATCGATATTAAACAGGAAGTATTTCACCTCTTTTTTATGTAATCGATATTGAAACGTAGATAAGTAAAACACGCAAATTTTTCACCGACCTTGTACTTTCATATTTGTGATCTATGGAGTTGGACTGCTGGGATAGACTTTGACAACGATTTGTTGAAATCTTAAGATGACCATCCCAATCTTTAACTGCCGAAACACTAAAGTAGTGTCGGGTCCTATGAGGCAATATGGAATGCGTGGTTGCATGGGTGTTTTATAATAATAAAAAGAACCAGGTGTCAGAAACCTACAAATGGCAACAGGTGACAATTGCGCCAAGCAATTGTTTCGCTCTTATAAAAAATAACCAAGATTGATAAAACAATTTCATATTTAATAGATAAAGAAAATAAAACACAAACATCGCGGTATCTCTTTATGAAATGTAATCCTTTAATATTCAATACATTTTCATACTCGAACTTCACTTAAAAAACATAATGTTTTGTTATTATAAAACACCCATGCAACCACGCATCCCATATTGCCTGAAAGGACCCAAAACTACTTTATTGTTTCGGCAGTTAAACCTTGGGATGGTAATTATCTTAATATGCATTATTTAATATAATCAAATATGAAAATTATTCATGTATAATACAAAGTAACAACAATTGGTCAGCACCTCATAAGGAACATTCATGCCATGTTTGGTTTCATTCCATTCAGTGGTTCTATAGAAGAAGTTCAAAATGTAAAAAGTTAACGACGACGACGACGGACAACGGACGCCAAGTGATGAGAATAGCTCACTTGGCCCTTCGGGCCAGGTGAGCTAAAAAAAGGAAACAGCAGCCTTGAACTGATTTTTGGTGTAAGATCCGAGCAGAATTTTATTGTATTAGTTCTCTCAGTTTGAATTTCATGTTCATGTTCATTTATCCCCTCTTTGCACAACGCCTCCCATCCCAACGAATCAATCACTGATTTGTTATAAAAAAAAATAGTATACTAATGAGACGCAAGTAGTATAAATGTGCATATTATAAATGGTACTTTTGTTTTTGTATATCTAGTTTTTACAGCTATTTCTTTACACAAAATATTTTTTCTTCAGATATTTTAGATTATGTTTTTTTAGATCCATGCTCAATAACCTCCACCCTCTCCTATAGTAATGAAAAATGCCGTAAAGAGTGTAAAATGTAAGAAATATAAAGGATAGTAGCCATGGTGGCAGCATAAAACAATTTAGATATTTATTTGTCAGCAGATAGTAATATTTTGTCTTCTTTACTCGGAGTTCAGTATTTTTGTGATTTTACTTTTTACTAGGTTCTTTTGTCATCAAAATAAAAAAAAAACACTGTATTTGTTCCTTGTCCATATCTTGTATATTTTTTTTCCTCTGCCATTATCATTTGCTTGTGAAATAATGTGGTTAAATAGTTGAATAAAACTGTTCACTTAATTTGATTTTTGTTATTATTGATAATCCCTGAAATCGTATTAGGGAATTTGTAAAATAATAAGTAAAATGTTCAGTGATTATGTAAAATCACTGGTCAATATCAGGAATTATATATAATCACTAATGAGTTTAGTGATTCTACATATTCCCTGAAAAATCAGGGATTCTACATAATCACTGATTATACAAATTCACTGTAACATATATATTGATATATTCATATTTTAATTATTCATCAATAGATCTAGATAGTATGACAGGTCTGCCATCATCAGGGGCACAATCATTATCAAACTGCAATAAATGCCAGTGTTTCATGATACGTTTTTTTTATTTTACGTATATATGGGTTATGTTTAGTTATTCAAACTAACGGAATATTTTCTGTTTCCTTCAATTTATTTTGCTGTAATAATTCAGTATGGGTAATTGATAAAGCATCAGTAATACTATCATCTATTTCGACGTTATCATAACCCCTATCTAATAATTTCACTTTGACATTAGTTAGATTGTTTATCAATTTGTTATGGTCACTTGCGTTTCTAATCTGCCGTATTTCTTCACCTTTAATAAATCCTCGGAATACATGCTGTGAGTGACAGCTATTTCTATGCAGATAGAGATAAGAATTTGTTTCTTTAAAATGTATTTCAAGGTCAAGAATGCTATGTGTTGTAAATCTTTGACCTTTAATTACATCAACATCTAAGAACGACATTTTATCGTTTGAGATTTCATAGATGAACTTTAATAAGAGGTTATAATTATTTGCAGGACGAAACAATTCTGTAATATCATCTGATGTTCCATCATATATTATGAATCCATCGTCCCTATATTTGCTATGACAGAATATTTTATCTTTATGTTGAAATGCAGAAATTATTTGTTTCATTATTTCGAACATAAGTATGTCACATATTTCCGGTGAAGGGATTGCACCAATTGCCGTACCATTATTTGTTTATATATTTTCCCATCAAAATCAAAAATATTGTTTTCTAAAATGATTCTCAACAGATGTAATAATACATTGACCGGCGGAGCTTTGACTTTGAAGTCTGATTTGTCAAAATTGTCATAGGCTTGTTCAACAGCATTTAATAAAGCAGCTTGAGGAAGATGAGTAAACATCTGTGTTATATCATACGAAACAAAAAGTCTATTTGCCATAAGTTTTAATTTCTCAATGATATTAATGAAAGATGTAGTATCTGTCATATATGTAGACTGATTTTGAACTATATGTATAAGAAAATAATCAACATAATGAATGACTGATAAGTTCAGGTACGGAACCACACTGTGATATAACTGGTCTGCCAGGTGGAATTACATTTAATTCATTTAATCAATCATATTGTATTTGTTTGAACGTCTCCGTCTCAACACGGTGCCTTTTTTGAAGAATATAAATTCTCCCTAGAAGTGCATCTCTTAATTTTTGACCATTTGTTTAAAATGTTAATGATATGTTGTCGATAATACATTGGTCGTTTAACGATTTAACATACTCAATGACCTGGGTTTTCAATTCTGCTATGTAAATGAATCTAATTGGCAGTAATGTTGAGTATTTAGTTGTCTTGTGACTTCGGTTATGTAGTCTAGTCTGTCTAAAATAACACAATTTGAATTTTTATCTGCCTTTTGTATACTATTATTTTATCATTTTTCAAATTGCGTAGTGCTGTTCTTTAGTAAGATTGTTTTTACTATTTGTTTCTATTGGTAGAAAAGATAATTCAAGCTGCGTTAAATTGGTATAGTATTCCAACGTATGGCACGTAGAACAGGTTTATATTCTGTATTGCTACGAAATAGATGAAGGTCAGTTTTTTTCTTGACTGAGCATATATCATTATCGTAATTTTCTAGCAAACTCAGTGTAGTCTTTTAGTATAGACATTTTTGAATTTTTGCTTGACGGCGTTGGTATAAAGGTCAAGCCTTTTGCCAACAGGATATATTCCTGATTTGATAATTTGCGTTTTGATAGATTAATTACATGATTTTTTGCATGTGCAGCTTTTTGCTGCATATTATATTCATTCCGTTCTTTTTTATTGTAGAATCAGAATTTTTGCTTTTTAGCATTTCTATTAAAACGACGTGCCATTTTTTAGTTTACATTGGGTGATTCTCTTGGCTAGGTGCCTTTGTTGAGATCACATTTGGAGGCTGAAGAATTTCTTGGTTTACACATGATAAAAACCTTGAACAAAGATCCGCCCACATTCACGTGGTTTGATAGGCGGGAATAAGATAGCAGTGAAAAATTGTCCGTGGTGATGATGTATTAATGAATCACATTTTTTTGTGGAATTTTTAAAAGAAATCAGGCCATGAAGTATTTTTAACTCAAGGCTAAAAGCTTTGTCCATCGGAACAATAAAAGACCTTTTGATAAAAGATCTCGTTTCTTTTTCCGTAGGCATAAAAACTTGAAAGACACAGTAACATCTGCAACTCTTGGTAATTAACATGTTGCAAATCATGAAAATATATTCTATACTATGTGTTTAGAAAAGTATTAGTAAAACAGATCACGAGGAGTCGAGCCCCTTATAAAAATTACAGTATTTTTAAGAATAAATGTCACCATGCAATGACTTGGGCTCCTGACGATGGACATGGCCATGGTCAATTAGTTAATTCTAATTGGTCTAAATAGATGTTCGAAACACTTTGTGATCTATGGAGGTGGGGTGCTGGGATAGGCTTTGACAACGATTTATTTATTTAATAGATAAAGAATATAAAACACAAACATTGCGGTATTTCCGAATGAAATGTAATCCTTGAATATTCAATACATTTTCATACTCGAACTTCACTTAAAAAACATAATAAAATTAACCAAGTTAAGTGAACGTGCTTGGCCTTAGTGCTAAAGGTTTGTTTAAAATACTAAATTCACATAATGACTAGAAATTTAAACGTGACCGATTACCTAATTATCAACTATATAACTAGTTGTTATTACAAAAACTAACTTCATGACGTCAAACATTCCGACTTCCGGGATAAAAAAAAAATATACTAACTGGTTCCAACTGACTTTGTTACACTAGAACATGAACCTAATCTTATGAACCAGGGACCCAAGTCAGTCAAGTAAAAAAGACATCGCATTATATCAATTCCCATTAAAATCCCGGCCCAACGAGAGTAATGTATGAAAACTATCATTTCCAATGAACGACGACTGTTACTCTAAAATATCTCTCTCAAAGTAACCATCACTATTAAAATATCGCTATTAAAATGTACCCCTTCTCATTTTAAACCCAATGATCATAAAACAACTAGCTAGTGTACAATTCCTTATATTTAGTGGTACGGAAACTGTAAATATCAATTAAGAAATGTTTGACAAACTTTAACAAAAGAATCAAATCATATTAGGTACAACTTCCCAGTACGAATGTTTTCCCCTATATAAAGAAATAATGTCCAGACGAAGTTTAAATATCCAGGTCTGGATATCAAGTCTCTAGTACGAAAAAAATATTCCCCGCGAAAATTAAGAACAACCCAGGTAAATATAATAGCTAAAAATGAAAACAAAAAAGAATTTACACGATCCATAAACGTAACAATATATTTCCCAATTGATACGATATATAGGCGTGCCTGCATTTCGTATCATGATGTTTTTCATAGAGGGTTGGACTTCACAAGGAAGCTATTAAACGAAGAGTTCCAAGTGGTAAAGTTGAAAAATCCCTTCCAAAAGCTATCATGAACTGGTTGCCCGTTTTTGAATATCTGTTTCACAGATGACGACGGATATGTTCTAATTGTTGCAGCCACAATCCCGTCTTTCTTTCCATTTACTCGAATGTGACATACAGACTTATCATTATGGGTTTGTGCCTAAATGAGCAACCTAACGGGTGTCAAACTTGGAGCAGGATCTGCTTGAATTATATTGAGCAACATGAACATCCTTCAGGAGCACTTGAGAGCATCCCCAGTTTTTTACGAAACTTCATAGTAAAAGTGGTACAGTTTTAGCCATAGAATGGGAACTTGCATTGTCTATATTTACAGAAGTGCAACCTATATGCTTAATTGAAAACATAAGCAATTACTCATGTAATTGTTAGTACAAACTCATAGACGAGAAGGGTTACACCGAAAATATAATATTTTGTCATATTGTTGTGAATTCACCATACCTATATTCATTTTTTATTATTCTTTTCCAATCTTTGTCCCCAATCTCGTACTTCACTAAAGTCTGTACTCTCTATCTTCTCACACAAACAAAAACCCTGACCAATCATATATGCATCATCAATTGAAACCAAATGCAGACAGTGTATTAAAAAAATATGACATATCTGATGATAGTTTTTGAAATCTAAATGTCGGGAAAACAATTGACCTGTATATGTTTTGTCAATGTGATTTTAAAAAAAGGGACGAATTAATGAAAAAAAAAAGGAATCTTCAAAAATTACACTGCACATTGAAAGTCCATATGATAAAGTTTAAACTGACAAAATGGATATGAACTGTCGACAGTTATATGTAGCCTTATATTTCAAGAAAAGAAAGAGAACACAATTTAAAAAGAAACTTGATCATCCTTCTTTCTTGATCGATGAAACTAGCATATATAATGTCGTGCAAAATAGGAAACTTGATGATGATTATCACATTGTCACACCAATGTAATTTTGATTTCAATAGCTCCATAATTGGAAACATAATATATGATGTGTTATGATAATTCTAATATTTTATACATTATATATAACATGTATAATGCTTTTCGACAAAAGTACATCTTATCATCGTTTGATATTTAAAAGTATCTTACTATCTGAATTGCAATCTACAAAAGGCGATCTTCCTGTTGCAAAACTATTTTTCTGTTTGCCTATTTGTTGATTTTTGTAACTGTTGAAAAAATTGACGTCGTCAGATACTTGAAAAGAGTACAGAAATCCCGATAATAATGCACAAAGGTTGGGCCAATTTGTCCATGAAAAAAGGAGTTGGTCATGTTGGTTCACAAACTTCTTATTTTGGCCCTAAACAATGAATTTATTTCAGTGCAAAAAAAGTGGTAAACATTTGATGAAAATATATAATAAGATGTCCATTTTTTTCAACTAAAACATATTTTTACCATATTTTCGTCCTAAGTGACGTCATAATGTAGAACATCGTAAAACCTGATTTTTGCTGTATTGAAAAATGAACAGTTGCCCCACTCTTCGCCCACACATATTGTTGCTGAAATATTCTGCGTTTACCATATTCTTCCCTTTGCAACAAACATTTCAATGAGCGAGGAGTGGTGCCACGTATGAAATAATGAAAAAAGGTTGCGAAACTTGGCAAAGCCAAAACCGTATGGTCAGCTCCAAAAGGTCTCGACATGACAAAAAGTGAAACAATTCAAACGAAAAATACCAAAGATCTGATTTATGACAAAACAATAAACAAATACCAACTAATTTAACGACACACAACAACCAACGACTACAACTGAATTACAGGTGACTGACTTGGGACAGACGAAGTTATAATGTAGCGTCATTAAACATGTTTGTGAGCACTCAATCCTCTCCTAACCCCACATTCCCTTTTATATCTGTACACGATGAACAAAAGGACGTAAATGAAAGTTGTATACACTTATACACTAAAATACTAAAAAAAAACAACATTTAAAAGTCATTGCGAATTAATAACAAACTACAATGACATTTTTCATTTAAAAATGTTGTACAAATTATTTATTTTAACAACATACAACAGGACCATTTCAATAAGAAGCTACAAAAAGATCTAATAAATGGTTAACTTGAACTTAACTTAAAAACGTACCTTTGATCAGGAACAGCATGATTTCAAATGTTTCATCAAACAGGCAATAATTTTGAATTGTCTTATGTTTCATTTCACATGATCAGTAAAGCACAAAAAATAGTATTGCGTGTCGTCATTTTACCTACAATTCAGTATAAGACTTGCACGTTTTGTAATGTTAACAAACCTATTGTGTTACATTTGTTTTCTCCACCCTAAAAAAAATTTAAAAAAGGGAATAATATAGGACGGAAAAATTTCTCAGGAGGCGTATCGGAATTAAGTTGAAAATGTCATAATCATTACGATATTCGTCGGTGAAATTATAATGTTTACTCATTATATATTCAGGAGGAAACATTATGTATATACATAGATATATATGTAAAGAAATTTCTTTTCATCAAAACTCCAAAATAAAATTGGAAGATTTAAAATGTTTGCCAATAAATCTTGAAATGTGACATTAGCTTAAAGTTGTTGTGATATAAGCTTAAATTGATTTACATAATATATATCTAAAGTTAATCTCGTTTATGTTGTGAAAATATTTCATTGCCTTTATAGTTCTTTTCTCGTCTGGATTAATGAAAAAAAAAAACATTTAGAACTTTTATTCTGATGATTACTTTTTGTGACACATTTCCTTTTGCAATACTGCTTTTAGAACTATATGATTTTTTAAAAAAGTTTTCTTATACCTGTTTTTCCTTAGAATTCTTTGCTGTTTACATTTTCTGTTCATATTTGGTTATCCAGGTTTATGACGAGATTCGTGTCTCGCAGTAATTTGTTTTTCTGAATGAAACAAAAGAAAAACTGCATACAAAGTCATTGATCAAAATAGAAAATACAAACAAATAAACAACAATTCACTAACACTCGACTATAAGAAACATGAAATTGAATTGTTGTTTTATTTGTTATATCTTTTCTTGTTTGCTAAAAAAATATTTTGTCATTCTGTAACATGTATTTTTCGTTCTTTATCTTATGATTTATCGCCCCTTAGTAATTTCTTTCTCATGAAAATTGTAATTGACTAGTCCTGAATATTTGTTTGTTTAATATCGATATGGTATTTTTGTATTTTTTCGTAACAGGCTTTACGCATTAAACAAGAAGGGATAAATGAAAATAGCACTAATTATTAAGTGCGTCGAAAGCTTTTTTTCTGTATGTACCTCCATCAGGTACGCTCAAACTTGAACATCTGAAAGCCAAGAATGTACATGTATAAGACCCAAACACGTGATGAGCTATATGACCAGAAGAAACATACAAAATGGCCACATTCGTCTACGTCAACTTTGATTGACGGAGTTGAAATCTTAGTTTTGATTCAAAAGTAACCAAAATTTCTTGTCTATAGGTACAAATTATTTCATTTTTGTTAAACATAATGTTTGAAGCATGTTTAAAGGAATAGACTTATTTATTATTTATAAATTTACTGCCAGTATGGGTCAATTTAAAACTGAAGATATTTGTAAATTTGCATTACCATTATTTGTTCTGCTCTTTGAAACTAGCGAAATCCGTTAACGATTGATAAATGTCCTTTAAAATGAAAATTTATGAAAACAAGCTAAAGTAAGGAAAAATATTAAAAACATACCTTTCTTTTATGCTTTTATATTTGATTGAGAGATATATTTTGATGGAATGAGAGTATTTATTCTTATTTCTTTTTCTTGTTTTGTGAAACACATGTGGACTATCTGTTTTAATCAACCTACACATTTACAATGAGGAATGCAGTGTTAATGGATGAATAGTCAACTGTTATATATGAATTATCGTATCAAGAATTATTATCGATCTAGGCAATGTTTTGGCATACACATTTAATAACTCTAGAGAAGGCAAAGTTGTTGATACCCAGTAACTTTTGCAGAAAAAATATAAATTGAAAATTGTAAACAATAGTAAGTATCATGGTCAAGACCATGAAAAATCCTCAAAACACATACATACTAACACACAGGAAAAAAATTCCCCAAGATCTCTACATTTTAATAATCTCATTGCCGAAAAGAGATCAAAATTGTTATAAAATCTTTCTACAGAGTCATTAGTTATGAAACAAAAACTTTTGAAGCAACCCTTAAACAGTTTGACAGTGATCCCCTGACTTTTGCTAATAATTCGCCAGATCTTGAGGGTCACATGCCAAAATATATTTCTAAAAAATAACAAAAACATTTAGATTTCAAGAAATTTCACCTAGAATCCAAGATTTTGATTAAATCACAATGTATATATAAACAGCTATCATGCTTTTATAAAAAGCCTACCCGAGAATACTGATATACAGAAATCCCCTTTGTTGGCCCCTTGAAAAAAAACAAAAGCATTTCCCCTGAAAGTCAATACTTAAGAGATGTCAAAATTTACAATTTCATATAGTGCATCTACTCTCAATGTTTGTTACTATGACCTTAACCCTTAACCCATTGACCTTAAAATGAAATGCATTTGTTCGTCTCAAACTAGCTTTCACTTTGATATAAACAGTGAACCTGAAGTAGTCACCTAAAAACAAAAACAAAAATGACTGCATGTTTCTTTACTTAGCAACTGTGAGCTTGTTCTATTATCTTTAAATTGAAGGGTCCTCCCCCTTCTATATGTATTCCATGTTTATACGTTTCAATTGTGGACCAACATTTGAAAATAAATACATTACATGTATGTTTCATTATAATACGTTATTTTGATTGGCTAACAGCAATCTCGCGTCACTCTGAGATTAAGCTTCATTTCAAAATGAAATGTAACATTCATGACGGCACGAGCTTCCACAATAAAGTGCACAGGTAAATAAAAGAAAAACTTGATAGAAATCGTGTTTTCATTATCTTAGCAAAAAAATGTAATTTTAAGTATTGAATGCTTCTTTTAGTAATTTTATAGGGTTGTAAAAGCATTTTTCGTGCGCACATTTTTAGAATGAAGGGCTTGCGCGCTTCATACAAAATGTACCTCAGTCAACGCTTTTACCGCCCAATGAATTTACAAATAGAAGCATTCAATTCTTAATTAAACTTTTCATGAAATTTTTTTTTTTTAAAAACCGCGTCCAGGAACTTTAACCAATTGATCAAACATGTAAAGCCTTCTCTTTTAAATTTCTTTTTCTTCAAATAATATGAATTCCGTTCTAATTAAGCTAAACTTTTCTGGAAATCTTTTTATATACAAATTTTAGTAACAGCGACCTTTTACTTTGACCTTTTGACTCGAAAATCAATAGGCTTTTCCCCCTCCTTTTATGTTTCATCGGTATAGATTTTGTTTTCATTAAATAAAGAAAACGTTGATTCCAACCGTAATGAATATGTTTGGATGGACAAACGGACGACGGACAAATCAATGACTAGATAATCCCGAAAATGTTCTTAGAGCTTAAAAAGAGTTAAGATTTCGACCGTTTGATGGCAACACTCGTTATAAATAATATCTGGCCAGTAATGTATCATAATTCCGTTAGAAACCGACTTAATCATGGTAATAAAACCATGCAGTCATGTAACTAAAGAAACACTCGAGTCTAAAATAGTATTACTATAATACTACACCTGTCAAAATACAATCAATTTTAAAACATTTGATACCAAGGTTCGTATATCTTGTTTATGAGAAATATACCTCCTCAGATCCTCAGAACTTAAAATACACGGAAATTACACCATGCACATGTCAAAGATATACAGATATAAATCAGTTATCATTTATTTGTCAAGCAATTCATTTTGTATGGTGGACATGTCACAACAAAACCTAAAAAAGCCATGATAAATAAGTTTTAAATTGAATAGCAAAATGTTGTTATAAAACCATACCGTGACTTGAACAATTATGTCGTAGTTGAGAACTGGTAGATCGTTTTATCATTCATTTGTCTCTTTTTTCTTTAAGTTGCTACATTAAACTTTTTTGTTCACCAAATACATGTTTAATTTGTAAAATAAAATACGACAAGGGTATTTTATTGAAACGATTATCATATAATTACGTTTTTGTATATGTACAGCATTACACATCTTAAATGTGTATCTAAAACGCATTGATTAGCATGGATACTACTGATTTTAATGGTTTGTTTTCTTTCTCCTAAAAAGCAAACAACATTCGAAAACCTTCCAAAACGTTTTGTATGTTTAAAACGACTGCTGGCATATTTTCAAGTCTTTTGTCTGCTATATTTGTCTTTATTGATTTATCTATCTCTTTTTGTCGTCAATGAAAATAGCAGATAATAAATTTTATGCGTCTGATGCACTTTCCTGGATTTACCTGATTTAGGAACACTCGAACCAAAATATTTGATGACAAGGGATTTGAAGAACGCAGACACATTAGGAGTTATATGATCAAAAGAGGAAACCAATAATCAATGGCAATTAATTAAAGGATGTTTTATAATCTTGATTATATTTTTTTTTTTCAAAAAGGTATCATTTTCCAAGAAATTGTCAACATTTTGAACGTTTTATACTGAGGGCATCTATATAATATTTTCGTCAGTGTCCTATAAGGCATACATTTGTAAAAAGTAGACATGAAATAATCAAATACAAACTTTAAATGCTAATACACTTCTATTATCTTTTATTGTGACTGGTTTTCCAAAAGAAGAGAGATCCCTATTCAACTTAATTCCAATCAACGATAACCCAAGTCACAATTCAACGATGAAACCAAGTTACAAGTAAAACAAAGGTATATGTAACAACACAAGTACTATTATCCTTCAGTTAATGAGTGTGGACATATTTTTACATCTATCCAGCGGTTTTTCTGATGAATGTTGAAATTGTAAAAATTACAGGTACGTGTCAATTAATTATAAAGAACAAAAAGAAAATATACCCTATAGTCCGGTCTACGATAAACAAACAAAACTTATTTTTTGACTATATAGTAATTTTTTATTGATCATTTGAGAAACAGTATAAAATCAAATTTACATGTATAAATACTATTGCAAGTATAATTTGTGTAAAAGCAATGATTTATTGCATACAATTAGAACAATGTGTATACACTCTTGCTGAGTCTTGTATTAGTAAATTGTTATTACCGCCAGTTAATGGTAAAAAAAAAAACCAACAATAGTTTTTATAAATACCGATGTGAAAAGATAATTATTTAGTCGTTCTACGGATTATTAACTCTTGCGTGGATTGGTGTTTTATTGCCTCCAACTGACAAATTTGTGTTTTCATACCTCTATATCCGAGTCATGTGAAATACGTACATCAATCTCTTTCTTTTAAAATAAGATGTCTTTACTCTTCAACCATTATCACAGCAATATGACAGCTTTAGCCGAAAAACGGGTCATAACCGACAAACACCAAAACGTTTGCGAGTTAACGTATCTTTCATTGTATATCCTTCTTCTAATCCTATTGTTTAAATGGAGTTTGTTTCCATTTGAAATATAAAAAAAAACCACAAGGATGTCAATAAAACAAAAAAAAAGGAAGTTGCATCTCAGGGATATGGAACAAGACCTCCGTTAGATATTAAAAAAAAACGTGAATACGTAGTTAAGATAATACAGTATTCGAATGGAAACAGATTCTTCCTTCGCAAGAAATTGAATTTGCCAAAACAATTCAAAAACAATTGTTCTATACAAACTCTTATAATAGGGGATGGTAAAATTGCATGAATTCCAAGTAATCGAATGCGTACGTCCGACATATTGTTGATTCTCGTTGTTTTTGTGCAAATGTATTAGAACAGAAAGATACGGCCAACAAGAGAAAAAAAAATTATGTTGTAGCCAGATTTGCTTTTCTCTAATCAAAACCATATCAGCAAAGCTTTAAGTGGAAATGTGGTCATCATCCATTAATTTCAAACAAAACACTAATATTGTCCCGTCTGAGGAACTAGAAAAAAGGATTTTAAATGGAGCAAAACGCAATGATTCACATCGATGAATCACCCACATGAGAAATACAGTGGTTTTAATCTCTGTTGGAGGATTTTGATTGATAAGATTTTTTTCTGAAGCGTAGGTGTATCACATATTGCTTTATACGTGCATGGGAGTAGAGTATCATTCTTTTTTATCAATTCGGGGAAATAAGCTTCTGCAAAGAGACAATTTATATCAGGCTATTTTTCGTTGTAATGGGAGTCGGGTAGATTTGTTGCTGTGTTTTTGCGGGTTTGAAGTATTAGGTTATTTGTTTATTTTTGGTGTATCAAACACCCTGTAAAGGTACGAGGATAAGATGCATATTCAAAGAATTTGGTAACATTTCGTAGTAAGAAATAGCTGGGTACTTTCTGTTTGGAGGGGCTTACAATATTGGAATTTTGGTCAGCGAATTTTGAAGAAGCAAGTAATTGTTTTTGAAATTTTCGTAAGTTTGCCTCATAGATTACATTGATACGATTGATTAATGATGAATGTGATACATTTAACGGAAAAAATCAGAAAAAATCGCTTTAAACATATTTTTTAGCATGCCATGTGTTTTCGATGGAAGATGTATTAGACACTTTGGAGACAAAAAGAATTAAAAAAATATAATAATAATAAACATATAAAACAAATAAAATAAATTGGGAATTTCTTTATTGCTACTTGCTTAATTTATTTAAACAATTTTAATAATATTTCAATTGTTATAATTGTATGATAGGTTAATGTTTGGTACACCACAGTAGATACATTGTTATTTATACATATACCAATAAGTCAATATAACTTGAATTGGTATGCACATACTGTAAGTAAGGAACAAGTTTTACTGTCGCATTTATTGATTCCTTCTAATACGTGAAAATTATAATCTCTTGTACATGTTGTACGGTTGTCAAGATTTTTCATTTCATTTATCATTTAATTTTTTTCAGTAACTACCTTTCGAAGCTGGTTATATGGACCGTTTGGTGATCGTATAGGACCGATTTTTTGATGCATCGGTAATAATTCCAATGTGTATTGTTTTGAAATTTGCAGTCTGTATTTTGTTTTGGTTATAGACCATGCCCTTTCCTTGATTTTCAGTACTGCTTTGTTGAAGCTGGTAATATGGATTTTTGATGATCCTTGTCCGAGTTCATTATATCAGCTATTTACGTCAAGATAACTGTTTCCATGTGTATTGTTTCCTCTTCGACTTTTTTTCATCACCCACTTATTCATCTACATCTTGCCTCCTAACAAAAAATAATTACTTACAATAATTTATAATAATACTGATGAAAGTAATTGGTTAATGCATCAATGGTCAAAATTGCCATGGTCTAATTTGACTTAGTGTGAATACATATATATATATATATATATATATATATATATATATATATATATATATATAAACAAGTCTAAATTGAAAACAACGTTCAAACCTATGATTGCGTTGGATAAAAACCGCAATTTTTATACGTGTGCATGTAAAACAAATTTCTTGGTAGAGGGGTCTAAATACAGCACAAACAACATTTTCCAAGAGACCAACAAAGTGAAAAAGTATATTTTAACAAAACGCATTTGACTAACAGGTCAAACAACGGATGTTCCTAAACCCTGCTGACTGCCATTGGCGATTGCCAAATAAATTGATCACCAGATTAACAAAATGGATCTTAATATCAATTTAATACCAAACAGAAAATAACTCAAGACATTCGCCCAGGTTTTATGTTATTGAATCAGTTGTTTTTCAAAGTTTGGTGTACTATTATGTTTCTTTTTTTGTCATTGTACTGCCTGTCTTTCAAGTCAGGAATATGACAGTTGTTATCCATTCGTTTGATGTGTTTGAGCTTTTGATTTTGCCATTTGATTAGGTACTTTCCTTTTTGAATTTTCCTCGGAGTTCAGTATTTTTGTGATTTTACTTTCCACCTGTGATTTTGTTTGGAAAAGACTTAGTTCCTAACAAATATGTGGACCTTTCTGCTACAAAAGTACATTAACATTGTTTTTGTAACCCATTTTCCTAGTCGCTACTTTAAATTTTCACGGTAAATATCCAGTTCATAAGTTCATAAGTGTCACTGTATTAAAAATAACTACCACATGCAATAATTGCAAGAAGAAATATCTTTTCTTGCAAAATGAACATCGTTTACCCACATGGTGCAATGTCCATGTTGAAGACGAAAGTGTGAAGAGAGTCAATATACGGATGATGCAAGCGAAATGTTTTCCCTCTGAATTTGTCTTCACATTGTTTAATTGTTTTTTGTATATATTTTCCTACAAGTCATGTGGCATAAACAAGGTACATGGAATGGAAGTAATAAACTTATTCATGACATACCTTGACCTATACCTAGAGACTGATCACGAAGGTCCACATGGAACAGTCTATCGTAATAGTGATGTAGACATGATTTTTCTAAATATGTATTATTATCTTTGTTAGGTATCTAGAGTTTACACATAGCAGTATAAACAAGGGTTTTTCATTATCCGGTTAAAGGTAACATTTTGAAAGTTTTACTTACATATTGTTTTTCTTCTCATCAACATGATCAAGACGATATATCTGTGTCACAAATTACAACGGATATGTGAGATATTTCTTAGTGAAAGTCATATCAACCTTTTCTTGGTTATCTATGATGAGTTTGTTTACAATTTTGTATTCTGGAATCTTACGTTTACTCAAAATGCATTGCTAAATCAAACTCACCTTCAGACATTTATTCTCCAAAGGGTTGACGGAGGTATACATACAGAACTATGTTCATCTCCTGACATCCTAATTCGGCAGTAAATTCAATGCTGAAAAGGGCGTCTTTTTCTGTGTGGGATGTATAGATAAGCATGTCTTATTGAAATAAGGCGTTAAATCCCATGTTTCGAGCAGAGGGATTTTCACGCCCTCTACACATTTAAGAACTCTTTGAACAAATATTAATTAAGTTCGTAGGTGCAAGTTGAAAGACAAAATGTTTGTCGCTATCCTTGAATCCCTCGTTTCTATTCTGCAGAACCTATCTTTTTCATTTATTGACAATTTGCTCTCATCCTGAATACGCATACATATTTGCAACTGGACATGACGGAAACAACAATCAATCAATCTGAATTCACCTTGTTTCGAATACAACGGCTGGTTCCTTTTTTTTGGACATAAAATGTTTATTTTTTAGACGATCTGAGTTCATCTTTCTCTTTTATTATATGAGTGTCACCCAGAAATTATTGTTTTCAATCTTATTTTGAGCATTGTGGTTTGTATTTCGTCTCATGACCCTCTGTCTACAGGTCTTTGTCGATCCGTTTTTCAACTTTTGATTATTATTATATCGTTTCACTAGTGTTTTTATATTATTTTCTCTGTCAGAAATGCAATAATAATAATAGATTATTTGTCTTACCACGAAGAACTGTAGTAATACATGTAACACTCTATCAAACAGTAGTTTTTGCAATTAAAACCAGGTGTCCTATTTCCATCTGTTTACAAACTTACAAAAATACTGTCATCAGGATACATGTTTTAGATTTTTCCATTTGAACCTAGGTTATCTTGGACAAATTAGCAAGTATTGTATTACAGAGACGATGAAAACTAATTTTAGAATTGATTATATAACATATAAAAATGATAATAAGTTAAAAAGAAAAAGAATCTGGTACTCTGAAATTACAAAAACTTTGAAATGAGTCTGTAAAAATTAGAGGTTTCTTATAAATATGATTAATATCTAAGAGCTTAGTAAACATGTTAAATGCAATATTCTATTTTAAACTGTAAAGTCTTCTTGTTATAAATATAAAAATGTATTTGCTATAAATACATATGATTACAAAGAATAGAATAAACTGTCTGTTATAAATATATATATATATTATACACATTTATCTCTATTTTTAGTTCCTACAATTAACACATTAAATTTCATTTAACAGTTGAATCTGCTTTGAATCAATTGGAAATTAGGTCATCCATTGCAATTATTAAAATAAGTAAGAATCGAGTACAAGGAAACAGTATAACATGTAAGCATTATAGGTAAAATGAAGTTTTAACGAAGAATACAACACACACTGGACACAGACAAACAATACACAACGCAAAACACATCATTGTGAATATATATACATCATTTACAATAAAATATCGAAATTTCTTACCTGCATAATGTAACTTAGCGAATGCATAAAAAAGGAACAAGCCAAACAAAGACAATAATGCAAATAAGCTTTTAAACAATGGTAATAGAATAGTTCAAGGTACATTTGGTTATTTTACCTTTAAGTGTAAGCATGTTTAGTACGACACACAGTTAGATAAAAAAAAAGAAAAATACTATGACTGATATCGTTTGATAATATCAAATCTATATGCTAAAATATTGGTTGTTTTTGTTGTTGTTGAGAAGAACATATTTCCTTTGCTTTATCAAATATAACATACTGAGTTTCAACCCTAGTATTGTATGTGTGTGTGTGTTTATCACAGTGTCCATTTCTGTGAAACAAATAGTCATGGTACATGTTGTAAACAACTGATTTATTAAAATCACAAACAAGTATTACCAATACTTACCTCTGTCACAGAACTGTCCGGTCAATCCAGTTACACATCCTTTGATACAGGCACCTGTATGTATATCACATTTGTTTTTTAAACAGTTCTGAGGATCACAACCCCAAACACAGGAACCGTTTCCAGGATAACAGTGTTGGTCTATACATTTAGGTGGACATGCATCTGAACAGTTTGTTCCCCATGTACCTTGAAAGCATCCTACAAATATAACGTTGAAATAAACGGTTTTCTATGAATTTCCTATCTTATGGAAGCTTTCGATACGTTTATGGGATATTTACTTCTATTTGATCAAAACTATTGATGTGTGTGTTCGTAACGATGGGGAATAGGAAACAACCCCCAGATAAAAGTATGAACCAACCGTTCGAATAACTAGCAGACATTTACATTTAGACAAAGACAATGAAAAAACGCAGGATTGCAGCAAATATTGCGATGGGTTATAAATCATACTTCAGAGGCATTTTAGGTCATTATTGTGATCTGAGGTCATCCATCAGAAAGATTCATGACTTGGTTGAACTTTATGGAATATCTTTCTCTCAAATGACCTAAGACATGGTCCACGTGTTGTAACAACTATCCTATTTCCATCGATTGTAACAATACTGATCGCAAGTAATGGCCGAAACTTTTTCTTTAAATGAGTAACAGGGAATATTAGTGGAACAAAAACTGCAAAGCTTTCCGGAGCAACTAAATTTGTCTTCGGTTTTTGGAGGTTTGTGTTGATAAATCTTTAGTTTTCTGTGTTATGAGAACAGATGCGTGTCTTTTTGTCAATTGTCTTTTTAACCACACAAGTTTATTGCACTTATTGTCTTTAATTGTTCCCTTGAAATCTTTCCCTTCTTTTTATATACAAAACGTTGGGTACATGGATACGTCAATAAGATAACAACTGAAGTCACATAACAAATAAATGAAAGTTAACATGTATTATAGAGGACAAAATAACTAATTCTGTACTGAAGAACAGTTTGAACAATATGCCCAGCTTTAAATTGATCAAATCTAAACAAAAAATTACTTTCAAAACAAAAGCTCTTATTTACAAAAACACTAATATATAACAGAAGACAACTCGGACGAGGTCTAGACTTACAAAAACAGTAGGAAAGAGTCATTATGGCGTGATTAGATATTTATTTTAAACCTCATCCTTCCCCTTTTTTAATATTTCCTCAATACAACCGTACTTTCAAATAACTTCAGAGCATAATGTCATATAAAAATAATGTATAGAATTTCAAAGCACAGAATAAATTTAAGGAATTACTTTAGTCTGGCTTCAAACAATACGGTATTATGTATCCAAAAGAAACATGGTCTGGCGTAGTTCTTAAAGAGTAGACTGAAAATAATTATTCTCGCTGTATTGAAGACCCATTGGTGGCCTTGGGCTGTGTTCTGCTCTTTGGTCGGGTTGTTGTCTCTTTGAAACATTCTCCGTTTCCATACTCAATTTTATCTTATAATGTGCATCAGTAAATTGAGCTGTTTTCAACTTTCGGCTCGATCGGTTTTATATTGTTTGAGATTTGAATATTGAAAATTACTATCAATTGTATTGTAAATTATGTATATCTTTTTGATTCTGTAAATTATTGTCACATTTATTTGTCACACTCACTGATCTGTTGTGATTTCTAGAAAGATAGTACGTTGCCTATAAGTATATCAAGTTTGTGGGCTTCATAAATAATATCACTGTAATACGATAAATATGTATAAAAAACACTTCGTATTAGGTGCTATAGAACGTGCAAGTGGAAATGCATCTTCAAGTAAACTTCATATTTGTGATTAAATGTAGCACAGTGACGATTCTGTTATTCTTGCATAGTTTGCTAAGTAATGAAAACTGTGTGTTTATTCTAACCAGAGACGTCACTTCAATAAACAGACTGAAGAATATTTACTTAATGAGGAGGAGCCAACTGACAACCCAAACCAAACACATAAACCTGTACATTTAAACAGGTAACGTTGTGCTACTTGTCTTACCTTTTGGTGTTGAATTTACTTTGTCAGTTTTATAATTAGGGTCCTAAAAGGCATATGATTACTGTGAGTAGTAAATGCATTAAGAATGACTTGAATTGATAAACAACCATTAGTATGTGCAGAAAAAAAAGGATTGTAAACAGATAGTATGTCTAGGAAAACTATTGATCTTTCTTTGTGACCATATGAAGGTAAGTATCAAACTATGCTTCATAAATTCATAAAATAATGTAAAAAAAAAATCAATCTGTAATAACAAAGTTACAGTAGCTACCCATCGAATTGCCAATCGTCATTGGAAGATTTGGTTTTTCTCTCTCCAAAACAAATATAAATTTCAATCATACGAATAATGTTATGCATGTAAAAAAATTATTGTACAATTTCTTTGTTACTGTATATGAAAAAAATAACGACAACGGCTGAAACAGTAAGAACAAAGTTAAACGATAACCCATTTATAATAAAATAAGAAAACAAAGTCTACTAGATAAATCATAACTTTGAAAGTACTCAAACTAAAGTTCAGTTGAAAACAGCTTATCTTTACCTCCAAAAAGTGTTAACACTACATAAATAACCAGTAAAGGTATTAACATAATCTTTTTCACAATATTTGATATCGATATAAAAATAAAGGGAATGTGGTATAATTGCCAACGAGACAACTATCCACCTAAGTTCAATTGACGTTATTTGTCACAAACAATGTGAAACCTTCGAATTCTTTAACTGTTGTAACTGCACTCCTCTCAAGAAATGAACCCACTTTATTAAATGTACATTAATTGATACAGATTTTTTGCTGTTTTTCTAATTTTGTTTTAATTTAGTTCCCTTTTTGTTTTATTGGACTTTTTATAGCTTAATCTATAGTAAACATGTATATTTTGTTGAGTGTTGAAGGTCGTATGCTGACCTGTCACTGTGCGTTTATTTGTCCTCTATTGTCTCCGTGGCAATCATAACACATCTCCTTTTTTATGAAACCAAATATTGTAAAGAACGTTAAATTCGAATTCAGTTTAAACATATTTTATTTGCTAAATTAAAGCAAAATGGATTAGACACAAGTAAATTATATTTATGAAGTCTTCTCCATAATACAATATAAATAAACACAATAATAGAATAATGAGCATGCATGTAAAGCAAACAGTTTATAGAATATAATACGAGCTATCTTAGGTATAAAAAAGAAGAGAGAGAGAAAAAAAAGAAAGAAAGTTTGAAAAGTCATATAATTCTGTGATGATGACGTGAGTGTTGATGATGATGTCGATGATGATGATGTTACGTGTCAGTATCAATAACGCTCTCTGAAGGTACAAGAAATCTGTTTGACCTTTTGATGAATATTTTAACATGTTTGAAAATTTGAATATTTTGTTCGTTAGAAAGTTCCAAGTTTCCGCAAATTAATAGTTTACTATCTAAAACAAAGTTTTCAGAAAACCAGTTAAGATTATTGAGTAAGGTTTTTCTTCATGAAGTGTGTTTTAGACAAACGAAGAAAGTATGATGAACATCCTCAATATTTGACCCTGGTAAGAAGGATCATTTATAATGTTAGCTCGAAAAAGGTCATAGTTTAAGAATAAAGCGGAGCATCGCAATTGCGTTAAGATATTATTCAATTTCCTCCGGCCGTACAAATAAAACGTTTTAACTTTACTAAGTAGACTATCGTTTTTCCTTTCTTTCTTAAATTTAGAAATAGTGTCGACGCTGCGAATTTTAGGATCAAGTTTATTCCACTCACGTATTGTTGAGGGAATAAACGATTCAGTAGTAAGGGAAAGTCTACAAAATGGAACAATAATATCATGACCATTTCGCAACGGATAGTTTGTAGTACTTTGTACACATGGAGGTACAAGATTACATAGGTACTCTGGTGCATGTTTTTGGTTCATGTTATAAAACATCTGTAATTTTTTTCTCCTTCTTCTTTCAAAAAGCGATTCCCTGCAAACCTCAGAGGGTTGCAGTTTGAGTGAATATTGGTAGACCGGTTACAATTCTTGCGTCCTCTAATTGCAAATTTTCTAATTTATGTGAATAGCATATTTCACAATTATCCCACACTTCCGTTGCATATTAAAAAATGGGTCGAATAAAAACTAAGTACAGTTTTTTCTAAATTGTTTCGAGATAGTCGGTATTTAAGTTTACGCAAAACATTTAAGTGTTTCTTTACACTTGTAATTATACTTTCAATATGATTGTTCCATTTTGCGTCACAACTGAAATTAACTCCCAGGGTTTGTGAGATGTACTTCAAGGGATATGTTTGCCATTTTAGGAAAAGCTGAGGTCTGGAGTCTCAATATTTGAGAAAATCATAATGTCGGTTTTATCAGGGTTAAAGGACATAAGCCATTTGGAAGACCAAACATCCAGCTCTTTCAGGTCGCGATCGATAACAGATCTCATATGTTCTCCGTCGTTACCAGAATAACTGAATGATGTGTCATCAGCAAATAGCCGACACAGTGGCGTAAGCTGCAATATCATTAATATATAAGACAAAGAGAAGAGGGCTCAGAACTGATCCCTGGGGAACACCAGCTGAACCTTACAAAAGGAAGAAGACGAATTATGCAATACTACACTCTGTTTTCTATGTAGATAATATTGAAACCAATTCAATAAGCTTCCGTTCATACCCTAAGCTTTCATTTTGCATATAAGGCCAACATGTATATGCCAAACTTTGTCGAAAGATTTAGAGAAGTTACAGAGTACAAAACAATGTGTTTCTTTTTTTGCCAAAGAGTTTAATATGCAATTATATATTTCTAAGAGTTGATGGACAGTTTTAATTTTTAGAAAAGAAATTTTGATTGATATCCACAAATTTATTTATCAGCATGTAAATGATTGTACAAGTGCTAAAATACAACTCTTTCCATAACTTTTCCTACACAACTAATTAAAGATATCGGTCTGTAATTTGAAGGCAAAAATAAATCTCCCTTTTTGAAAATAGGAATTATATTTGCTATCTTCCATCTAGTTGGATATATGCCCTCTCGTTAGGATTCAAATGAACATAGTTACATATTTGAAGCTATAAATTACAATGTGCAAAAAATAATACGTAACTCACCATTGATAGCAACGTAGCATAGTTCAACAATAGGCGGGAATACGTTATTTCCTTCATCAGTTCCTTTATCATCGTAATAAATGACATATTTTCCAAGTTGATAACAAGAAATAGTCTGTGTGATGCTTGGAAGAGGAGACGGATAAGGGTCTTTATAACAGAGATAACCATTAGATGGAATAAATGATGTGTTGGTCACATACACTTGAAATCCATTCATTCGATAAGCATCTAAAATAAAAGTTTACGATTTTATTTCATGATGTATGCCTTTACAACATAATTCAATATTTGGTCCGTAATTTTGTTAGAATAAAAATAATTCTTTTATGCCATGCTCTACGCTCATTTTAACATGGGTAGGCATTATATTTATCAATATCTTCATACCAATGGTTATCGAGATGCAAAATTTTGACAAATATAATTCCTACCCATGTTGAAATGAGAATAGATAATAGTATCGTGTTTGTTCGAACAGGAAACATCAGGACTGTTATACTTCGAAGTGAACCTATAAGACACCAACAGAGATGTCCATTTTGATCTCAGGCGTTGTTTGAAATACAACTGACGTAACAATGGTAGTTGTGACGTCATACACGCGCATTGATTGATTGAAATTAGAACCACGCTTTGTTTATAAGGCAAAGGAAGGGTATATTATTATCATCCTATACTCACAAAACAGAGATAATCTGAAAATATGTGAACCTAAAAGCAGTGACCGATTTTATATTCTATTTCAACAGTATAATAATTATGGATGGTTTTTTTTTTACCTTTGTAACAGATTATTAACATTTAGTACAAGAATATTTATAATTCACAATAGGAAATACAGACGCAATCACCATATAACATAAACATAAGACAGATAGGTCAATTGAAGAGAAATGTCGTAATCTTAAAAAAAAATTATGACATTTATAAAAGTTAAAATTAATTACTTAATCATGTTAGTCGTTCGAAACTTTAAAGGAAACATCTACATAATCCCTATGTAAATAAATGACAATACAGCAAACAATGCTTAAATAACACTAATAAATGCAATTTAGTCTTAATGGTCATTTTGATCTCAACAGTATCTGTATAGTCTGAACAATAGAAACATCCAGTCATGTTCAATCTTTCTGTCAATTTTCAGACTAACCAAATGCAGTAAATTCTTTACTGTTCATACAATTTCCTTGCAGTCAATTAAGTACTGCATATTATAATTCAGTATGATATTTGTGTGAACAGGTAAAAAAGTAGTAACAACTGAACAATCTGAACATAGACTGAACAGATCTTTATTGGCTGCAAGTGAAATATCTGAAAAGTACTGAATTTTCCGCTATGGATAAGTCTTAAAATTGACTGAAAGACTCAAAATGACTTAATAATTTATTGTTCGGTCTTTTGAGAGCTGTTCAAATCAAAATATAAAAATATGAAGATGTAGTATGATACCAATGAGACAATTCTCCAACAGCGAACAAATGACATAGAAGATATTAACTACAGGTCACCGTACGGGCTTTTGACAATGAGCAACCTATACCTCATAGTCAGCTACAAAAGGCCCCGAAATAACAATGTGTCGGGGTTTGAATGCGCAAATGTTTCCCTAACCGGGACAGTGGTGTAATAACACAACACAAGAACAAATTATGCAAAACAACAAACGAAAAACAAATAAGAGAAACAGCAAAAAACGAAAACCACTGAAATAGAGGCTCCTGACTTCGGACAGGCACATATAGAATGTGACCGTGTTTGTTGTCGCCAAACCATCCCCCTAAACTGGGATACTGGTGTAATGTACAACATGAGAACAAACTATTAAAATCAGTTGAAAAAGGCCTAACTCATCATGTTTATACAAAGCAGAAAGGCATCTAACAAAAACATAGACCGGACGTGGCAGGTTATATATACATCCCCACAACGAAAAAGACACTAAGTACAGATCTAAGAGTACTCGCTGTTACTTACATCTAGTTCAAAGTCAATGACAACTGATAAAAAATCATGCAAATAAGACTAAAATATCAACCAGTACACATCAAACATTCAATGGATTAAGTGTAAAGACGTCATTAACAGTCAGAGAAAAACATGACATTTGCAAGATACAGGTAGCGACAGATTGTAGAGGCATGAATGTGCATATGTATATAAAAAATAACAATTAGTTTGATTTTCAATTACTGATAACAAAATCAATATTAATACCAATAAAACAATAATCAAGGATCTAATTACAGTGTTGAATTGATAACCTTTTAGAATAATAGAATTGAGAATGAAAATGAGGAATGTGTCAAAGAAACCACAACCCGACCAAAGAGCAGAAAACAGCCCAAGGCCACCAATGGGTCAGCAACATAGCGAGAAAATCCCTCACCTGGAGGCGGGCTTCAGCTGGCCCCTATACAAAAATGTGTACTAGTTCAGTGAAAATGGACGTCACACTAAACTCCGAAACATATTAATGAGCTAAAATTAAAACTGATAAAAAATCATGCAAATAAGACTAAAATATCAACCAGTACACATCAAACATTCAATGGATTAAGTGTAAAGACGTCATTAACAGTCAGAGAAAAACATGACATTTGCAAGATACAGGTAGCGACAGATTGTAGAGGCATGAATGTGCATATGTATATAAAAATAATAATTAGTTTGATTTTCAATTACTGATAACAAAATCAATATTAATACCAATAAAACAATAATCAAGGATCTAATTACAGTGTTGAATTGATAACCTTTTAGAATAATAGAATTGAGAATGAAAATGAGGAATGTGTCAAAGAAACCACAACCCGACCAAAGAGCAGAAAACAGCCCAAGGCCACCAATGGGTCAGCAACATAGCGAGAAAATCCCTCACCTGGAGGCGGGCTTCAGCTGGCCCCTATACAAAAATGTGTACTAGTTCAGTGAAAATGGACGTCACACTAAACTCCGAAACATATTAATGAGCTAAAATTAAAACTGATAAAAAATCATGCAAATAAGACTAAAATATCAACCAGTACACATCAAACATTGAATGGATTAAGTGTAAAGACGTCATTAACAGTCAGAGAAAAACATGACATTTGCAAGATACAGGTAGCGACAGATTGTAGAGGCATGAATGTGCATATGTATATAAAAATAATAATTAGTTTGATTTTCAATTACTGATAACAAAATCAATATTAATACCAATAAAACAATAATCAAGGATATAATTACAGTGTTGAATTGATAACCTTTTAGAATAATGGAATTGAGAATGAAAATGAGGAATGTGTCAAAGAAACAACAACCCGACCAAAGAGCAGAAAACAGCCCAAGGCCACCAATGGGTCAGCAACATAGCGAGAAAATCCCTCACCTGGAGGCGGGCTTCAGCTGGCCCCTATACAAAAATGTGTACTAGTTCAGTGAAAATGGACGTCACACTAAACTCCGAAACAATTTAATGAGCTAAAATTAAAAAAAAAAAACATACAAGTCTAACAAAGGCCAGAGACTCCTGGCTTGTGACAGGCGCAAAAATGCGGCGGGGTTAAACATTGTCAATGTAAAATAAAAAAAAAAACACACAGCAATACGCATATCCAAAACTCAGTTAAAAAGAAGTCCGAGTACGATGTCAGAATAGGTAACAAAGGTAACTAAGCAAAATGACAATGATACATAAATAAACAAAGGACTACTAGCAGTTACTGACATGCCAGCTCCAAACCTCAATTTAACGGATTGAAATATTATGTCTTCATCAAATGAAAATCAAGCACAATCCCTCCCGTTAGGGGTTCAGTATTATACCATCATAAAACACATGAAAAGAACATTACATTTATCATGCCAACAACTAGTTTTAGAATAAATAGAATAAATGTGTTTATTTCATATGCAAAGACCCTATGAGTGAATCAATATTAATTCCAAAATATGCCATCTTTGATGACCTGACAACAGTATCGTAACTATATGCCTTCTGTATAAGTCTGTTGATTTGTATTTACGAATGATGTCCTTCTACCGATGATAAAATTTAGTAAATATTTTCACTAGTTTAAGATATCGAAAACCCTGGTGTAATAATTTTTCAGTAACACAGATATGCCTTTATTGACAGGTTTTTGGTAGTCTCTGTTACGTTTATTTCCAACCTATGTCGACACAAATGACATACATATTTGCAACTGTTTATTCCTGAAGAATTTGTACTATATTGATTTCTAATTTTCTTTTCCTCTATTGTATCACGTCCTCATATACGCAAAAAAATACTTGGTGTTTAAACGATTTGCACTCACAAGCGCCTTTATATCACAAAGCTACAAACACAAAAAATGCCTTGTTTTCCGCACAAATGATACATTTTTTTTTTAATTTATGGAGACATCGCTTTTTTTAAATTTACACTTAGCGTGTATGAATTGCAAGTATGAATAAAAAGTTAGACATCAGGGACGAAATCATTTACATTCGAAATCAGTACGATTGTTAAGTTCCTTCTTCATAGGTATAACCCATAGTACTGTGTTGCATTTGAGATAAAATACTTGAAGGTGAAATGCAAGATTTCGGATATGTTTTTTAAGATACTTGTTTAATTCATATAAGCCAATATCGCATTTTTTTTTACGAAGTATATCAAAGTAAAGATACGTGAATAGGAAGTGTAGGATATTTAGGGTTTCGTCAAATTAGTTCTCGCTATATCATTGACTGACATAATGAACAAGAAAAAAAAGTTTATAAGTTTTCTCTATATTATATTGTTATATCTGTAATGTAGGCTGGTATTTTATTAGTTGTCCAGCTGAATGTACATATAGACAAATTATATTCATTTGATATTGGTGGTTTTACAGCATTATCTGCTTTACCATTACTACCAAATATTGGCTCTTGTGTGGCGTTTCCATATGGTGTAAGGTTCTCTGTAAAATAAGAACAGGTACTTAAAATAGCCATAAAAATACTCCCATTTATATGTTAAAATCGGAAAAGCTTGACTTTCTATAATTTTCCGGAACATCATTTCATAAAAAAAAAACACGTTTTCCTCCTCACTATCATCACGATACTGTCTGAATAGAGTATTTGAAAACAAAATCTTAAACTACTTTTTCCCATATTATATAATTCATGAATGATTTACCCACCTCAAGACACCAGGTGCGAAAATAACATTTTTTTGTCTATAATTGAATCTTTTTGCTGAATTTGAAACTTGGATTAAAGATCTAATTATGTTTGTTTAAAAGTTAAGATAGTACAGATAGTTTTCTTTCATGACATCATAATACATGCAGTTGTTACGTCACTTAACAACTTTGTGAGAAATACATGATAAATTTTGGTAAAGTTTTTGTTAGAAATATTTATTTTATACTTTTTTTCAGCCGTTATATCTCAGTGAATGTTCATGATATTATAAAGATCTTAAAAATCATTTGATTCTAAACAGGCCTACTACACCTTTCTCTTTTTAATAAAACGTATATTATTAATTGATTCAAAATTGATAAAAATTACTTACTTTGTGCAGTAACTGTCATCGTAACAGTAGTGTAGATAAGTAATACTAATAACATATTTGGTAATGTTTCATCTAATAATCCAAATAATGTTGTGCCAAAAAATCAACAATGAAAAAATGTAACATAGATATATGTATAGTTATATGTATGTGCTTTGATATACGATAATTTGTAATTATATAGGATAGAAAAAAAATCATGAAGATGAGGTGATTCAGTTTCAATAACTATTTTAGTTAAATGAAGTGAAATTGAAATGATTAATAATAATAATAATAATAATAATAACTAATATGAAACCCCGATATCTGAAGGAGTTGTCATTGAAGTTAAAGACATTTTCACACTCACACACTAAAATATTAAATTATTGGCAATAAATGTACGAATTAAAAAAAATACAATGCCACTTTACATTTACACGTGTTGTGTAGTACTTTGACAAGTAAGGAAAATTATAAAAAGTAATGGACCGAAATACCTCACGGCTAATTTTAGTCATATTTTGAAGATAAATATAATTGCCTTTGATTAAGACCTGTCGTAGAGTGCCAAAGTGATGCCAATTGTTTTTTAAACTGTGGTCAAATGTCAGAAGGGGGATTTTAAATCGAAATTTTTGGACATTTTGGACAACTTCTTGGTGGTCCCCCATGATAACTGAGGAAAAATTTTATGAAATCATGCTCTGGAAATGTTGCACAAATGCAGCTTGTCATACTTATGCCTGATTGACAGAGGTAAGTGATGTATACCCCCGCTTCTAACATGTAAGAAAATGAAAAAAATGTTTTTAACGGAAATTATCGACAAATAATATTTATATGAAATATAATGCTATGCAATAAAATATGACAAGATTTAAAAGACATTTTTGGGAAAAGTTGTTAAAATGCCATGAAGAACAAAGGAGAAATAAGTACTACTATAAAGTTACCACCCGGTTCATGATTCAATGAAGAACAAATGATGAAATTATTTATAAGTTATTTAAAATCACCCAAAAATGTTGAAAATATAAACATAGTCTTGATGCATAAATGTCAGCATGATCACGATATTATATGAAGTTTTTTTTTATGTGAATAAGCCAATCAGTACAAGAGCAAAAGCATACTGAAAACTTGTGTTCCCCCTTTTTAAAAAACAACCCAAACAATGGAATATATAGCAGACTTGACTGAAACCGATATTTAAGTCTAACATATATGCGAATTACAAACAAACACGATTCACAGAGATAAACCGATACAAAGGAAGCTGTCTAGATATAAAAATAAAGAGATGGTGTTTGATTCCCAATGCGACAACTAGCCACCCAAGTTCAAATGAAATTGGTGTTAGCAATTATAAGCAACCGTACGGCCTTCAACAATGAGAAAAACCCATATCGTATAGTCGGCTATAAAAGGCCCCAACATGCAAAATATGAAACAATTCAATTGAGAAAACTAACGGCCTAATTTATAACAAAACAATTTAGGTCTAGGTATAATTTACACAAACATTAGACATCACTATGCACGTCCATGTGAAAAAGTAACAGAATACAAAAATATCTCCAGTTGGTTTGAAATTCACCAACTGCATCCAGTTTGTTTCTTTGTTTGGTTAGGTTTTTTTTAGAAAGAAAGGAAGAGAGAAAGAGAGACAGAGCTCCCCAACCACGTCAAACCAGAGTCAATAAACAACAGAAAACATGAAATTTTGGGCATTGAGATTAATAGTTCAATCACCATCCTTATCGTAGCAATCTACTTTAACAGTCTGATGAGTAAGCTTGATTTTACAACCAACACTGCCATGACAACAACAAATGCTTGTGCAAGAAAAAACGTGTTCATAGCATACGCACTATTTGCTACAAGAATAGTTTTGCCTTTGTATGTATAAACAAGGTCCAATAAAAAGTCAGAGAATATTGGACTTTCAAAATATACTGGATCTATCGAGCTATTCCCCATTTTCCATACATATTCCAAATGTGATCTAGCTGGTGGTTTGACGATATGAGCATTTATCCAGACGTACACTTAGAGTTTAAGTTGGAGAATGTGTTGTCTGAATGATGCTGAAGGAGGTAGTCTCACTAAGGAGATATCCTTAGTTAGCGCTGACTTCACTCTTCAGTTTATTGAGATCACCATGTACTGATTTAGCATTGCTTCTGTGGTCATATAGATCAGCGATGAATTGACTTTTCACTGCAACAGATGTGTTAATATTAGAACCAGCTTTTAAAATTCACACACTTTGATACATATATGGGTTTTGGTCGACGCCTTATTAACAGTTTGCCAATTCGGAAGAAAGAACTGTTTCCAGTCACTAACAATTCCGGCACAACATTTTTTGGATTTTGAAAAGTTCCCGCTAGGAATATTTCTTCTGTGATCTGGATAATCAAAATCATTGAAGTGGGGGAGTTCATAGTCACCTAAAAATTATATCAACCACAGTTTATTTTCGGGTGAACAAAGAAGTTTCTTACAATCACTAATTGATCTGCCTTCAATGACCCAAAGAACCCTATATCTACCACCATTTGAAATAAATCTACTTATTCTTTCTGCTGATTTTGTAGAATGATCCACATCATACCGATCACACACGTCCGCGACACAACAGAAAATTTTAAAACAAGCTAATATGGTTTTAAAGTTGTCATTTGTCAAATCTCCAAAACTGTTGTACATTTTAACATAAAGACTTTGTACAATACCCCTACCATTTCTGATCAGGGGTGTACTGGTTTTTAATGCAGAGATATCACATACTCAGCTAAGACTATATATTTCCGTACATCATCACATGAGAGTGCATTGTAATAATTCTTCGCATGAAAACAATTGTCATCTACTAACCAGGCAAACATAATTATCAGAGAGTTAGGGATACAAATATAAAGCTGTTGGAATACAAAATTCCGACGGAGATGAATAGTAATCACAATTTGAAATTTCGAACGATTATAAACTGCTTTTCACAATTTTTTTCGCACCACGAAGGGACTGGAAGAAAGGAACAATATGTATCTAGCAAATTATACGACAACGAAAATGCTATGTTCTTTTCACAAACAAATCATCATGTAGACTTCCTGTTATTTTTAAAACACAGCATCATGCTCAGACTCATTTGAAGAATCATTTCGTTGTCAGTTTGTTTTCGTCTTACAAAAATGTATGAGTGTGGTTGTCCCGTTGGCATCTTTCGTGTCTCTTTTACAGTAGCTAAATAGAGGGAAAACGATAATATTTTATAGCCGACACTATATTTTCGAAATTTGCCACATTTTGTTGTATAATTAATAAAACACCTGCCGTGGTCAAAACAGCTTGTTTATTGTATCCATGGCAACAGTCATATGACATCAAATCTACTAAATATGGAAGCCTTTTCGAGTAATTATCGAAAAAAAAATCTTTTTTTTTCAAAAAATTTTACAATGCATAATTACAAAAATAGTCATCCTATCAAAGAGCTCCAAAGTTGATTTCCTTCACCTGCCTAAGGTTCACAACAGGCCGACCTTATACCAGGAAAATGATATACTACTGTGTTCACTACATTTAATAGTACCATACAAATTAGAAATAAACACATACGCTCGAGATCTGCGTTGTACACACACGTACATGTAGTTTTGCACAAAAGAACAGGATAACGCAAACATCTTTAACAACAAAAAAAAATAGAAAACAAAACAGCCTTTTAGATATATCGAAATAAAGAAGGACTGTATTAATTACACTATACAGTCATATATTTACGACCTTAAGACAGACTATTAAGCAAGATCATACGTTTTATGTTGAAGTAGACTGCAAACTGTTCCCCTACGTCCCTGTCAAAAGAACAGATTTTATAATAATATAAAGGGTACTATTTTTTCCTGCACCAGATATAATATGAATGCCAATAAAAAAAAACCTGCCGTGGATGTAAGCAACTATGGGTCACTGAACGGGCTTCAACAATGAAAAAACCCTATACTGTACAGTTAGCTATAAAGTCCCCATTTGAGACCAAATAAAAAATAATTGAAACAAGAAAAGCAACGTTCTGGTTAATGGTAAATGAATAAACGGAAAAAAATTGGGCAGTCAGCAACTGACGCCAACAACTGAATTACAGACACTTTTTATGTTGTTATGTTACACAACCGTCTTAGATTAGGGTAAAGGTTGACACCTGTTAAAACGTTTAAACCCGCTGCATTTTTATGCACCTGTCCTAAGTCAGGACCCTGTGTGTGTTGTTCTGTGGTTGTCGTTTGTTGGTGTAGTTCATAGGTGTTTCTCGTTTTTTATATAGATTAGACCGTTGGTTTTCCTGTTTGAATGGTTTTACACTAGTCATTTTGGGCCCTTTATAGCTTGCTGTTCGGTGTGAGCCAAGGCTCCGTGTTGAAGATCGTACTTTGACCTATAATTGTTAACTTTTTATACATTGTGACTTGGATGGAGAGTTGTCTCATTGGCACTCATACCATATCTTCTTATTTTGTAGCGGGGTTAAACATGTTTTCAAGCGCTCAACCCTGCTCCTACCTCGGACAGCTTCGTAACTGCACAACAGAAAAGACACAACTCCGAATAACTACTGTTTTAATCATACAATGTACAAACTAATATCTTCATTCATGGACATTACAATTAAGAAAAACATAATAAGATACATTTTCGCCAATAACCAATTCGTTTAATAGTCAAACTATTTCAAATATAAGGTAAAAGCTAGATTGTTAGTTATGTCATTGAACATATAGAACTTGTAAAAAACGGAATGATAATTTTATGTATGTCAAATTGGCATGAAGAATTAACATTTAAGTTCATCCACCTCCAAGCCGGAACGGTTTAGATCGAACATAGTAAATGTTTGATTGATTTGTGTATTATAATTGATCCATACACCTGGTTATTTTGTAAAGCAATGTTGTTCCAGATGCAATAAAGATTCATTCAGTCAGTCATTCAATTGAAAACATAAGCACTTCTTTGAGTAATTCTTTGTACAAATTTATATCGGAGGACAGTAACACAGAAATTCGAATAATATACATCTTGTAGTGAATTTACCATTCCTATAAAATTGAGAATGGAAATGAGGAATGTGTCAAAGAGACAACAACCCGACCAAAGAGCAGAAAACAGCCCAAGGCCACCAATGGGTCAGCAATACAGCGAGAAAATCCCGCACCGGAAGGTGAGCTTCAGCTGGTCCCTAAACAAAAATGTGTACTAGTTCAGTGAAAATGATCGTCGCACTAAACTCTAAAACATATAAATGAACTAAACTTAAAAAACACACAAGACTAACAAAGGCCAGAGGACAGGCGCAAAAATGCAGCGGGGTTAAACTTGTTTTGTGAGATCTCAACCCAACCCCTTTACCTCTAGCCAATGTAGAAATGTCTATTTTTATTATTGTTTCCGAGTTTCCACGTTGTTGTCCCCTATCTAGTACTTCACTTAATTATCGTGTCGCACAAAAATCCCCTCACCCCTCATATATACATTATCAATTAAAACAAAAAGTAGGCAATATCTTAAAAGGAATATGCCGAATCTGGTGACGGCTTCTGATGGTGAAATATCTGTAAAACAATTTACCTATAAATGTTTAGTCAATGTTATTTAAAAAAAAGAGTACGAATTATTTCAAAACATTATTGAATCTTCAAAACATTACACCTCACGTTTAAAGTCCATATGATATAGTTAAAACTGACAAAATGGATATGAACTGTCAAAAGTTATATGTAGCGTTCAATGTCAAGAAGAAGAGGACACAATTTAAAAAGAAACTCTATCATCCTTCTTTCTTGATCGATGAAATTAAAATATATAATGTCGTGCATAATAGGAAACTTGATGAATATTATAAAATATATCACACCAGTGTTATTTTGATTTCAAAAGCTCATTTCAATAACGAAATGACATTAATCATGTGTTTATGGCGTATTGAATAGTTTTCATAGCATTACCATATTTCTCTCTTTATATAAATAAATATGGTGGAAATATGGAAATTTTCATTTCATGCATAATTGGAAACATGATATATGATGTGTTATCAAGATAATTTAAATAGCTTTATTTTACTATCTGTTTCTTAATCTCAAGCTACAAACGGGGAATCTTCCTGTTCCAAAATTATTTTTCTGTCTGCCTATTTGTTGATTTTTGTAACTGTAAAAAAGATTGACGTCGCCAGGTACTTGGAAAAGAGTACAGAAATCCCGATAATAATGCTGGAGCACAAAGGTTGGGAAAATTTGTCAAACTCATAATTTTGGCTCTAAAAATTCGAATTTATTTCATTGCGGAAATGTGGTAAAATTTGATGAATATATAATAAAATGTCCAAATATTTCAGTTTAAGCATATTTTCACCAAGTGCGTCCTTAGTGACGTCATAATGTAGGCAAAAATTGTAAAACCTGATTTTTAAGAAGAATTTATGACAGTTTGTTTTGGAAAATTAACAGTGGCGCCACCGGTCACCCACACATATTTTTGCTGAAATATTCTTTATATACCACATTCTTCATTTTTGAAGAAATATTTCAATAACCGAAATGTGGCACGTATAAAATCATAAAAGGTCGAAAAACTTTGCGAATATGAAGCAGATATACATTTTTCTTACTATACAATCAAATATCATATATTTAGTTTTACAAACACATAAGGTTATTTTTAAATTTATACTTTAATTGTTGAAGACCGTTGATCTCTTGGTTCCATTTGCTTTTGTATTGATTTGTTTCTGTCTTATTGACGTATATAACATAACAAGATGTGATATGATTACTAACGCGCCAACTATCCAACTGAAGCAGTTTTATACAACTATAGGTCACCGTATTGCTTTCAACAGGTAGCAAAGTCCAAACCGTATGGTCAGCTCAAAAAAGTCCCGACATGACTAAAGATGAAACAATTCAAACGAAAAAAAAAAAAAAAAATAATCAAAGGCATGATTTATGACAACAAAATAAACGAAGACCAAATAATTTCACAACAGACAGCAACTAACAACAACAACTGAATTACAGGTGACTAACTTGGGACAGACACATTTATAATGCGGCGTGATTAAACATGTTTGTGAACGCTCAATCCTCATTAACCCCACATTTCCTTGTATATATGTACACGATAAATAAAATGACATTAAGTAAAGTTATATACGCTTACAAACTTAAAGACTAAAACATCATTTAAAAGTCATTATTAATAAACAGCATACTACAATGACATTATTCATTTAAATATGTCGTAAAAATGATATATTTAAAGACATACAGCAGCACCATATCAGTCAGAAACCGCCAGAAGATTTATCAAATGGTTAATTTCTACTTAAGTTAAAAACGTACCTGTCATCAGAAACACCATGATTTCAAATGCATTATCAAACAGGAAGTAATTGTAATTTGTCTTATGTTTCATTTCACCGAAAACATGTTTTTAACAATAATCAGTAAAGCACAAAAACCTAGAATGGTGTGTCGTCATTTTACCTACAGTTCAGTACCAGACTTACACGTTTTGTAATGTTCACAAACCTACATGTATGTTGGTGCATTAGTGGCACCTCCCTCCAAATTTTCTTTTATAAAGATTAAAAAATAAATGAAACAATATACAAATGTAGAACTACAACATTCACAGGAGGCATATCGGAATTCAGTGGAAAATTTCATAGGTATTACGATATTCGTAGGTGAAATTATAGTGTTTACTCATTATATATTCAATAGCAATCATTATATATATATATAAATATATGTGTAAAGAAATTGCTTTTCATCAAATTTCCAAAAGATAATCATGATAATTGGATAATTTAAAATATTTGCCATTTAATCTTAATGTGTGATATAAGCTTAAATTGTTGTGATATAAGCTTAAATTGTTTTACACATCTAAAGTAAATCACGTTTATGTTGGGACAATATTTCATTGCCTTAACAGTTCTTTTATCGTCTGGATCAATAACAAACATTTAGACCTTTTATTATTATAATTATCTTTTTGTGACACATTTCATATCTCCTTTTTCAATATTGTTTTATTTATATGATTGTTGTAGGTTTTCTAATAACTGTTTTTTATTAGAAATCTTTCCTGTGTACTTTGTCTGTTCATATTTGCTGATCCATTTTTAATGACGAGATTTATGTTACGCATTGATTAGGTTTTCTGTATAAAACAGAAAAAAAAATGCAACAAACAAACACAAACCATAAATCATACAACGTCACTGATCAAAGAAGATAAGACAAGCAGATAAACAACAATTCACCAACACTCGACTATAAGAAACATGAAATTGAATTGTTGTTTTATTTGTTTTGTTTTTTCTTGTTTTTCTATAAAAAATATCTTGTCATTCTGTTACATGTATTTATCGTTTCATTATCTTATGATTTATTGCCCTTTAGTACCTAAGTTTTTAATGAAAAATTATATTGACTAGTCCTGAAAATGTTTTTGTATAATGCCGATATAGTATTTTTGTATTTTGTCGTAAAACGCTTTACGTTTTAGGGAAAAATGAAAATAGCACTTACTATTCACTGCGTCCAAAGCTTTTTCTAGATGTGCCTTTATCAGGAATGCTTAAACTTGAACACCTGAAAGCCAATGCTGTACATATATAAGACCTAAACACATGATGAGCTATATGACCTGAATGAACCTAAAATATGGCCACATTCGTCTACGGTCAACTTTGATTGACGGAGTTGAAACCTTAGTTTTAATAATTTCTTAATTAATCAACGATTAATTCTAGCATTGTTTATTAATCATGGCAATACCGAAACACTGACTTCTGAGTCGATGATACCCTCAGTAACTAACATGCCATCAGCAGTTGTATCGACCCAGTGCTAATACATGAAAAAGCTCTTTACATTTTGTGCATCCGAAGCGCTTTTCTGGATTTAACTTCATTAAGAACCCCTAAACCCAAACATCTGAGAGCAAAGGATTTATAATACCTAATTACGTGAATTGCTAAATAATCGGAAGGGCGGTGGAACCATAGTTTTTTTTATAATTTCTTAGTTTATCAACGGAAAGTATAAGAAAATCTTCTCATAATATACATGATGTATACAATTTATTTATTTTATCTCAAAATCACTTTGTAAAAGCCTTTCAATTATTGATAAATCTCGCAGTATTATAGATTCACATGTTGTACTTTAAGGATTTAAAAACATTAGGAGGATTTGCGAAAACGTTACCAAATTATGAAGTTTAAAGATGGTTCAAAACTGCATCGCTGTTAGATTTTGTCGAAATTTGAGTAAATATACAAAATAATTATTCAAAGAAGATCTTCTTACACAAAACAAAAGTTAATTGAACTTGTTGTATTCATTGTTTACAGGTTTATCTATTTATTTTTACGCTTTGTATTGTTCTCAAACGTACTTTTGAACAAAAGAAAAAAGACAAAGATTTTACATTAAGAGATAATTCAAACAGACATAGGACAATCGGACTAAGTTAATTGCATCATAAAATCGTATTTTTACGACTGATAGGCAGATTTTGATCAATAGCATACATTATCGTAATGTAGACAGAAAAAATATGGTATGATTTCCAATGAGGCAGCTATCCAAAAGAGGTCAGAACATCGTATATGTCAATATGACATAGGACGTACAGAAAGGCGTATTAGAACAACGTACCAACCAAAGGCAAATTTCACTCATAGATGAATCATGTAATCCACCACTGAAATAGCAACGGATTCAATTGTGTAAAGGACACAACCTTGTGCAAGGCCTACATATAAGTATCGAACGGATGTGGAATCACAAGTGTTCATACTTATATAGCAATACACATTTGATTATGTTTAAATTGATTAAGAACAAAATCAATCTTCAGTGCCGATTGAAACAATATCAAAGATCTGATGTTTTTAATTTGTTTATAAAAAGATCAATATAAGTACTTATAGAGACAATAAGCAAAAGATCCTATGTAGCATTTGTGTGCAGATACATTGTAAATTGAAGAAGTTCTTCTTAACTCTGAGACTATATCTGTACATTTGATATCATAAATCACTATGGTTTCAATTCCGTCAATCAAAGTTGACCATAGACGAATGTGGCCATATTTTAAATATTAAAAATGTCGGAATTGAAAATTTGCTAGGATACGTGTTTCTATATAATGTTATACAAACCTATGATTGCGTTGGATAAAAACCGCAATTTTTATACGTGTGCATGCAAAACAAGTTTCTTGGTAGAGGGGTCTTAATACAGCACAAACAACATTTTCCATAAGACCAAATGAGTGAAAAAGTATATTTTAACAAAACGCATTTGACTAGCAGGTCGAACAATTGATGTTCTTAAACCCTACTGATTGCCAATGGCGATTGCCAAATAAACGGATCACAAGATGTAACAAAATAGATCTTATTATTAATTTATTACCAAACAGAAAACAATAAACTTGCGGAAAAGATGGTATGCCGCAAACATGAGGTGCAATAATTTGTACACCATATCCGGATTTCTACAATTAATGTCTCTTCAGTGATGTTAGGAATCGAAACGGTAAATACAGCACAAACAACATTTTCCAAAAGACCAAATGAGTGAAAATGTATATTTTAACAAAATGCACGGGATGATTTTATGTGGATTGTAAGGAGTTGAGCTTATGTTTTGTTGGTATATTTTCTTTAAATTTTTGGAACATTAGAACATACATGTATCAGCCCTCGACGTCTGATTTAGTATCTCACAATGATTAGACAATCAATTCTTTGAAACCTTGTCTCTTTACTTACTATTCGTCAAGTGTAAGATGTCAAAATGAAAGCTCGAAATCATAATGTATAAAGGTCACTGATCGTTTATTCTAACATAAATTTTGATGAAACACACCAATAGTGAAAATTGATACTAGTAATTGTAATGTTCATGCATGGACCAAAATGTGTATTGCTTCACTGATTGCTGTATATTTACTATTTAGGAACAATCGATATAATTTTAAAGGCAATTTTGACTTTTCTTTACGTTTCTTTTCTTATAATTTTTAAATAATTGATATTATCAAATCAATTTTGCTAGACCTTAAAGTTATCGGTACCGTTATTCCCATATTTGATTATCAAGATAATAAATGAATTATCATTAATCACAAGTCAAATAAAGACAGAAGACCATGATAGCACACTTCATACAAAAACACAGATTGAGCATCCCCAAAACCCGAGATGAAATCAAGTATCTGCCACTGGAATGCGTATGCAGTTATTTGTTAACTAGTGGCATCCGGTAATCAGCGAATCATAAAGTGCGCAAATTAAGTTCAGAAATTAAAATTCCAATGTGCATTTATCATCATACTAAAACTAGACATAGCTGGTCAACATGGACAGAATACTTTAAGAGTAATTAAGAAATAACTCTTGCATGTCATGCTCTATGCTCATTTTAATATGGGTAGGCATTATATTTGTTGATATTTTACACTGAGCGCTAGCGAGGTGTAAAATACTGTCAAATATAATGCGTATGTATGTTAAAATGTGAATAGAGCATTACATGAAAAAATTATTTCGATTCTAATAAGACAAATATGGTACTTTTATAGGTCTAAGCGTACGAACATACCTTAGGAATGTTTGACTGTTTCCTTTTTCTCCAAATGAAGTATGTTCATTACATTTTCATATTAAATATGTTCAAAAACCAATAGCAGGGTAACTTTATGATGTTTTAATAGAAATATATAACAAAATTTTATGTAAGCAGCTAAAATATATATATTTTATTAGGATAAAAATGAAAATAACAAGAATATAACCAGTAAGTTTGTGTGCATGTGTGAAACATATTTTGTGCTAATTAGAACACAGCTTTGTTCACAAAGCCAAATTAGGATGTCATATTGGAATTTCCATTTTATATCTGTCCTGACTTGCCAAAAAAAAAAAAAAATTCAATCGTCATATAAAATACAAAATGTCCTGCCTGAACGAGATGAACAGACAAATCAAGTATTCAAAATTTCTAAATATTAGAGTCAGTTTGAAATTTCGATCTGTAACACGTTACACTGACCCTCTGCTTTAAAGGACTAACGTTGTGCAGTATCTGCCAATATAACTTTTGTGTGGATAAGTAACATTGATAACATATCAGGTGTTGTTTTATCTAACATTCCAGATAGATGTGCTAAAATATATAAATAGATAAATGATGAAAAACTGTAACATAGTTATATGTGTATGCATGCTCTCATATACACTAGTTTGTAATCACGTAGGATAGCAAAGTACCATTAAGTTTTGGAGATACATTTGCAATATCTCATTAAGTAAAATAAAAGAAGTAATGATAAAAGAACGTTAAATAAAATGAAATAAATTGAAATAATAATAAAAATAATAATAATAATAATAATAATAATAATAACAATGATAATTACAATAACAAAAACAACAACACTATTTGCAATATCTCATTTAGTAAAAGAAAAGAAATAATGATCAAAGAAAATTAAATGAAATAAAATAAATTGAAATAATAATAATAATAATAATATTAATAATAATAATAATAATAATTATTATTATTATATTAATAACAACAACAACAACAACAACAATAATAATAATAATATTAATAATAACAATGAAAGTAATAATAATGATAAAGGAAATAATAATGACCGTTGTAGTTAATTTATATGAAAAAGTTGTCAGTGAAGTAATAAACATGTTCACACTTACATTGCCACACAATAAATCATTGTCAGTACAATGTACGAATGAAATCAAAAAACTATTATATAGATATAAGAAGATGTGGTATGAGTGCCAATGAGACAACTCTCCATCCAAGTCAAAATTTATAAAAGTAAACCATTATAGGTCACAGTACGGTCTTCAACACGGAGCCTTGGCTCACACCGAACAGTAAGCTATAAAGGGCCCCAAAAAATTACTAGTGTAAAACCATTCAAACGGGAAAACCAACGGTCTAATCTATATAAAAAACGAGAAACGAGAAACACTTATGAACCACATCAACAAACGACAACTACTGAACGGCTTTATATTTTCCACGTGTTGTATAACATTATATAGAAAAACGTATCCTAGCAAATTTTCAAACACCCACATTTTTAAAACTTTCATTGCAACAATAATTGTTTATACCAAAATAAAGACAGACTCTGCCAAATGCATTTTACATCAAATTTCACGACTTATAGACATACATGTACGTGTGATAAAGAGTATAACGTAATTGCAGAGTGGAAAGCAGTAGTGCCCTGATGTTCCTGTTATATAAAACAAAAACATATGGTATGATTGCAAATGATACAACTATCCAAGAGAGACCAAACTGCTTGTATGTAAGCAATTAAATAGGTCACTACACGGCCTTCAACAGTAAAAAAAACCCGGACTGTATAGCGAGTTGTTAAAAGACCCGACACGACCCAAAATCTAAATAATGTAATCATATTTTTATGGACTGCACCCTTTTTAAACTTACCAAGTAGTTCGGTATTTTTATACGTTTTTACCCATGTTTTTGGTTTATTGAAGCTTAACACAGAGCAAGTATGAATAATATGAATGCTTCTTATATCATTCTGACACATTTGTAGTTTCTGTACTAACAAATATTATGAATATAGTTTGTGCACTCATATATACCAGTTAAACTGAAATCTAAACGGTGTTTAATTCTTTCGATAAAATTACGACCAATCTTTATTGTAACTTTAATCATTTTCTCATAATGTTATCAAGTAATATCCCGTTTCATCGCCAAATGACAAATCACCACATGCACAACCTCATTCTTAGATACGTCATCATGTGCCTCAAAAGGTAATACCAGTTAGGTATACATATCAACATTCTTTGATATTTACAAAATAATACCAATGTGTCAATATATTTAAACATTTTGATACAGAGATTATTATCACATTATAGAAGAGGGTAGCTTATTGTCATATGAAACGCTTGAGTTATGCGACAAATGATTTAGAGGATTAGAATAATCTTAAATGGGTCACATTTAGACTACAAATAACTGCATCTATATCTGAAGATGAGACAGTTCTGTGTAACTCTAACGGGGAGTAGTAGTTATGTCCTATTCCCTCCTTCCACAATAGCGAAATTATATTTTGCAAACAAGGATAATTATTGGATAAATACAAATATTATAAAAAAAAATACTAACGGAACTTCGTGCACTTGTTTTTAAAACTCAAAGATTATGAGAGTTACACATACATTCCTAAGTTTTGTAATTTTTTCCAAAATTTTCCGTTTCTATTTAATTTGTGTTTGCCTCTTTTTAAGTTCAAGTCCGCAATCGCATGCTTTACAAAGTGCTGTACTAACACAAAATTCCCCCGTATATATGCATCATCTTTTAAAACAAAAAGCAGACATTGTTTAAAAAGAATATAACGAATCTAGTGATGACTGTAAACGGCTAAATGTCGGTTAAACAAGTGACCTGCTAATGTTTCATTAATGTTATCAATACATTTAACAGATTGCAAAAACTGCTTGAATCGTCAAATTATTACATTGCACATTCAAACTCCATATACTGTAAATAAAACTGTCAAAAAGGATATAAATTGTCGAAATCGAAATGTAGCGTTAGATTTCAAGAAAAAGAGGAAACAATCTATTTAAATACCCGATTTCGCATCCTTCTTTTCATAGCTGAAATTACAGTATGCAATGTCGTGCATAATTTAACACATATTTATACAAATACTAGTAGCTAATTAGTGTTATAATAATTTCAATAGCTTATTTCAATAATAAAAAGAACATTTATCATGTTTTAATGGTGTATTGTATTATCTTCAATGGGATTACAATACTTCATTTTCATAGTATAAAAAAGAGGGATCATGGAAAGATGGAAATATTCCTTTCATGTACATATTTGCGAAGTTAAAGTTTAGTGTGCTATGATTACCCATCTTACAATCGTTCAAATTAAAATAGCTATGTGCCTATATGTTTCTTAATCTCAAGCTACAAACGGCGATATTTCTGTTGCAACTTTATTTTTCTTATTTGTTGATTTGTGTATCTGCAAAAAGGTCTGGTATTTAAAAAGGGTGGTACAGAAATCCTAATTCTAATGCAAGAGCAATAGAGGTTAGGCTATTTTGTTCCATAATTAATTTTAGAATACGACAATTTACCATTGTTAACTATGCAGAGCTTACTTTCAGATCCTAGTAGCATTCTTAGATACAGTTGCATATTAAATTGTCGGTTTTTGTGGTTTTTGTTTTAAATTTATTAAAGTGTATTCTTTTACTTATTTATTTCTTGTAATCTTTATTATCGCCTGCTCTTTAATGTACCTTTTTTGTTGTTTTTTCCAATGACCTAGATTAAAATGAGGGGTTGCCTCAGAGGGTCACCTGTGCATGTACTTATACCAAGTCAGAAAGCTCGTTAGTGGTTTTACTTTGTCAATATGATTTTGAAATTCTAAAATAGTGGTGTTTAATACATTCACTGTCCTTTTTAGATTCGGTACGGTTAGGAGCTTGAAATTGTGTATAAACACCCCTTCATAATTGAACACCATGTGTTTAAGTCGTTTTTGTCGTGTTTGTGTTGTTGTGTTGCTGTCTGTTTTGCGCAAAGCGCACATTTCGTTTTATTTATTCACATGATTGAAATAAAGTAAACACTTACACATTAATTACTCTATCAAAATTTCAAAGTCATGATGTTATAGATAATGCACATTTTAAGATTATTCTTATCGTATAACACAACGACGGGTGTCAGGATTTATTATATAAAAGACACACCGTAGGTAATCATTTCAATTAGTAGCAAAAACTAGATTTAACAAATGGTTATTTTATTCTTTCTAAAAAACAAACCCTTTATTAAATTATAATTTTAATGAACTATCCAATATGAATTACTTTTGTCTTGTAGTTCATTTTATAAAACAAATACTATTTAAACAAAGATTTGCAAAGCACCTAATTATATGAAATTTTATCTAGTGTTTAGGCGTATCACTCACAAACGGAATATCGAAATAGATATTGGCAAATCTCATAAATCGATTAAGGAGACAAGTTAAGAGATTTTTTTTCATTTCGTTTGGAATGAATAACGATGTTAAATAATGAAAACAACACTTCATAAATTTCATGCGTCCGAATCAGTTTTTCTGGATTTCCCATCACCAAGAACGCTTTTAAGAAGTGGGCTACACACGAGAGCAGCTGTCCTTGGCCGACACTTTCGGCTAAATTGGCCATTTACGAAACATAAGAAACGTCAGAGCGAATATATTTCTTTGCATGAATTTAGTTAGAAAGTTGGTAAACCGACTCTCTTTTGAAATGGGTGACACGTTAGACAATATTTCTTGGTTCTATGAAATCTGTTGCACCCTGTGATGACACTTTGTTAAATACTCAGAGACCCTTTAACATCACTCCATTAACATTGTGTTTTCTTAACGATTACAAATGGAACTGTTTTAAATCGGTTTATTCACTTTTAACCTACATTTGATAATTAGACCAAAACAACATTAATGATTAGGGGGTCATCTTAAGGACTGGCATCTTGATATTTAAGAGGACCCCCTAATCCTTAATGTTGTTTTAGTCTAATTATCAAATGTTGGGGAACGAGAACACACCGTTTAATCTGGTTGGACTTTGTAGTCGTTTATAATCATTAAGTCTTTATTAAAAATTGACAAATATATTAATGTTTTCTTAATTAGTACATGTTCACTGTAGTAAATGAGCTATTAAAGACACTTTATGTTTCCTGGAACTTTTAACTAATCCCATATAATTCTGTAGATAGTTTAACGTTCATCAGACAAAGTCATACACAGTGTTCAATGATTAATCATGTTAATAGTATATCAAGATAAGATTAATACTAGTTAACTTTAAAATATAGTTATTTTGTACTACCGTACTCTTAAAAACGTACCTTTCATCAGGTATACGATTTCGTCACATTAAATGAAATAATAATTGTTAAACAGGAAGTATTGGACGACTTACTGTGTAATCGAAACCAAGAGTGTAACATAGATAAGTCAAGCAAACTTTTACTTTGACCTTGTATTGTGTTTCATTTTAGCGTTTTGAACATGTAACATGAGCTTAAAATACAATAACCTTACAGTTCACATGTAGACACAGTGGTTTAGTATACTTAGTATTTTTATATTAAAAGAAAAATAGCAAAAAACCGAAATCCAAGTAAAATGCAAAATGGAAAGTCTCATCAAATGGCAAACTCAAAAGCTCAAGGACTTCTAACTTATTGAAAACAACTGTCATATTCCTGACTTGGTACAGGAATTTCCTTATGTTATTATCAAATAAATACAATATAAAATAGGAAAGGGGTTTTATAACAATAAGTGCAAGCATCTCAATATAACAACTGAAATAAAATAAATATTGAACATTGATAAAAATAGAAGGAACGGCTCTTTCATAAAACTGGGAAAGTTTCATAAGTGTTTGTACATTGGTACCCTAAATCAGTGTCCAAAAGCTCTACTATATTGTTTTGTTATTTATGAATAAACAACCAAATGTAAATTTTAGAAAATCCGAACAATGTTGACTGCTGTACCCCTATTTTTGACATTTTTACCTATTGTGTCTGTTTGTTTTGTTCACGCATCATTGTCAATACAATGGAATTTGATGCGACTGTCATACAAGTGAGAGGTTTAGCTAGCTATAAAACCAGGTTTCAAACCACCATTTTCTACAAAGGAAAATGCCTGTACCAAGTTGGGAATATGACAGTTGTTATCCATTCGTTTGATGTGTTTGTTTTTTTTTTATTTTGCCATTTGATTGGGGACTTTCCTTTTTGAATTTTCCTCGGAGTTCAGTATTTTTGTGATTTTACTTTTTGATATTTGATTTGGAATTGTTCTGTGCTAAACAGAATGTATTACAACGTTAAAAAAATACTAAGTTCTGTTGATTGAATTTTTCTGGTTAGAAAGCTTCTAATATCATTCTACCACAATTGTATTATACAATTATATACTTGTTATACATATATTGTTTATACTTTTTGATATCATGTTAACTGAAATCTTAACGATATGTCCTCCTTTTTCTAAAAGTATGATCACAATTGGGTGTAAATTTGTCATTGTCTTATCTTAATTTTAGAATGTTTTCATTATCAAATTGCACACCCTTACATGTACAGATGTTACATGTCATTTGACCTGAATTTGTAATACCAGCGTGGTATACATGTAACACTCCCAAACGTGTCCACCCCCCCAAACGTGTCCGATTCCCCCAAACGTGTCCATTCTCCCCAAACGTGTCCGTTATATTCAATATTGCCCAAACGTGTCCGATTTCATAACCCCCAAACGTGTCCGATAATTGTTTTTCGCCAAAACGTGTCCACTGTTAAACGCCAGAACGTCTCACGTCTTTTAGCGCTAATACATGTACAAATGACATCAATAACGTTTACGGCAATTCTATGATGGGGGACACAGTTGATGAAGTGGTCATTTATTATCATTAGTTTGTTCAATGCCGGTTGTTAATGATTATCATAATTGCAAATTTAATCTGTAACATATGAATTAACTTTTGACTGAAATGCAAGTTGCAAGTATAGCATTCTGATTTAGAGCGAACATACAAATAATTTTAGTACAGTTGAATTAATCGTTTACCAAGTGAATTATTTAGTGTACTAATAAATTCTGATGATGCCTTTTATATTAAACCGAATATTGCACGGGGGGCTTTCCGCAGAATTGACTTCCCTTTTTTCAACAGTTCTGGTATTTTAAAAACTCTTCAAATCAAAAGTTTACTGTTTATCAGGTTTTTTAATAAATTTTAGGTTTCGAGCATCACTAAAGACACACAAACAAGAGACATAACGTCCAGTGCCAAATATTTCATGCATTATTTGAACGACATCATGTTAACAATAAATACTGTACATAGGTTTTATTATCATACCGGGAATTTAGGATTAGGCCTACATTTTTACAGTTATTCGGGATTAACACTAGTTGGGGTTTTAATCTAAAAAAATTAAGAGCCAGTAACAACCAATTTTTTTATGAATTCAGTAAGAAACTACTTCAATCTCCGTTATGTAAGAGGTCGTTTTAAATAAAAGTTGCGGAAATAAAAAAAAAAAAGAATGTTGCCTTCCAAAATACAACTGATGGCACCATGAAAGAGTGATTTGCTACACAGGTTTTAATGCGCAGAGAGAGTGACATTCTCCCTACACGAGGTATTTGATTTAATATCTACAAATTAACTGAGCATGGCTGCTTACATTTACATCCAACATAGCCGAACATATTGGCACTTTAACCCAGATTATACTGCCGGTTAAAAAAAGACCTAAAGTAATTTATTTCTATTTTTTTAATGAAATAGTAAAATGAGTATACGTTAATGAAAAAGCAATAACCAAATAACCTACGAATTTATAATATGGACACGAATGATAGTTCCAGTAAAGGAAAAAAATTAAGCTTGATATGGACACGTTTGGGGGATTGGACACGTTTGGGGTATTGGGCACGTTTGGGTGTTTATACAAATGACACGCTTTGGCGCCCTTTTACATTAGGACATGTTTTGCAGTTCAGTGACGTCATGTGGACACGTTTGGGGGAATCGGACACGTTTGGGGGGAAGGATACGTTTCTGAGTGTTACATACATATTATGAACAATCTTTACAAACTTTACAAAAAAATACTTCTGTGAATCTATATATAAATTAAAATGCCGAGATAACTATCAAACGATATAATATGATAGCTACTTGACAATTAAGACGCTTGAGTTGAATGATACCGGTTACAGAGGAAGAGTGTAAATCCAAAAAGGTCACAAAAAAATGCATCTTTTTGTATTACGTCAGTCCTCTGTAACTAAAGTTGAACGAGTTCGGTATTTTTGTTCTTTTACTTTTTATTTATTTCAATGTTGGCCAGCAAAACGAAAAATAAGTTCGGATCTTAAATGGTAAATATTCAATTGAAAACATACGCACTTCTTCATGTTCTTGTTTGTACAGTCGTAATTTGTTTTTGACATGACATTGTCAGTTTGTTTTTGACTTTTAGGCTTCCTTATGGTTGAAGACCGTAAACTCTTAATGCCTCTTCGTTTTTGTGTTGTTGTTTTGCAATCTGTCCGACATACACCTCACATTTCCTTTTGATTATGTATGTTATGAACACGATAAATAAAATGATATAAATTTATATAGACACTCACACATTTAAATACTCAAACATCATTTAAAAGTCATTATGAATAAACAAAAAACTATACTGAAATTATTCATTCAAACATGTCAAACTATATAAACCAGTGTCATTTCAATTAGTAGTTGCAAGAAGATCTAAGAAATGAAACACGAACCTTTCATCAAATAACTATTTCAAATGAATTATCAAAAAGGGACTTCATTTGTCTTGTAGTTCATATTATCGAAAACAATATTCTAACAAAGATCCGTAAAGCACTTAATTTTACAAAATTCTTTTGATTTTGCGTTGAGGCAGTATCACTTACAAGATGCATATCGAAATAAATATAGACAACAATATTTTACCAATGTTGAAATCTCAAAAAATCAATTTGCAAGACAACATACAAAAACTGAGGGAACTGCATGAACTACAAAAGGGGTAAATGTCGCTTGCTAAGCATACGTAATCCGCCATGCACGAGCGTAATGTATAGAGATATGCAAAAGACTAAATGATGGAGCACAAGGTTTGTAACTGCTAAGAAATGGAGGTTGACAATTGGAAAATTGATATTATCACGTCTGTCATAGATTTCGAGATAAATATTTCCCAGTAAAGGATGACAGCCACCTGTCTAATGAGTCACCTTTCAGGATGCCGGGATAATATTATTTTTGCTAATTTCTTTTGTCACAACTACAAAATTATGTATATTCTAAAAAATGAAAATCAGATAAGACAAATTAACATCTAGGAAAAAAACGTCAAAGGAATAGCGCCTTTATACTGTCCTTAATGTTGGGACACTGAAAATAAAACAAACAAAAAAACCTGAATTGATGATACAATTTAACTTTTGTAAATAGGGTAGGTCTTGTTTTCAAAATCCTTCAGATGAACCGTATAAAAAGATAGAATAAGATTTGAACAATTACATTTTGTAAGAAAGACATTTTCTTTGAAGTCTGTTTAGTGGTGTAGGAGTTACAGATACAAGCTGCCTACCTATTTTGTAAACATTTCAAAGTTCATGTGATGCAACTGAAAGTTTAATTGGATCACAATATACGAAGAAAAATACACAATGACATAATGTAGACCAATTCTTCCTTCCTTAATTATAATGTGCCAAAAGATGCCCCATACAAATATGTGAATTTGGTTAAAAAAATTATTAATCATCATTTTTACCTGTATAAGAATGAGTTTTTGTGGATCGAATCAGTCTAGCAAATGGTTTACCCATGTTTTCACTTTCAATGTTGGCATTCTTTTCCTTTTAATAGCTGAACACGTCTATTGCATGCGTAACCCATCTCTAGCTAAGGGACTACATTGAAGGTTACATGAATACGGATTCAATGAGGTCGAATTATTCACTTGCAAGTGAATGATTAATCAGCGATGTTTCTTAACCTATTTTGACATATTGAACCAAACCGGCTGTTTAAAGCGAATTATTATTTCACTTTTTTACTTTCATAAATGATTGAACAGCAACAAATCATATTTTTTTTTATAGCTCGTAGCTAATGCTCCTTTAAAATGACCACACTTAAGGTCAAATATATAAATTTTTCACTAATGTGAAATCAGTGACAATTAAACGACATTAAATAACTCAACTGTTCAAATTACATCATATTTGAAAAGCTTGAAGAACTTCACTTATTCTCCAATTTCATTGGCCACCTCCCTTTTAACATGGCTGGTGATAATCTTAAATGTAAACTGTACTAATCAACCCCGACAAAAGGTGGCATCCGATTAACTTCTTATGTATATTATAAATGCAGTAATAGTGCGACAAAACCATACATATGGATTTTTCTCATTGTTGAATGCCGCACGGTGGCCTTTAGTTGTTTACATTCACTCAATTTGAACTCTGGTGAATAGTTGTATTATTGTCAATTATACCACATCCCCTTATAATATGTATACAAATTCATACCGTTTATAATCAGTCGTTAAATTAGCCAAACAAAATGCATTAGGACACAAAAATACGACAACAAATATGCGAAACACAAAAAGGAGACACTTAACCAAAACGATTATTAGTTATACCCGTGAATAATTTAAAACAATGGGTGTGCTAGTCAACAAGAAAGGGTTAGGGATCCTGTATTTCCGGCAATTAATATAATCACAATAATCGAATGTTTTCTTCGTGTTAACACGTGTTTCATTTTACAATTTGTGAACTAACGGTTTCTCAGATAATAAGGAATGATCTTTCAATATTTCCGGTTGTAACGATATTTCATTTTGATATATGTTTGACAAAACCCCAAAAATGTCATTATTTACTTTATTTTTGAATAGCCTACTGTATGTACTTTTGGCCATTAATACAAAAATGAATAATGAGACATCTCTACCCAAAACAAATTAATGTGTTAAAAGGTAAAACTATATTCAAGACAATATTATCTGTAAGCTTGATTGATTATTGTGTCAGTGAAAAACATAATTTTAAAAGGAATTTTTATTCAATTTGTGTAGTTCACTGCCACCCGAAAAAATCACAAAGTTAAAGAGAAATTAAAAAGCTGTTCGTTAACATATATGAACAAAAAAGTTAAATATTAAACATGATTAATGAGTGGAGAAAAACATAGTAGTAAATGTATTACTAAATCCTATTTTATCATTTCCTCCGTTTGCTGTTTGAACTCACATTTGCTCCTCTTTTCACATATAAACCTCCTTTTCATACTGCACAAAATATCGTTACTTCTCTTTGAAAACTTGAATGACTTGTCACTCTCCTTGATGCATCATCAGTTGAAACGAAAAGCATGCAAGGTTTAAAAATAGCGAAATATTCGAAAAAAAACAATTGACCTATAAATTTTTCCTAAACGTGATCAATAGTTCCCTTTTCATATTTTTTTCTTACGTTATATTTGAAGAAGAAAAGAGGCACTTCCATCCCACTTTTTGATTTATTCAGTTAATGCATGCATAATGCATAATAGGGATAAATACATGTACATTTTAATAAACCAGAAAAATGTTAAAACTATTTTAAAAGTTTATAATCAATAATGAAATAAATATAAGTCAAGTTTCTCTATGGTGTATTGTATCGATTTCCAAATGACTATAAATCATACATTTATTCTTGAATTTACAGCAAACATATCCCTGGAGTTGGGAAAGAGAGGCGAGTGATACTGAGGGACATTCAAACTCATAAGTCGAAAAAAACACCGACAACGCCATGGCTAAAAATAAAAAAAGACCAACAGTCAAACAACAGTTCACAAAACACAACATAGAAAACTGAGCAACACGAACCCCACCAAAAACTAAGGGTGATTTCACATGTTTGCAGGTGCTCCAAGAGGGCAAGCAGATCCTGCTCCACATCTGGCACTCGTGGTGTTGCTCATGTTAGTACAAACCCGGTAATAAGTCTCATTCGGTAGGTCACATTCGGGAAAAGGAGGACGGGATTGTTAAAGTTACGACATTAGGAACATATCCGCTATCATCTGTGAAACGGATATTCCATTACGGTCAACCAACTCGTGATGGCGTCCGTAAAACTTACGCAGGGATGATTTCAACTTCACCACTTGGAACTCTTGGTTTAAATAGCTTCCTTGTGAGCAGCAACCTTCTATCAAGGAAATTATGATAGGAAATACAAGCCATGGAATATTGCATCAACTGGGAGATATATACTCCGTATGCAGGCGCTGCTGGAATGTTGCTACATAGAAATGGAAAGTTTACAATTGGGAAGCTTAAATCAACTCTTTTGTCGTAAAGTTCTGTTTTCAACCGACCTTCATTGTCAATTTCTAGATGTTAGTCAAGATATGAGGCAGACCTAACTGTATCTGTTGTATCCTTTATCTCAAGTTCGATGGGAAAGATGCGTTCAACTTAGTCACCAAATTTTTAATTATTTAGTGAGAGAACATCATCTATATAGCGGTATGAAAACTGTATGCTGGTCTTTGGATTCTTTTCACTTTTGTGCTTTTGTAATGCGGTCTCACTGCCTGTACCAAATCAGAAATATGACGATTGTTTTCCATTCGTTCTGTAAGCTGAAAAAGTCTAAGTTTTTATGGACTTTCTCCTTTTTGAATTTACCTTGGAGTTCGGTATTTTAGTTTTTACTTATTCACTAATATTTACTCCAAATCTCATCGTATTCATGTACACGGTCAATAGAATAAAATAAAGTTAGAGACAACTACACGCTTACATACCATTAAATTATCTGTCCATGTGAATTAAAAAAATTACAATGACATGTTTTATTTGAATGCATTGAAAAGATAATATATCAAAACACATACGGCAGCAACATTCAGTTAGAAGCCCCATGGAGATCTAGCAAATGGTTGGTTTGTACTTTCTTTGTGCAAGATCTTTGTTAAAATAGTGCTTCAATAATGAATTTTATCAGACAGAAAATACTTTTGTCTTATGTTTTATACAGCCAAAACACTATTTTATCAAAGATTATAAAAGCACATTCGACATAAACCTTGAATAAGTTACTGTCTTACAATCTAGTACTACACATATGTATCATGTAATGTTCGCAAAACTTTTTCTGTATCCTCAATAAATGCCCCCCCCCCCCCCCCCCCAACGCACCCCTCCCCCTAAAATAGTTATCAAAGGTACCAGGCTTTTAATTTGATACGCCAGACGCGCGTTTCGTCTACATTAGACTCATCAGTGACGCTCAGATCAAAAAAGTTAGAAAGCCAAACAAGTATAAAGTTGAAGAGCATTGAGGACCCAAAATTCCTAAAAGTTGTGCCAAATACGGATAAGGTAATCTATACCCGGGATAAGAAAATCAATAGTATTTAAAATAATTCATACTTTTGCAAACAGTTAATTTATAAAAATTACCATTTAATTGATATTCATGTCAACACCGAAGTGCTGACTACTGGGCTAAAATCTTATCAAATAGATAAATACAATACAATAGAAAGAGACGAAAAGGACAACATTCACAGGAGGCATATAAGAGGTTGGTAAACAAAAACATAATTAGTACGTTATTCTAGGACTCAAGACCAACGTTAACAGACACGTAGTTTGAGCGAAAACAGCGTTGTTTCGCTTATTCTGTATGTAATTACAATTGATTACAGTTTCATGGAGCCTACTCGAATATCTATGACAATACGTTTAATGTTAACGTTTTTGGTTTCTGTTAATACCCAAATTGTATTGGAAAAATATCAAATTTTTCCATTAAATAAAAAAAAAATGTTGTGATATATAGATGATGTCATGATTAAACATTATAGACTTTCGTTAAATTCGATCCTATCTTTGGCCAATATTTCATTGTTTTCATACAGCAAGAGGAATAAAAAAAATCATCTGGTAAGCATTCGTTTCCAACGTTTCAGAGAAATTAACCTAATCAGATTTTGAGAATTTAAACTACGCGTAAATCCCCGATGAAAATTATACATGTTATACCATATCACATTTTTTTTATTTTAGATATGTAAAATGAACCATGTCATGATTGATATGTATTCAACAAAGCATACAAAATCATCCTAGTAAAATTAGTGTTACATATACAATGGTATAGTAAAGAAAAACATTTAGTGTCATACTACACCTTATGTTAAAATATAATTTATCTCGAGGTTCGTCTATCTTAACTATACATAAATAGCACGCAATTTTAATGTTTTTTACATGTTAAATAAATGATTTCATGGTTGACCGGGATTTAAAATGAAAACATGGAAAAAAAAAATAAGTTTTACCCTCATAGTAAAATAGTTTGATAAAATTATTCCGTGACTTAAATGATTACGTCGTTATCATAACTCGTTGACCTTTGGATGATTCATATAAAACTTTTTATTTACTGTGCTGCGGAAAAGTCAGTTGACATCTTTTAGTTGACATCTTTTAGTTGAGAAATTAAATATGACAAATGTTTTATTTCAATAAATAAACATTGTTTTTACATCTGAACTGATTTGCACGACCAATAATTTTCATTTCGTTCGGAAAAAATGAATGTACAAACAAATGTATGTTTATAACGATTGCTAATATATTTGCAGTACCTTTGCAAGTCAATTGTTTTCTTCGTCCGGTTAACATTTATCATTATTGCAATATGAAGATTTTTATAGCGGAATATAATACATACCATTTAAATTATGTCCCGTGTAAATGTTATTTTCATATAGGATTTAGTTTTTGGTGTTGTTTATCTTTTTTTTTTATAACAGATACACTTTTCCATGTTATTTTTAATTATATTTGTCTTTTATGAATTATCTATCTTGTATTATCCTCACAACTGATCAACTATGATCTCTTAGTAAATATTTTTTTTCCGAACTTCATGATATAACTCTCAAGGGAGCTGCATTTTCCACTGCGTATAAATAGCAAAACAAAGCCTGTATTGAACAACTTATAAATATTCAGGACATGCATATCAAATAGCAAGGTCTTATTCTGTTATCTTTTGTTTTCACTTGTTTTTGCGGAAAGAGTACAATTCTATATAAAACCATATCGCCATCCATGGACGAAACCAAGGTATATGTAACAACACAACTACAAGATTAGGCCGACTTTTAACGGAACACACATTTTTTTATTCATACTTTGATTATTCTATTAAATATTTCAATGAAAATATTACAGATTCATGTGCATTGATAACCTCTAATTTGGGACAGTGGTGTAACAGTACAACATATGAACAAACCATAAAAATCAGTTGAAAAGGGCTTAACTCATCAGATTGATACAAAGAACAAAAAAAAAAAACAAAAAAATCAGAGTGGACGTGGCAGGGTACTTATACATCCCCACAACCAAAGGCACTAAATACAGATCTAAGAGTACTCTCAGTTACTGACAGCTTGTTCAAAGCCAATAATAACTAATAAAACAAATCATGCAACTAAGACTAATATATCAATCATTACACATCCAACAAATGGATTTAGCGTAAAGACGTCATTAACAGTCAGAGAAAAACATGACCTTGTGCAATACCAACATACAGATATCGACAGATTGTAGAGCCATGAATGTGTATATAAAACTAATATGTAGTTTGATTTTAATTTACTGATTACAAAATCAATATTAATACCAATAAAAACAATATTCAAAGATCTAATATAGTGTTTAATTGGTAACCTTTTAAAATACGTTTATTTAAAGGATCAATAAGTTTACCCGGATCGTATCTAAATTTTCGGGCTCGGTAAACAACATCTCCGTAAAAATTAAGATGTGATATCCCGTTAAAAATAAGTTTTCTACAGGTACAACTAAACTTCCAAACCAAATCTTTATTTTATATCCTTTTTTTTCCTGTGTGTGTTTGTGTAAAACTGATAGTCAAAATTCTGTTTCAAAATATATTTTATGTTTTTTCCGTCGTGTATATGCATGAAATATTTGCCACTGGAACTATACCAACAACCAATCAACCATGTAAGCATCCAATCTAATTAATCAATCGATAACTTTAGATCTGAAAATGACGTGAGTTTCCCACATGATAATCTTGTTTATCTAATTGTAGTTCAACAGTCGAAGCGAAATCATGTAAAATTTAATATAATGATGGCATATTTAAAGGTTGAATGTATTTAAACTGATGCTGGTTTCAATGGCGATTATACCATAAGTCTCATGTTATGCAGTTCGCTATACACGTGTAATAGCACAATATGATTTGTGAGGAATTCGACATTGCAGTCTCTGTAATAATTATTTTATTCTCCTTATCAATCAATCAGTTAGTATGAGAATCTTCGCAGGACATCAAACTGTGAAATTATTGTGTGTCGATATGCTCATTAGGGTCACTGTTTTAAACTTTAACATCTGTTACAATCTTGAGGTCAAATTTGTTAAAGGGTCCTGTCTGGTGAATGTTATCTTAGTGTAGTGTCAGCAGACTGTAAATTCAATAATTAATTTTGTTCACGGAACCATTGATACTAAACAAATACGGTGTAAATGTAATATAATTATTATGAGTATTACACTAAATAAAATAAAACTGTATTTTCTGTACTAAATATATAAAACATATTAAATTGTTTGGCCTTGGGAAATCACTCAACTATCTGAAGAATAATTTTGATCCAGGACTTTGTCAGGAAGCGATTTTTTCGTGGAAAGTACACCAGCTGACAAGCCACTACGCTCAACTTGAACAACACAATTGACAAAAGAATGACAAAGCGAAGCTTCATCTGACGGCCCATGCGTGGCAGTGGACCAGCCCCCGCGTGACGGTGGGCTACAATGTTTTAAGGTGTTGAGTTGAGGTTGGATATGTTAAATGAAAAATGCTTGGAAAATGACTGAAAATTATGAATGATAAGTGAAATATTTGAAAAGGTGCCAAGAAACTCTGACGAAATAGTGATTAGAAATCAGATGAGTCTGAGTGACCCCCAAGTATTTAGAATGAGGAAACCCCCGGTATCACCTTCAATAAGTCAACGAATAACACAATAATAAGGTAAATAAAAGAAATAATATATACATACAAAGCAACCATGCAGTTCTCCTGTCCATAAATTCGAAATTGACTATAATATAATCAATGATAAACAGATTCAGCAAGCTGCTGTTGTGCATGTTTTATAGAGGTTGGTTGAATGCGAATATAACGCACATAGCAATCTGAAGACCAACGACCTAACGTTTTAATTATGTGATCCTCTATGTTAGCTTGACCAGCTGCGGTTCCAGCACCTATTCTAAATGAATGACCTGAAAAGTTTTTAGGATCATAACCGCATAACTCTAGAACATGTCTGATTTTTGTTATAAAAAATTCTCTTTCCATGGCTAAATTGCCAATTGATACAAAAAGAGGGTCAGTGTTTTGATAAGACGATATACACGTTTTCCTGAACTCTAAATATTCTTTTTAAAACACGATAAGGACAAATATGACTATCAATTTTGTGTAACTGAATATCTTAACCCTTACGAAATGGATCAGTTTTTGACTGTTTCAAGTGAAGGTTAGCAACATTGTCTGTGAATGAAATGTCTGATATACATAAATTAATTGCAGGTTCAAATTGTTCGGATTTGATAACAGTTATTTCTCCGCATCGGAGAAAGCCAAAGAAAGAAATCACGCTAGCTGTTTCTATCATGAGGTCAATGAACTTTGAAAAAACTCCTTATTGTAATCTCTTTATAATTTGTTCAAGAATATCAAAAGTGATCGGTAACCTTACTCTCTAACGGGTGTATCAGTCAGATGTCCGACGCATCCCAGTTTGAATTATGTGATTTGGATACCATTAACTGTATCTTTGAATTAAATATAAATAGTGGTCTTTGTAAAGCTTAATGCTACAGTAACCAATGGGTCACATATTTATACAACTGATCTTATAGACAAATATGATTTATAATAAGTTGATTAATAATTACTCAGTGACAAAAACAAAATGACAGTTTTTAAGATGCCTGTTAATGTAAATTAATTTGACAGTCAGATAAAACAATGTAAAAAAAAAAACATTACATTGACAGTTAATTACGTTAGATTTGTCTGTATATTCGGAATAACGCAGGTATCCGAAAAAATCCCGTTATAACTTCAGTTTAATGTTATATAAGTGCGGATCGAAAATATCTCTCTGTAAAAGTTAATTCCTCTATCGTAGCACACTTAAGTTGGTTAACGCATGTCATACTATTTTGCTAGATGAATAAACAGATCTCCCTAGGATATAGTGCATGTCATACTGTGTTGATAAGGTAATGGAAAACAACGAACAACTGTTTATGCTACCAATTTCGTGAAGCAACAACCTTTCAACATTGTTATTTTAAGTAGATAAACTATGATGTATAAATGTATTATCAGGAAATATGTCGATTTCAAGCGATCTGTTTCTTTTATAGTATCTTTGTGTCTAAACCTTGTTCAATGATTGGTGGTAGTTCTTTGCATTCAAGTAAACTCATCATTAGTATCGCAGATCCGGTAGGTTGTGTGAGCACCCAACGTTTTTCTCCGTATTCGAAATATGAAAATAAATAAAATAATGCTCAAAACCATTTTAAATTACATATATCAATAAATTTGTAAAACATGATCATCGTTATCAATCTATATATATTGTATGACTGAGACTATTATTATCAATTTGCGTTGTGATACCATACTATCCATAACGCCTTCTTTTCATTATACTTATTGTTTTAATTGCAAACAACATAGAGAGACGATATAGATGATTTTCATAAGCTAGAAATATCCTCATTTATTCAACGGATTTATTTATCTTAGATCTGTACTCCTTAACCTTTCCTCATCTGTAATGCATATTTAATTGTCCAAGACAAAATTAAATTGATAGGGTCAATTGCATGTGTTGAGAAATGATTCTATGTATATTATTAAATGAACTGAGGTAGACTTCGGAAATGTTTATGCTGCAGCTGTGTTTATCTTTTATCACTCCTCATTGGAAGTATTATTATTTACTTATGTCTGTGTATTATAACGGTCTCTATAGTTGTGATTTTTCGAGGAGAATAATGTTGTTTGTGAGAAAGTCCGCAGTCGACGGAATATTTACATGAAGAGGAAAGTATAAAAAAAAAATAATAATAGTGAAATGTCATGCGTATATGAACCGTAAATGATAAAAAAAAAATATATAAAATGAGCTGTACATAATTAGAATGTTTATGTGAAATTGAGTTAATATTAACTAGTAGCTAAGATCCGAACATATGCTGTAGAGTGTTATTCCTGCTAAGCCATAGTATAATAAGAACTTAATAAACGTTAAGGGTAAATGCTTACAAATAGTGTATGACTACAGGACGTGCTTATTCCGAAAAAGTTTAGCAAGAAGTTCCCATATGGTATAGTAATTTTTTAAGGAACGTGGAACAAAACTATAGTATACAACCTGATGCAACTTCTCTGTTCATAGTTCCATATCTTACATCGTATACAACATCTAAATAATGTATGCCACTTCTCGGCCATGGGATTACAGTACACATGTAAACGATAAGAAAGAATATATAATATTAACATTTCAATATGTATATGTATGACATACCGAGATGATATATTACGAATGTATTCAATAATTGTAATGAGTTTAGTCTCTTACTCAAATTGTAGATACGTGTACGTCCCAAACAATAAAGGCTAGAATAGTACTGAATAAATTAAGATATATTTAGTCAACAGTAAATAATTTTTAAAGGTGCATACCAACGATAATAAAACGAGAGAATAATAAATTTTCGAAATTATTGAATATGAGTATCCAAATATGTTACACTCATCAATTGCATTGAAACTGTATAAGCTGTTTCTTGTAAAATCAATAATGAAATTGTATGTTTCGATAATCAACCAATGAATATGAGCATTTTTTTTTTTTTTTTTTTTTTTTTTAACTATTCAAATAGGCAAGTTATATGAACGACATTCAGACTGCCCTCAGAAAAAAAAAATGTACAATAAACTGACCTATCTTGGAAAAATAAACGTATACCATTTAAACCATAGAACTGTCCAAAACTATTGTATGACTTCACCCATATCTTTAAAACCGTATCCACCCGTTCCGCAGCAATAGACGACGAGTCGACCAATAAGTCGACTATGACCGACGATCAATCCCATATTATCCATATACGTTATGTTTAATGACGAACGGTTCTTGTATATTACATATACTACTACACATTGTTTATTCATTAAATGAAAACTTTGTAAACGACTATAATTGCACTCGAGCTAATATGAATAAAAACACAAAAGCTATCCATTTCACTATACTAAGTAATAATAATGTACTTGTGAGACATGTCCAGCAGTGAATATATGAGAATGTTAACGCCAACTGCCATATCCACAACATATTCCGCAATCTTACAGTCAACAAAATTGTAATATAATCTTAAATAAAAATTGATGTGCAGCTCGTGTACATCTGCAAAGGTTCCAGTTAAAATGTTGTGTATAAATATAAATATTTGAAACTAGAGTGACAAATCAACAAAGTGAATCTCTCTGTGTGTAATAAGTCCATTTCTAAATGATGGTAACATGGAGTTGAAATATTTCAATAAATACAGAATAAAATTGTTACAAAAATAAACATGTATATCTATTGTTTTGAGAATAAGTTTTAAAAGCTGTTGCCACAAGGAGCAATTACTAAGACTGTGATTCAACTTGTGTTTCACGTGACACATTTATTATTAAACTGCAAGCACGCAACTTTATCTAACCTATATGTTTTGTGACCTCTTAACCGATATTTAATGTCGAGTAACGGGTTATGCAGAAACGGGTTAAGAAAAGTCATCAGCACCATTTGACAGCTGGGAATAATCAACTCGTCTATAAACCATGATTATACAATTCTATAATCTACCAATCTTTGAAGAATTTAGTAAAGATTTTAAGTAATTTGTGGTAACAAATTCCCTGACTTAATAATTTACCAGTAATACATAGATTACGTTCATTGAAACCCAAAACGTCACAACGAACGAGTTGAGCTATATATACACCGTAAGATGGTGCCAAAGGAACATCACCGTAAAAAAAGAATATTAACAATAGGGAACGAAAAAATCGTCCCTTTTGTCGTAAATTTTAGTGTAGCGTTTCCCGTGTAAACTGAAATATCTAAATCTAGGAAAGGACAGTCATTATCGTTTATACTTGATTTATTTAAAGTAAGTTCCTTTGGGTAAATGTCGGCAGTATATTTAGAAAATTTTTGATTATTTAACGACAAAAGGTCTGCTCCCGCGTCCGGCAGTTAAACCTTGGATAAAGATGAGCGTGCGTTTAGCTGACTGGGATGCATGCATACGTAGCTTTGTTAGGTTTAAAACTGGACATTAAACATGGTGACCGGTGAACTTAGGATACCCTTTACACGCTTGAGAACCATTGACGCAACTACATACATGTATCTGAAGGGTCAATAGATAACCAAACCCTATCCAACATTCTCTTGTTTGCCAATGTCAGTACAAATGTTCTGCCTTTTATTCAGGCTGACCAATCTTGCAGTAACTACCTGTTGTATTAATTGTGTATTTGTTCTCGTCCGGAATATGCACAACACGTTAAGTACACATCAATCAATCAACCAATGAATCAATCAATCAACCAATTAATTAAATCTCCCATATAACAGTTTTGATATAATTAGCAATTATTAATATTTGACGGAAATTATTCAATAACTATTGTATTACTTTGAATTGTATAGGCATGATTAAAAATGATTTGTAAGTTAATTCAAGTTTGACACTCATAATGGCCATATTTCACATATTTATCAAAAATGTTAAAGAGAATATTCAGAAATTAAGACAGAGGGCATCACTACTTTTCTTGCCGTATTAGATATTTGATTATCAGTTCGTATCATATATATCTCTAAAGGATAATACGTCACATGTTTTAAGATAATTGGGATACATATTGTTGTAATTTTTTCGTTCACTTTTGATTGCCCCTACATATTTTCTTATCTTGTTTTACAGTCATTGTCATAACTACAAATAAAACGCACGTCTCCAGATGCGGGATTTTCTCGCTGTGTTGAAGACCCATTGGTTGCCTTTGGCGGTTTCTGCTCTTTGATCGGGTTGTTGTCTCTTTGACACATCCCTCGTTTCTATTCTCAATTTCATAATCACAGTATTTTTTTTATTGTATACGTATTGCTTATTTCCTTCTTGTACTTTCCAAAAAACAAATTGTACAGCTGACGACGAGATGCTTGACGACTTCATGTAAGTTCCGCTTTCTGTTTCTGAAATAAAAATTTAAAACAGAAAAGTTGCGTTGTTTTTTCTATTTTGTCTACTGCTTTAGCTTTTAAAGACAAATAATGATCTCAACAATCAATAACAAAACATTCTTAGAAAATAATAGCAACAGGTTGTTATTTATTATTTACTGAAAGAGTGTGGGAAGGGCCTCGGCTTTCTTATGAGCTATGAACTGTTTTTTTTTTCGTAAGAAGTATCATTTTGACTTTAATATGAAGAACAGCAACAAAAGGAACTGTTATTTATCCAATGATTGTGTCAAATGTTTGTAGGGACGTTGTCATGCACTAATGTTAAAATTTATGTAGCTTTATCCATAAATCAATAGAATGTTATATTGTAGAATCTAGAATCTTAACTTGTCTTCTTTAATGAAACTATTGCGTCATAATCATGTTGAAGTTGGCATATTTGACCAAATACGGCTTTTAATCTACAGATTTTGACAACCTTCATCACGAGGCAAGGCCTTAACCAATCAAATAATGTACATTCACTAACATCTTTGTGTTCGAAATCTAATGGAAAATATTTTCTAAATGGTACGACCTTGGCTCATTTTTAAATATTAATAATAAGATAAAAAAAAATGAGGCAGGTTTGACAGTATGCATCGAAATCAAGATCTGTATGGCCTTAATTATACAAGGCATATTAAACAAAAAATATACTGATATCTGAAAGAATAAACTTGTGAACTTTTGAAAGATATGTTTTGAATTTGATAGATACGTTATATTTTTTGATTTTCGAGTTCAATGAACTTGGAACGTGAATGTTTCATATATTCTCCTTTGACTATGCTATTTTCAGAATATACATATTAATAGATATAAGAAGATGTGGTATGAATGCCAATGAGACAACTCTCCATCCAAGTCACAATTTGTAAAAGTAAACCATTATAGGTCAAAGTACGGCCTTCAACACGGAGACTTGGCTCACACCGAACAGCAAGCTATAAAGGGCCCCAAAAATGACTAGTGTAAAACCATTCAAACAGGAAGACCAACGGTCTAATCTATATAAAAAACGAGAAACGAGAAACACTTATGAACCACATCATCAAACGACAACCACTGTACAAAAGGTTCCTGACTTAGGAATTTAATTTTAATTTACATTTGAAATTTTCTCCATTTCACCTAAGACTTCCTAGTCTGTAACAGGTACTAGTCGGATGAAGAAAGCGCCAATAAGCACTCGATACTTAGGTTCTGTGGTCATGGTGGTGGAGACTCTTTTTGGGTTAGACAAAATACAAGTTAAGGCTCCTTACATTTTGATTTGAACAGTTTACGTTTGTAATACTAGTACTTGAAGTTTCAGAATAAATAATTTCGTAAACATTAGAAATTCACTTGTTTTAATTTTTGCTGTTAAGGCATGTGTTATTTCCTGTAAATAGGTATATTATTCATTTTAAGTTTGTATGAACATAATTTGTGCTGTTTATAAATATTTTTCTTATGTCTGATGACGTCAAATAAAAAGAACACGATTTTCTCGCAGATCATTGAAAACAAAACAAAAGTCTGCTTAGATATCGTTTAAAATTCATAAGGGAAACATATGTTATAACTGTATCTCATTCGATAGGATATTTCTCTATTCTCAGTAAAATGTTGAATATTCCAAACGCTCGGCAAACTTTCGTTTACGATTTGAAACTTGAAGAGTTTCGACAGGAGAATATTATAATATTACATCTGTTGAAGTGATAGAATCCATATGTTTCTGTTTTAATGTATCATATTGTTTTTTATCTTTTGTACGTTTTAAAACATGACACAAGAAGGATAGTGGTGATAGCATGTACATGTCCTGGATTCAAGATTGTTTATCATAGACAAAAACAAACCTTGATTGTTTTGTGGGTTGTTTGCATGCAACTTTCAACAAACACTTGTCTTAAATATCAATTCATGGTTCAACATGGTCTAGATCCATAACTTCAGAAAGCATGTAAGGTTTACAAATTGATTAAGCCCAAACTCGTGTAGCATAAATGAAACAGGGGTTGTTATAACTTATTTAATGGTTCCATAGGACTATCATTATCTTATTAAAAATTGTGCTTTCCTGTACTTACTGTTATGCAGTTTGCTCTAATATAAAAAGAATTGTTTAAATAGAACAAATTATTATCTAATGAATATATGTCCATCATTATGCATCTCAAATGATTAATATAATCAGTTATTATCATTAAATGAGACTTTGTCTTCTTATTTACCTCCCGAATTTCGTGATCTATCTACTAGCTACATTTGTGTATAACTACTTTTGTACATAAGTTTTGTAATAACAATAATTAAAACAGTATACTAATGACAGTTTTACCTAACGACTATGACGAATAAAACTGTCAAATGTTTTTCTATTTATCAAGATGATTTAAGTGAAAACAAAAATATTCTTTGGTAAATTAAAAAAAAAAATACTGAAATATTCATGTAAACACCTAATTCATTATTTGAATTATACATTATATACATCAGTACATTAAAAGTGTTTTTTTTTGTCAATTACCAATGGTGCGGTGTTTCTTATAGACATGAGTTTCTCTCTTAAGATGGGAAAATTGTCAGTGTAATTTAAAGAATTTTCGCGCAATGGATACCTTAAAAAAATAAGATTTGGCTAAATTCATATATCTCAAAAATAGCAATAGGCGCAAAAGGACTGTAGCCAATATATTTTATGTTGTCAGCTTAATTACAGAAGACATTGTAAATCTGAAAAACGTACCTCTATATAGCTGTCCAAATGTTGACAAAACAACCTTATTGTTATTGTTTATTTTACACAAACCTCAGACACCAAACGATGACTAAAGCTTTTAACTAAATGTAAGTTATAAAACGGTGGTTGAAAAGAGATTTTTCATTATTGATATCATCTCATAAAACAAGCAACTTGTAAAACATGCATTACAACAACGTTTCAATTTACCAGTAATTGGAATTTACGATTTTAAAGACCACATTGCACCAATCGAATCAAACAATGTCTTAGATTAAGGGGAGGGATGAACGTTCGCAACATGTGTTATTCCAACACATTCTATGTTTGTCTGTCCCAAATCAGGAGCCTGTTATGTAGTGGTACTAGTAGTCGTTTCAGCTGTTGTATTTGTTTCCTGTTTTTTGTTTTATCATAAATTAAGGACTTGTTTTTCTCGTTTGAATAGTTTTATATTTTGTCATGTTGGAACCTTTTTACCGTACTATATGGTATGGGTTTTGCTCATTGTTAAAGAAATGGTATATCGTGGTGTCTTTTTGACAATCAAACCACATCTCTGTATTATGATAATGTCATTATTAATGATAACTAGCTGCGTATTTTCCGTTTTTCATTAGAATCATTTTTTTTCTTTCCATCGTTTCGACTTTAATCCTGTATCCATATCAGGAGGCGTAATACAGGAGATTTGCAATAGGTAGTACGGAAGATACTATGGTCGATTTATATTCTTACAATGTATACACTGTTTAAAAAAAAACTGTGTCCTTAAATCGAAATTTTTTGGTGAATTTTTTGGTGAATAAATTGATTGCCTTCGTTCCATTAACCTTGAATATGCCGTATGTGAATTAAGGGATCATCATACCTTGACTCACACCTAGGATTTGACCATGACGGTACAAATGGAACAGTTTATTTTAATATCGATGCATACATTGTATATGATCATAGTTGTGTTGAAGTTGACCTTTAGAACGTTTAACTTACGTTAATGTTTACTCCTGATCGATTCAATATATCTGTGTCACAAACTACAACGGATATGTGAGATTGTTAGTAGTCAATGTCCCATCAAACTTTCCTTGGTTATCTCTGACGAGTTTATTAACAATTTTATATTCTTGAATCTTACGTTTATTTAGAATTTATCAGCTAATCTCACTTACCTTCAATAATACACAAAAAGTTGACGGAGGTATATGAATATTCTCTTCTCCTGACATTCTAATACGGCAGTAGATATGTATAAATACACATGTCCGATCCCAACAAGGCATTTAATCCCATGTTTCGTGCAGAGGGAATACCAGTCCCTATTCATATAAAAGAACTTAACAAAAAATCTTCTATTGGTCCGAAGGTCCTGCTTGCAAAACAAAAAGACTGTCGCTATCCTTGATACCCTCGTTTCGTGTCGTAATCCTAATTTTGTCTTAAACCATTTTGCAGAACCTATCGATTTGATTTATTGACAAATTGCTCTCGTCCTGAATATTCATAAAAATTTGCATAACGAAATTCAGCAAACAACAATCAATCAATCTGAAATTTATCTTGTTACGAGTACAACGATTGGTGCTCCTATTGGACATTATAGGTTTATTTTCGTAGACGATCTGAGTTCATTTTTGTCTGTTTATTATGATAGTGTCACTTAGACATAAGTGTTTTCAATTTTTTTTTTTGGACTCTTCTTTTCTTGACCCTCGGTCATTGTCGATCCTTTTTTCAACGTCGATAATTATTAACCATATGGTATTGCTTCACTACTGTTTAATATTATTTGCTATGAAAGCAAGCGGGATCATAGATTAACTTTGTCTTACCTCCAAAAACTGTTGTAAAACATGATACACTTCGTAAAACAGTTGTTTTGGAATTAAAACCGGATGTCCCATTTCCAATATTGTTTACAAGCTTGCAAGTTTTCCGTCATCAGGATACATTCAACTTGCAGTTCGATTTGAATCTAGGTTATCTTGGACAATGATGATCAATACAATTTTAGAAATGTTATAATAAAAATAATGAAAATAATAAAAAAAAAGAAGGAAAACTGCCATTATCATAATAATGAAATGATTTCTGTGTACGTAAGAAGTTGCTACAAACATGGTTCACACTAAGAGTTCATTTAATGCTATTATCTACTTTAAAATATGAAGCCTTTTTGTTATAAATATACAAATGTATCTACTATAAATACATATTATTACTAATAATAGACTGCACTTTCTGTTATTAATATATATATATAAGTATATATAACTCAAATTAAACCTTTATTTTAAGCTCTGATATTTTAACCATCATATTTCGTTTTACAGATAAATCTGCTTTACATCCATTTAAAATTATGTCATCGATTACAAATATTGACATACAAGTAATAATGGAAAAGTAAAATAATCTTTATCAAGAGTCGAGTACAAGACAACAATATAAAATAAGGTGAGAAAAGAACAACGACTTAAACGCACACAGGACATAAACACACGATACACAACGCAAAACACATAATTGTGAATAAATACACATGCACACATAAAGCTCAAAATTTTATACGCGCATATCGTAAGTTAGCGTGTGCATTATCATAAGAAACAAGCATAAACAAACAAATAAAGCAAATAGTGCAAATACGCTTTTGACAAAAGATAATGGAATAAATCAAGGTAAATTTACATATTCTAATTTAAAGTATAAGACTTTAGTATGTGAAGTACGAAGAACAGCTAGATAAAAAAAAATGAAAATAGTATGAATGATACCGATTGATAATGTCAAATCTATATGCAAATATATTGGTTGTTTATTTGTTAAGTAGAACAAATTTCCGTTGTTTAATCACATATACCATACTGAATATAAATCCTAGTAATTGTATGTGTTTTATAGTTCGCATATCTGAGAAAATAATAGTTGTTATACCACACAATTGTTTTATAAAAAAAATACAAATATTTAAACAAGACTTACTCCTATTACAAAACTGGCCGATCCATCCAGTTTCACATCCTTCTGAACAAGCCGCTGTGTGTTTATCGCATGTGTTATTTAAACAGTTCTGTGGATCACAACCCCAGACACAGGAGCCGTTTCCAGGATAACAATTTTGGTTTAAACATTTAAATGGACATTCATCTTTACAGTTTGTTCCCCATGCACCTTTAATGCATCCTAAAAATTATACATATAATAGTCAAAATAAGGCTTTCTATTAATGTCTCATATAAAATGCGCTCAATCTTTATGTCATACTTTTACTTATATTTGAATAGAAATATCGATTTATTTGTTCGTAACGATAACAAATCAGAAAGAAACAAGAGATAAAAGTGTAAGTCAAACATACGATAGACAGAACATGTAAACATACCAAAAGCTTTTCCGCAAAACTGTCATATCGTATCATATAGACTCCATATTCATGCGCTGCTAGAATGTTGCTACATAGACATTGAAAGTTAACAATTGGGAAACTGAAATCACCTCTTTTGTCTTTTCGTTTTTTCTCAACTGACCCTCACTATCAATTTCTATATAAGTCAAAGTACGATTCATCCCTCCCTTAGCCAAGATACTTGTTTATACGTTGGCCATTCTTTTTTGCTAGGAAACAAAGCAGGACCACTTCTATCAGTTTGTATTTTCGTTTAAAATTTGAAATACATGTGTAAAGGGTAGAGAAGGTTTGATACGATTGCAAGAGGAAAGCGACTTTGATTGTATGTACTCTTACAAATCTTTAGATTTTTTATCTATCCGCATCTGATTCAATCCGTTTCAAGACATGCTAGAGTAGAATGTTTCAAAATAACTTTGAACCCCGGCCTTGATTGCTGATAAAGTTGATGTTAACAACATTTGTAAACGGGCAGGTAGGGAAATCTGCACTGTAAACAGATAATATGACTTCGACTTATCTACAGATTTTGTTACAAATATTAAGCATGGGTGTTTTAGGTTTAAACAACAGTTAACTTTATCAATACACTGTGTTTCTTTACTGTACACCGTTAACGTAATAGCGATGTTCGAGGTCAGATATTTAATAATTCAAAACATGATAAAATGTTTAAGACCAACAAAAAAAGGACCAAACGTTTACGGAGTAGCAGGGACTAAAAATAACTTGTGCCCTAAAAATATTCTTTTCAGGGGCCCAGTTGAAATTTTAGGGCCGAACTAATTATTATACCAATGAAAACACTTAAATGTACTTTTCATATAATAATAAAACTTTTTTAAGTTATCCTGTATGTAGCTTTCGAGTCTGGTAAAACTTGATAAAAAGTGATAACTTTATAACATTTGAATTATTGCCACCATGAATTTATCATAAGATTTGAAAATACTGATTTAAGTACATTTCCTACAAAAATTGTCTCCCTTTGATTTGAACTGCCTGATGACATTTTGCTCTCGAGGGTGCTCCGAATAACGGAGGAAATTACAATCACATACATATATACATACATACATACATCTTTTCACAGATTGATTGGTGTTTAACGCCACTTTCAGCACTTTTGAGCTATTTCGTGGCGGTCAGTTTTTATTGGTGGAGGAAGCTGGAGTGACCAGAGAGAACCACCGACCTTCGGTAGGAAAACTAACAATCCTAGTCAAGTAGGATTGGAGTCGAGCTCACCTGCCACGTGCGGGATTCGAATTCACAAACTCAGTGTTGGCAGGCTAGTGATACACTTACACCACTCAGCCACCAATGACTCTCTTTTCATTGAAGATTGGATAGCAAACTATATATTTTTATATTTATTTACTAAATTTTGCGTTTAATTTTTTCTTTGATGATTTTGATAATATAGCGAGGTGTGGACAAGTAATCGTCGAATCCGGGCTTGCAATGACTCCCTGGAGAACTGGAATGCATCTCTGATGCAGTGCAAATTCCACAATTAAGTCGAAAACACAAAACAATAATGAAATAATTGTAGAAGATCTAAAAGAGAGATAAAAACATGGGTTTAGAGAAGGGGTATATGTCAAATCGTGACTTCGCATCGAAAATGTAGTTTTCCGACCGGGTTTTGGATATTTAAATGAAACTACTGGTTTCTGGAAATTCTCTCTTTAATTTTCCTGCTGTGATTAGGCAACAAGGTTTCTGTTTGGGAAGAGTCTTTGTCTATATCGGGGGAGGGGGAGGAAGAAATGAGATTCACTGCAAAATAGTTTACAGTCACTAGCTTGGCAATCAGGATGATAAAATATATTCACCAATCCGAAAATCTGGTCGCCTTGTGCGACTGGGTAACCGTTAAGTTTAGTCTCTGAGTAGATGAATTATAACTGTCAAAGGACTCAAACTGATATTCAGATGAGCATAGATTATCTCATACTATATTTTGATATATAGCTTTTTCAAGGTTGTCACGGTACTAGTTGAAAAACGATTCAATGATGAAATGTACTAAAGAAATCTTAGGTGGAACCTTGTCAGTCAGGCTTGTGGTGTTATGTAGTAGCTTTAAATCAATCATTGAGAAAAAAATGATCATTTATAATAGTTTATTTATTAAAAGTAGAAAACAAATATTCAGTCATTTTGAGAATGTACAAACCATAGAGTGACATAAATCCGTTTCCTGCATAATCAATAGTTTTTGACAACCTTTTGTTCTATAGTTTATAGCTTGCCTTTAAATTCAAAATTTCCGTCTGTTGCTTTTCCAATGTTGAGTTGTACATTTGTAGACGATAGTTGATAGCTTTTGGTACATATTGGTTTAGCTGTGTTGTAAAGTTGCTACGTCATATACATCCACATCCGTGTCAAAATATTTTCGAAACCTAGTACATCAAAATTTCAGTCAAATAGGGCTTATGAATTTAAATTAACAAGATGATATATAAGTTGAAGGTACTAACTACAGTGTATAATACGTTATACAAACTCACCATTGATGGCAACGTAACACAACTCAACAATAGGTTCGGTGATCACACTTCCTTCATCAGCTCCTAGGTTATCATAATAAACGGCATATTTACCAAGTTGATTACACGATATAGTCTGAGTGATGCTGGGAAAAGAAGGAGGATAAGGATCTGCATAGCAGAGATAACCGTTTGGTGGAATAGTTGATGTATTGGTCACATATAATTTAAATCCACTCATCCGGAAAGCGACTATAATGAAGAAAATAAAAAAACCTTTCATTTCAAATTATCAAAACTATTTTTGAAAACTTATAAAGGATACAAAATCGATGTCAAACAGTCATAAGAGTTTGAAAAAGATTCTTTAAGAAATTTTATCAGGTTTTCACTGTAATTATCTTTTCCGGGTTTAATTTGTCTTAGTGAATTATCATAACAATTAGTTGAAAAATATCCAATAGTGTATGAACACTGCTTATGTTCTGTTTAATATTTGCAGTTTACTCAACTGTCGATATTTAGAGTTTAGGTTGGCATGACTACATATCGGAAGGTTGAGGTTAGAGTGTTGGTTGGCATGACTTCATATCGGAAGGTTAACATTGAGATTGAATTCGGAAACTGTGGGTATATTATTGAATGGCAATATGTATTATTATTTTTTTTGTACTTAAGTTTTGTCTATTATACTGTAATTATAGTCTACGAATTTTTTTGTTTTGTTTTTTTTTGTGCTGATTATTATTGGGCTTTGTTTGCTTTGTTACCTTTGATCCCAAAAAGAGAAAGGATAAATGAATGAAAATACATTACGCTCATGTACCTGTCCTCAGTTAGAACTTCGTCTCAGATAACCTCTGTATAAACTTAGGGTTCCAAATGGTTAAGTTGAAGTCCCCCTTCAAATATTTTACAGACGCCGTCATGATTCAGTTGACCGTTATAAAATATGGCGACGGATATGTTCCAGTAGTCGTTACCACAATCAAGCCCTATTTTCCTCAAATGCGAAATCAATGAATAAGACTTATTACCGACTGTGCACTTGCATGAGTATATGAGTATATATATACTTCTGTAGTTCGCGTAGTTGGACTGCTGTTCCATTGTCTCCTTTGCAACTGCTGTTACATGTCACCACTTTTATTGAATGCGATATTCAAACAACTAGTAAACAATTCACAGGGACAACAATTAAACCATATTCCAGTCTAGCTATACCTGATGTATATTTTCTGTTGTATGCGCTACATTTTTTGTAACTTTGATTGGTCGCAGGGATGGGGAAGTCGTAATCTGTAATCGTAATCGATGGTAATTGGTTACATTTTCCCAAGTAATCGACAGTAATCTGTAATCGTCGAATTTTCTGTTTACATGAAATCGGAATTTGATTGATTACAGCCAAAAATACCATGGAATCATCGATTTCTTTTCGATAACTTTTATAAGCAAAAAAGGTTGATAAAATAGAACCTAGTTTATATGCAAATAGTCAACTGCATGTACCCTTCAGTTTGTGGTGCAGATAATATAGAATTTAAAAACATGACTTATTTTGAGTATTTTTCAAATGATTTATACAGATTTGTTTTTGTCTGAAAGCCGCCTTATTTTCAACAAGTTTTCTGCCAAATTTTACTGTATTCAGGCTTTTTTAACAAATGACTTACAATGCTTGGACATAGTTAAAGACCTTTTATGTGAAAATAGGAAAAAAGACAAAGTTAAGTTCTGTACATTCAAGCCTTTTTTTATATGCACATTAAAAAAAAGGCTTGACTGTATTAAAATTCCTTAAAGCATAGTTATCAATAAAAGCTTGACTTTTAGCTTGGAATAGATAAATATTTGTTTAAGAAGTTAAATCACAAAAATACTGAACTCCTAGGAAAATCCAAAACGGAAAGTCCCTAATCAAATTGCAAAATCAAAAGCATAGTGTTATGATATACGGATTAAGAAAAGATACAAAATCAGTTTGGCAATGCATCAGTGTATTGAATTTCTCGATCAGTAATAGATACATGTACTTGTATCCCATTTTGACACTGAAAATATATAATAGTGTTTATAAAATTACATGGAGAATGAAATATTTCCAACTGCCTTCTTGGCTTCACTAATCAAACGATCAAAGACTTTTAATGAATGACATACAGACATTGTTTTGATTTAATTTATGTCTAATTAAGTATAATATTTAATTTATATTGCCCGAGAATATATATTTTACTCCATTGACATCTTCATTGTCTATCATTAAGGAGATAATCCAAACAAAAAGATAAATCCATGCATTTAATAAAATTGAAGTAGTCATTTATCAAATTAGTAAGACAAATTTTTCAACAATATTTGAATTTTTAAAAGAAACTTTTTTTTTACAGTTATGAGCATGATTATCTAAAAATTCAATTATATCTGTCCATAATGAGTAAAAAAATAACTTCAGTCATTCCGCTAGCAAATTATTTAAAATATGGAGCAAATGACCACAAATAAATTGATGTTACTGGTGAAATGGTCAAAGTCATTCCAGGTTCTTAATCACCACTCTTTGTTGTTGAAAATCCATATGTCAGGAATGTTGTTAATTAATTTGGTTGCTTGGTTTGAGCTTCCATCTATAAAACAACTGTTTCAAAACCTAGCATTTGGAAACAATACTTTTGCAAAGTACTAAATGTCCATTGTAAATACGTTGAACCGCATTCAAGTGTTTAACTTTCTCACGTGATTGTATATTTTTTTTTATCATTTTGGAGCAAGCAATTGACAGTAATCCAAAAGTAATGTTATATGATTAAGAAATCGATTGTAATCAATTACTTACAAAAATCAGACTGAGTGTAATTCATTATTAATCGATTACAAAAAAATTCTACGTCTACAATATAATCGATTAGCTTTGACAGTAATTGCGCCCGTCAATGATTGGTCGGTTGCATCATCAATATAATTGTGTTTAAAGTTGGTTCTAAGTGATCTGTTAGCTACACAGTAGATTTTTCATGCTATAGTCCAGAATTGCGTCCATCATACCATTGTTGTGGCAAAAAAAGAGTTAACATTTTTTGTCGGACCCTCTTCACATTTGTAATGAAGATTTCTTTATATAAAAATCTTGGATTAGATAACCAATAAAAATTGAAATGCAGACTTTTCTTAGTATTGATTTGTATTGTTGTCTCCTCAAAGGAAATTGTTATATTATATGGTTAAAAAAATAACTGAGTAAAATAAAAATTTGTACCCTAAAGTTGCATTTCAAATATAGAATAGAACTGTTCTCAATTCTATTTCACTCATAAAACTTTAAGGTTGAGAACAAGATTCTATCGATCATGTAGATATCATACTAATAATATATATCTACTAAAAAATATGCAAACTCTCAGTACCCAAAGTAAAATGAAAATCCCGCAAGTAGTCTGTACTTCAATAACAAAGCAACCAGACAACAACACAAGGCCACAAAAAAATGGAAAAGGAAAAGACATCTGATGATATGCATTTGTGCTGATGGACAATAACAAAAAACATATTTTCCAGTCATGATGTTTCAGCCTGTGTGCAATTGTTTTTTCTGTTTTTTTGGGGGGGTTATTTTGGTAGGCATATCAAACATAAATATGATTAATATGTACATCTGTCTTTATGTCATGTCTCAGCCTCCGTATCTTTGGTTTTCTTGTAAATGTTTTACACGATATATGCTTATTAATAGCTCTAAAACGTAATGAGAAACATATCTTCATTTAGCCTATGTAGATGCACATGATTAAATATAAGGTCTGTAATTTTGTTCTCCTTTAGTAACATAATTAGGAATGGAATTTCTAAATTGATGTTCGGAATAGCAGGTTGAATAGTCGATGTATTGGTCACAAATGTTTTAATCAAAATCTATCCAGTCTTTTTGCATCTGCAATAAAGGTATTTCGTTGTATATTATACTAAACTTTTATCAAGTTCTTCGCACTCATTAAATTGCAGGTTCGTAAAGTATGAAAATTTGATGCTCCAAGATTTATGTAATTCTCACTTGAAATTAAAGCGTTTTTTTAAGACCTTTTAAGAATTTGGCTCAGATTTTTTCGGTGACTTTTCTTAAAAAATGTTGACAAACAAAATATACGAGCGTATGTCTTCCTTTACTGTTAATGACCGTTGATGTATGAAATCTAATCAATCGCAGGTATCAGATGATTGCGTGAGTTCATATCGACATGTTAAGTACTTTGCGATTTAATTAACAACTGAGGGTAGACTATTCTGTAGTGTTGTGTTGATTATTATTAATATGGTTGTACATGTGTTTTGTTGTTTTTGTTGTTATACTCTTATTGCAGATCAAGTCCTTTCTTTTGCCAATTTTCATTGCTGGTCATTCTATGTCAGCAACCTCGTCAGTGGTTATCTCTGTAATATCTTAACATTTATTTTCATTTTTAGCTCACATGGCAAAAGCTTTTCTCATCACTTGGCGTCCGTCGTCCGTCGTCGTCGTCCGTTAAATTTTATAAAAATCCTCTCCTCTGAAACTAATTGAGATATCTAGTTTAAAAAATGTGTCCGATGACCTCACCCGCCAACCAAGATGGCCGACATGGCTAAAAATAGAACTTCTGGGGTAGAATGCAAGTTTTGTCTATTATTTTGAAAATTGTCATAAATAGAGAAAATCTGACAAGACAAAAATGTTCAAAATGTTGAGCTGTACCAATTGTTCATTGACGTCAAAACTGTCGGGCTACTTCTTATAGGAGTTATTGCCTTCAAATGACAAATTTTACCATTTTTTTAGGGATTTTATCTAGAAAACTATAAAAGATAGAGAGAAACTTTTAGTTTCAAAAATGATCAGCAAGACAAAATCTGAAATTGTTAGTTGACTCCTAATTAGAGTTATTGCCCTTTGATGACGATTTGTATTTATTTTTTTTTTGCGTTTTTGCCTTATACAAATGTATCTAAAAAATATAATAGATAGATTGAAATTAAATAAGCAAAAATTATCAGCAAGACAAGATCTACATTGAAAACAATGGGGAGGAAATTTTCCGACTACTCCTTATTGGAGTTATCGCCCTTTAATGACGATTTTTACAATTTTTTTTTTTCGTTTTGGGTTATATGATAAAAATTATAATAGATAAAAAGAAACTTTAAGTACCAAAAATGATCAGCAATCAAAGATAAAAAACAAGTCAAAATTTGCCGATATAGTTAGTAGACTGTCACTCTTCATAGGAGTGATTACCCTTAAATGAGGATTGTTTACCCTCTTTTGTGTTTTGAGCAAAAAATAAAGAAGATAGAGAGAAAATAAACAGACACGATCAGCAATACAAGATCAACAAAAAAGAATTTTTTGTCATGAATTCTACAATGTTGGAAAGAGTCCATTGTTGATTATGCACATAGACCTAGGTGAGCGACACAGGCTGTTTAGAGCTTCTAGTATGAATTATGTGATGACAACAGATTTTTGATAGTCACAATTTGGTTTTGTGATTGATAGCTCGACACATAGAATGTCGTTACATCTCCTTTTATATTTAAAATGTTGCATGCTATTAGTCTATCGCTTGAAAATATTTACCCTCAAAAGGGAAATACAACAGTGTTATATTATACATGCCCGGTTTTACAAATAGGGTTCACATGTTATTTCCTCTTGTCACAATGCTTGCTAAAAGATTGGTGTTAAACGTGATGCTTGTTTAATTATAGACATGCTTCCAAAAAGTCAATTATATTTAAAGAATGTTTATCATTCAAATTGGTTGACATGAAGAGGACTGGAGAGAAACTTCGATAGAAATCTTTTCAAGTTTCGTAATTAGCAAAACGGTTTCCATATAGAAGACGAAAACTTGATTTACCATGAAGTTTCAATAGAAAGAAAGTGCCACCATGTTCGGCAACTATTTAGAATAAGAAAAGGTCCTTCGTAGATGGTCTTCTAATCATAAACATAATTTTAAAGCTTCAAATATTGAGACAGTTACTGCTCAAACCAAATGTCGACTTTTATTATAATAATATTTATAATGTTTGAATGTTTTAAGTTTTGTTTTACGACATACATTCGCGACTGATACGAGAGCCTATACCTTCTTAGATTAAAAGAAAATAAATTGGGTTATAAGGTGCCAATTTTAACTTTTTATAAATAGCCTTGTCTATAAACCAATCCCAGCAAAATATAATAATACCCTTGTCTATAGGTGAACCATATATCGTGTTCGTATATAATAACAGTACAGACTTTTAAAGCCTTGCTGTGTATACTATACAGATATAGTTTGTAGTTATTTCTATTGGAACCTGATTTGACTTTTCTTAAGGCTAGGGTAACTGATCTGGATTTACGGCCTTGGTACAGTATGATCAATTTCAAATCATTTCAAATCTAAGGTTGCTACATGATTACCGCAGATACTTACTGCTAAACAATCATTGCTTATATCGAATGAGTAAACCCTGATGATCTACACACAAACCTTTCTAATTATTTTACTTCAAAAAAGTCCAATCAGGTTCCTATAGACATAATTACAAAATATATGACGGCTATCTATAAAATGCCTTTACGGCCTAGCTTGGCTACTGCTGCGATAGCATATACCTTCTTGGATTAAAAAGATAAAAACTTTTTGGTTATCAAATACCATTTTTAACTAGGAAGTAACATATTCCCAGGTTTGGCTGAACAATGTATCGCGTGATAGTTTTTTAAACTTAATATATCTAATTTCACAGAGAGATGTTAAAACAATACACCGTACGGCACACCAATGACACTTAAGTTACTCAATGTAGTGGTAATTGCTTGTCAACTCTGGAGATTTAATTAGCAGAAGTCTTAAAAGGCGTAAAATTAGTTATTTGTATTTTACAAAGAAATTCGACAAAAACATATAATGGAAAAAAATCAAGCATTTTAGGGACAAAACAGATTCCAGTCTGTCTTTTGATTTCATATTTTTTCTTTTCTGTTTAATGCCGTATTCTTTAATGAAAGTTGAAAATATTCTAAATAGTTCTAGGTCCTTGAAGAGAGAATGTTCAGTATTTCTATATTTGTTAAAGTTATCTTTTCAGCACAATCTCGCTAAATTTATGAAATTCAAAATACCGACACTTTAGAAATTAAAACAAAACTTACAAGAGATGAGAAACTATGTATGCAGAAGGACGCATATTTCTGGAATAATGTCATTTTGTCAACGTTATATGAGAGCACAATGTCTGGTTTTGAATTTCCACAAGGTCCTAAGTGAAGGCTTATTGTGAAGACTTTAAGTAATTTTGACTAACAGGTTTTACGATATGGGCCCTCACGACATTTCTGGAATCCTAAATAGAGTTATTGCAGTTGTAACTTTTCCTTCATAACATAATTATACAGTTTCTGCTTGATGTCTCATTTTTTATCACTATTCACTTTCTTGTACATGTACAATGTATCTATTACAGTTTTCAAATATTTGAATACACAGGTGTAATGTGGAAAGGTCGTGAAGACTTTGTATTTCTTAAGCATGTTGAAGAATGAAATGAAGAAGATCTTAGGTCACAACGACTACTTGTTTCTGAATAATTACCCCAATGATATTTCTAGATTATTTTATGGGGATTGCATTCCTTATATATAGAGAGTTCGTAGCTTTTCGGTCAAAAATAGCAAAAAAGTAGCAAACTATAAATTATACTGTCTTATAAATTGCCAAAAAAAAACTATCAAAACAGCAGTTCCAGCTTTGTTTAGTCTTTCATTATTTGGTAATATCTTTAGAAAACAGCCACAATATTATCAGAATCGCTGATTAAACACACAAAGCTGAAATACTGTGAATATTAGTGAAGATTGAAGTGTAATTGAAAATGGCCCAAAAGGAAAATAATTTCAAGTGTTACCTTTTTTGAAAAGGTGACAAAAAATTATATTCTTTTTTATTATTATTTTTTTATGAAATAATTATATATTTCTATTGGGAAATTATAATCATAAGGATCGAGCAATACCATATAAAACATATACGTGCACAAACATACAATAAATGCAATACACAAATGTAATATAATATGATATTTACTACAATGTACTAATATGTGTCTCATGAACCTGTCTGTAAGGGGTCTAACGCCCTCAGGCCTAAGACTGTGTAATACAGACTCCAATATGAAAACAATATAACATGCATATATCACGCATCAATTTTTGGTGAATAAATGTAAATCTAGACAACAATATCTGTAGTTTATCGATGCTCAAATCTCAAAAATCATGTAAGAAGACCCAAATCAAGCTCAAGGAAACAAGCAAACCCTGAACTCCAAAAGAAGCAAGACCTGGTGAGTCGACATAGTAAGCGTCTCTTTATATGAATGAGTCACCCATCAGGCGAATCTACACTCAGTCAAAATGTCATACTCGGGAATAAGACACAATCAGTAAAAAATACAAAGCAGACGACTATTCTGTAATCAAAAGATCTAAAACTGCGAAATCATGTCACTATTCAATTGAGATACATTCATTAGTCCTTGGTAGTATCAACCCTCTTGATAACAAAATAAGACGATAAACATTTCTGTTTAAAATAAAGTAAAGTCCAAATGAATGTTATTTACTATCGAAGTTTTATTTTGCACAATATCTAACACCAAAACAGGTAAATTTCTGTATTTAAATATTATTCTGCACAGCTAATCAGGGAAATAGGTGAGGACACTGAAGTGGGTCACAGCTATCAGATATAGTGGATAGAAGAAACTGGGAATAGGACAACAAGAAAAATCGAAAAAGAGGATGTACTAAAAACCTGAAAAAAAAATGGTTGTTTAACAGATTTTGTAAAAAAAATGACAAGTAAGAAGAGGAAATGAATAAGAAAAGAATAAAGCCTCTACATGCGTTTTAGGAATAATGTGTTCGGAGCTGCATACTTATTTTTCTTTTTCCCTGTTATCTACGTCATTTGGTTTCTGGTTAATAGTTGTCCACATCCTCTTATGTTTTAACATTTCATTTGACCAATTAAACATAACGAAACAATGAGTCTTGGTGGCTGAGTGGTCTAAGTAGTCAAACTACTGTATCTCTAGCCTGTCAACACCGAGGTTGTGAGTTCGAATCCAGCACGGGGCAGGTGCACTTACTCCAATCACAACTGACTAGAATTATCAGTTGGTTCTCTCCGGGCACTCCGGCTTCCTCTACCAAACAAAACTGACCGCCACGAAATAGCACAATAGTGTTGAAAGTTGCGTTTAACACCAATCAATCAATCAATCAAACATAACACAACATCGTCTAACAAACATAATAGAAAACAGAGGATATGTGGTACCAAAGTCAATATATGCACAGGAAAAATACAAATTACCAGTGATTGTATTGCTGCTCCTTATCTCAAAGTCACAGTGAAGCCTTCAACACAATGCAGATAAAAAAAACTCACACCTCACTGCAAGTTTAAGACGGTACCATGCACCGGTTTTATGGGAAGTATTTGCAAAAATAATTCGGGTAGACTTTGTAAGATGTAACACCACCAACTCGGGTCCGGTCAACAGAACATAATGGAAAGAAGTACGTATTTAAAACAAAATGGTTCCTACGCATAGGTGCAAATATCAAACTACTGTGAAAGTACTTTTATTCGTGGTGTTACAATTTTCGTGGTATTTATGGCTGGCTTTATCAACGAATTTAACTATCCAACGAAATATAACAACTGTTGTCCTAGTCAGGACATGTTGACAAACAAAATGTAGATTTGACTATGTGGGTACGTGGCATATACACGTACTCTTGAGAATACATCAAATATCAGCAAACGCACTATGAACTATATAAAATATATCTTTAGTCAAAATTTAATACATTTGATTTAAAAAAAAAAAAAAACATAAACTGTACGACATTTATTTAACCTTTAACATGTTTAAATTCTCATTAGTTTTGGTCGATGAAATTCAGACTTCCGGTGATGGTATGCGATGATGAAGTGTTCATTTTATATCTTCTAATTCTAATACAAAAAAAAAATAACTTCATATTGGGCGGGCTTGCTTTTTTATTACATAAAAATTAATTCTACAATTGAAAGTACATTTGCAGCAATTTTTAGGTAACCGTTTTCTTTCAGTGACAATGTTTATGGCCCAAATTAACAACTTCGATGATCGTTAATCTGTTGATCATTCGATCTCGGATTAATTAGTGTCATCGCTTCTGATTACACGTGTGCTTCAATTAAAATGTTAACTTTTCAATTTCCTACAATCGAGACAATTTGTAAATATAGATGAATCAGCTTATTTCCGAAAGCAATTGATTTATTAAAAAATTGATGAATGACGAACAAGTACAATGAAGTAAGTGAAAATGAACACCTTATTTTGTAATGTCCCACAAACCTTTATAAAACAACATATGATTTTTTTCAAGAATCTTCGTTTCTTATGGCTTCAAATTCTTCACTCGATTTGTTTCAGAAAACTAAAATCCTCGAATTTAAGAACCCACGAACATGTAGCTTTTGCTCAAAACACGAAAATTGAAAACCAAGAATAAAAATACTTTCACAGTATGTAGAATTAATTTTTGTAATTTTGGAATAAAATGAAAAGGTGTAGGTTGGTGATCCTTGTAGAAGACCTTTTGACTGTTGATTTTGAATAATACAAATCTATGAATAAATGTTTGAACAACAAGAGAAACGCATGCAATGTGATATTAAACAAACTTATAATTTTATATAATAATATAGTGTATAAGTCAATTTTCCATTTCCATTAGTGTTAACGACTTTTTTTAGTGAAACCTTTGTTTTTTACCTGTTTGTGTGTTGATGGGTAGGGAAATTTATTTTCATGTTTGCATTATCCTCCAAGTCATAGATGAAAGAATTGTATTATCATATATGTCGTCTAATGACACGTTTTTTTTTATTGTTTGAGTATATGGCAAACAGCAAAACTGCAACATTCAAATTGTGGGGGAGATCATCCTCCAGTTTTTGGTGGGGATCGTGTTGCTCAGTCTTTAGCTATCTATGTTGTGTTTTGTGTACTATTGTTTGTCTGTTGGTTTTTTTTCGTTTTTAGCCATGGCGTTGTCAGTTTATTTTCCACTTATGAGTTTGAATGTCCCTCTGGTATCTTTCGCCTCTCTTTTAATGAAACATTAAAACATATTGAGAGAATAAGTGCAAATAACAATCACCGAAACAAACAACCAGTATCTAGCGTGTAATCATTATAAAGACAAATAATCTTATTGATATTTAGCGAGTTATGAATGAAAACGTACAATACGTACAATAGTTTGAGGAGAAAAGATAAATCGCAGTCGAGGAGGAAGGATAGATTTAATCTTGATTGGTAGCAATTTAAGACCCTCAGACAGATGTATGCAAATTTAAACCTGCAAAAATTCAGTAAATTAATATTTGAAACGGGGACGTCGGAAAAAGGCGTGGCATTTGATAACTAAATAATTCTGTATTAGAAAATAAAGAATATCAAAGTTCAATTATTAAGGAAGAAAAATAGACTGTCGGGTTCTTTGTGATATAACTTGAAACTAAAGACGTTGGTTAAAAATATTGAAATCAAAAGCTATTCATCAGGCAAGTGCTTTGTGGTTAATCAGTAGAGCTATCTGAATACTGTATGTCAGCTGACCAGCTATTTAAAAGTGAAATAACAGAAATATCGAACTCAAAGGAAAATTCAGAACGAAAAATCCCTTATCAAATGGCAAATTCAAAGATTCAAACACATCTAACGAATGGATGTCATTCTCTCACTTGTATGACAGTCGCATAAAATTCCATTATATTGACAACAATGTGTGAACAAAACAAACTAAGGTAAAAATGTCAAAAATAGAGGTACAGCAGTCAACATTGTGTTATAATCCTAATCCCTATAAACACAAACAAATATGTCAACAAAGAAAAGCAAAATGGCATATGGACAAAGCACATAAGTAAACATGAAAATTAACAGACTGAGTATGGAAAAAGAAATGGATTGTAGGTTTATAGAAAAATCGAAGACAATTATTTCGAAGTTAAAATTAATTCGAAGTTAAAATACATCAATACAATAGAGCTGCAAGGAGGAAAAAAACAAGAACACTCCAAAATATGGTTATCTAACTTCTACTTCTCAGAAGCGCCCCTCCTTAACATCAAATCCTAGATCCGAGCCTGAAACTATTTTGATCTGATAAAGAAATCAAAATATAAATGAACAGGTACATTATATTAAAAAAGTACATTTGAACAACATTTGTTTCTGATGTTAATGATGATTCTAATATCAAATTTTCTTGAAGAGAATGTTTAAATATGAATTCTTTTTTACACAAAACACAACTAAAAATTTTTCCAACTTATAAAGAAATGACTTCAAGTTGTGTAAAACATCATATTTTTATATTTTCATTTTTTTTTTAACGTAACAATATCTTTATTGCATATTTGCTGTAACAACCTACTAAGTTTACAGCTTTTAACTTAGTATCCCTCATGTTAGTTTACCTAGTAGTTAAGGGAAGCACTATTTGGTAAGATATAACTTATTCATAATATTAGTATCTATAATACAATTCATTCCACAAAGGAATTAAATAAATCATTGTGAATACACATACAGATCCTCGTTTTTTTTTATAACTTGGTTTTCCGGAACCAACTCCGTTAGCGATGTGATCCGTGTTCCATTTAGATTTGGGCACAGTGCTGCTTCGTGATCAGTAACCACATGTGCGATATCGGATGTTTCATCTAAGTATTATTATTATAAACAGGATGTAACTTATTTGATACACTTTGGTAAGTATACAAGGTTTTTTTAGTTATCTACTGATCTTTACTATGCCGACGTGTATATGTATTGCACAAGTTATATAATTTATTCATCTGAGATTACAAAGTATTTCTCTACACTAATTAATAATTAAGAACTTGCTGATACATGTATTTCTATTTTTGTTTAACGTTTGTGAATACACATTTTACAATCTAAAAATACAGTATGTTACATGTCGTGACTCATGCATGGTTGAACATGCTTACAAACGTATCTTGGACACATGCATGGTTGAACCTGTTAATAAACATGACCATATTTGGCTTGTGCACAATTAACAATTGTTCATACAATGTTCTGTACTTACTGTAGAGGTATTGTTTCAAAACATCAAACATAGATTTAATTCTGATTCATTTGATACTTTCCAATGAATCTATTTGTTTTTAGAATTATCAAATAATTTCTGAATTTTCTTTCTGAAAAATTTTAAAAATGATTATTTTTTGTTGTCTTCTTTTCTGAGACATAATGTGCTTTGTATATTGAAAAAGATATTATTGTTAATAAGTAATTAATATCAAAGTATACTGCGTCTTCAATTTTGTACTCTGTTACCAAATTTTCAAGGCTTAAAATGTCTTTGTCAATACCAAGAGATTTCATTAATTTCAATACTATATTAAGAAAATCAGTATTAAATGACCATTTGACAAAAAAGTGTTCATTTTTTTTACAATGCTTGCATAAGTTGTCCTCAGTAATTTTCTACTTTTTCAAAAGTTCATTACATGGCAGTATGTAGTGAATAAGTTTCCATCTGAATATTTTCAATCTATTATCAGTGAGATATTGAAAAATAAAAACAAAGTTATTTTTTTACCTTAGAATTTAATTGTTTCTCAAATATTTTTTCCCACATGAGAAAATCATTTGGTTTATCACAACTTTCTTTTAGTGTGAAGATTTTCCTTGTGCTCATTAAAGGAGTTATTGTCTAGTACATACTTTTTAAGTCATTTACGACATTAACCTTAGTTTTAATAGAATCTTCAGTACTAAGAGTTGTTTTCCAATTAATTGGTATTGCTTTTTTTAACATAATATATATTTGCTTTATCCAATTTTGTTTATATTTAAGTTTAGATAAGATGATAGTTTCAGAGATTTTACCCTGTTTATCAATGATATCATTTATATTGATAATGTCACTTTTTATCCTATCTTCCAAATTTTAGCATTTTCTGTTAAACCTGATATTATCGTTTCCCCACAGAACTTGTTTTCTAATTTAAAAAAAAAAAAAAAAACGTTCGGAATACTTTGTATTACCTCCTTTTACACTTATCCAATCTTTAATTAGTTGTTTATAAAAGTCTGGTAAATATTGTAAATTATTTCTGTCAATGTCGTTTATATTCTTTGAATTCATTTTAAATACAAGAAGAAGTTTTCCTAATTTGTTGAAATACAATTTGGGAATAATTGTCCAATTATCATTTTTATCTTCACTTAATTTCATAATCCAGCTGATATGCAGTGATTTTATGTATGCATTAATGTCTGTCATCTTAAGTACCCCTTCCAAAAAATCATTTGAAAGTGGGGATCTTTTTATTTTGTCTCTTTTACCTTTCCAAATAAAATTATATATTAAAGTTTTAAAATCTTGCAACATTTCTTAAGAACTAATAGTGTTTGATGCAACATATGTTAGGTTTGGCAAAACAAGTGATTTATGACAACTATTTTTCCTATAATAGTGAGATTTCTTTTACTCCAATCAGATATTATTTTTAAACATTTTTAAAGTTGTTTTTCAACGTTTAATTTTTGACATTCTTGTTTATTGAAACCAAAATAAATTCCAAGGCTTTTGATAGGTGCAGTACACCAATTTATGTCTTCAAATTTTTCCCGACAATGTTTCAATTGGCCTAGCCATCTCCCTTCAGTTTTTGTTTTATTCAATTTTAAACCTGAGAAAGTACCAAATATTTCTATTAAATTAATTGCTAGAGAGACGTCTTTTTTTTTTTTGAAGAAATAGAGTAGAATCATCAGCGAATTGGCAGATTTTAAGAGTATTGCTTTTACTGTCTAGTTTTATTTCTAGTCCTTTTAAGTTTTTATTTTCCATTATCTTAATTGTCATAACTTCTACAGCTAAAACAAATAGTAATGATGATAACGGACATCCTTGTCGGAAACCACGAGATGCCCTGAAACGGGTAGAAACCCATCCATTATGAATAATGCATCCTATAATATCAGAGTACATTGTCTGTACCCCCCTTATGAAATCATTTTTAAAGCCAAATTTCTTTAAAGTTTCAAACATGAAGTCCCATTCTAATGAGTCAAATGCTTTTGTAAAATCGAGGAACAAAATTGCCCCATCTATTTTAAAAGTTTCTGAGTAGTCTATGACATCTTGTATTTGCCGAATATTAAAACCAATATACAGTACAACCTGTGACTTCCTCTTAGTTATGCCCACCCTCTTGTATGATCACCATCAAATGGTGGCCATTTATTGGGGTATTCAATCTTGAGATGTTGGCCATTTATTGGGGTCATAAAACATAGGTTGATGTTTTATCTAATTATGTTACCTGTTGAAATCAATCAGCATTGAAGTTTTCAGCTTGTATGTTTCATTAAAATTTACCTGTACAGGTACATCTAACTCAGGTTTCTTCTCAAATTGACATTTCACCTTTTCTTGAAAATGAAGAACAGAATGTTTGTTTTAGTCTTTGTTAATTCATATCATATGTTGATTTTTCTGTCTTTAAATTTACATATTTTCCTTTTTTTCTAACGTTTTTATTTTTTTATGTTATTATTATTTTTTTATGTTATTATTATTTTTTATTTGTTTTTTGCTTCTTATTCATTTAATGTCTTCTTGGAAAGAATCTTGATTAGAAATGACAAAAATTCAAAGATAAGTTATTGACTAGCATTTGAAAACAAAAGAGAGAATCCCTTAAATAATTATTTTTTTCAGTAAAAAAAAAGTTATTGTACATGATGTACATGGTATTCTATTGTTTGTTTGCATTATTAAATGAATTATTATTAATTATAACTTAAAATCATGCAAATGATATGTTTAAAGGAACCATGAAGCAAGTAATTTAACAAGCCAGTTTGTTCACAAATTTAAATTATCAATATCATGAATATCAATCCTTTTACAATAAATTTTGTTAACAAAGTTGTACAATCTATTATCATGATTATTATTCAGGAAAACTACAAATATCATTATATGGTATAGGAATAAACTATTTTTGTTTATCTTTGATATTTTTCAAATCTCAAAACGAGTTTTGCATGAAGAATCACCAAAGAGACTTACAAAGAAATTATTTATAGAAAAAATTGTCTTGCTTTTTGAAACAATTGTAAACTTATCAAATATGTTATCTTCAGTTTGGCTAATTTTGTCAATTAACAGGCAAACTTTGTCTCCAGAAAAAATAAAGTACACTTCTGTATAGATTGTTACATTTTTATGGTCTATTAATTAAATCACTTTTTGTTCTGTGTATTATATTGTCGAAACTGCAGGACTGGCATATGCATGATATATATTCTTGGTATACATTTGCAAAGAATATTTCATTCAACTCAGGCCTTTTAGATAAAGTTAATAATTGCAGGGGCTTGAATGAATTAGATTCTTTAAAACCCTTGATTAAAAATGAAGTATAAGAAAAAAATAAGAAAATAATTTTGAAAATAAAATAAAAACTTGTGATAACAGTAAACTCAAATGCTTCACTAAGTAAAGAATTAGTGGTCATAATTTAGAAATAGAAAATGGTGAATAAAAATTCCTATAAAGGATAAAATTGTTTTTAAAATTAACATAACAACTTAGAGATAATCTATTTGAAAATTGTTTACCTTTTCATATTAATGTCTCTGACCAGTTTATGAATAAAATCTTGAATCTTATGAATAAAATCTTAACCAAGAACAAAAAGCAAAAGAAATGCTAAACCTCTATAACATGGTACATGTTTAAAAAATTGGCTCCTTTATAAAAGAAAGTCATTAGAACTGAGGGCAGAAACCTTATAACTTTTTTCCATGTGTTTTGATTTCTTATAGAATTGTTATTTCTTTGCATCATAATGTTTGTTTTGGTTTTTTTTGTCAGAAACTTGATTAAATTGTAATATGTTTATATGACAATAAAAAATTATCAAATTTTTCTATAATGAATATTTTGAATATACAAGTATTTATTCAATAGAGAAATAATGAATTGCCTAAATTTTATTTAGAATAAGTCCTAAAGATAATCTTAAACATTTGTTAAACAATGTTAAATGCAGTAAGTATAAACAATTTTGATTTTCGAATATTAATTTGAGAAACACCTTTTCAATGGGAAAAGGCAGGCGTTGTGAAAGTTTGCATTATATTAGAAGATGATATTCATTTATTATTCACTTGCCAAAAAATACATGTAAAAATAACTTAAATTGATAGAATTATTTAAAAGTTATAACATCAAAACAAACATTTGCAAACAGTCATGAGAAAATTTTTACAAAAAAGAAGTTAGGAAGCTATATGTTCAACTTACTAGTTTTATATTTCATTTTATTATAGAATTTTCTTGTCATAAACACAGTTATTAAATTTGACAAACACAAAAAGTCATATATTTTCCCTGAGACACTTTACCTGAAAGTTATGTAATTTTAACACTTCAATGCAGTCATGATTTCTCTTTATCCTTGACTAGTTTTTGATTAATACCTTGTGTATTAAATAAGCAGCAGGGGGTATAATGATGGACATTTAGGGCCATCATGGTGACCATATTTTTTATGGCCACCATTAATCAGATAATGTCACAGGTAGTACTGTACCTATTTTTTGACATATCCTTTTTCGGTCAGTATGTATGATCTTTGGTAGAAGGAGTTTTAATCTTTGTGCTTAGGCATAAGTAAGTAATTTTGCATTATAGTTTAAAAGAGTAATCGGTCTATAATTGTCTAGTGATAAAGGGTAATTTTTCTTATAAATTAAGGATATTAAAGCAACTTTCTGAGTCTTAGATAGCTTCCCTTTTTCATAACAGTAATTAAAAGTAGAGACTATAAAAGTTTTAAGTTCATCCCAGAATTATCTGTAAAATTCCACATTTAATGCATCAAGCCAAGAAGCTTTATTAAGTTTCATTTTAAAAATTGCATCAGAACATTCATCAACAGTTAGTTCCCCTTCACAAGTATTACTTTCACAGTCATTTAATTTCTTATATTCCTTGAGAGAGTCTAAATACCTTTTTTTCTTCTATCTCAGGATTTTTTGTAGAGTACACATTTTTATAATAATTTGCTTCTAATTTTAATAATTTGTCTTGATCTCTGGTAACTTGACCCTTATCATCATATAACTGGGTTATTATTTTTCTACTCTGCCTAGATTTTTCCATCCCTAGAAAATATGATGATTTATTCCCATTTAACCCGTGCCCTTATTTGATTACCTTTTATTTTCTCATTATAGAGTTTTCCTATTTTCATTTTTTATATTTTCTACATCTTGTAATAAGTTATTTTTGTTTTTATTATTGCATGTGTCTATACTACTATTTAATTCTGTTCAAATTTTTCCAACTTGCTGATTTTGTCTGTTTTATTCTTAGCTTTTGTTTTACAATAGCTGATTGTCTGGTCTCTTACTTCAATTTTGAAATTGTCCCACAGAATGTCAAGATCAGTTTTCATTTTTGCTTTGTTTTTATAATTTTATTATTTTCATAATTATTTCACCATAGTCTTCCTTTTGAAGAACACTACTGTTCAGTTTCCAGTATCCCCTTCCTTTTTGGCCTCTGTTTAAATTGATTTTTAAAGAAACACATGATTGTGTGATCTGTGTATTGTAATACTGTTGGTCTAATATCACATGAAACACAGTTTTTGAATACTTCAGGAGCTATTAAAAAATAATCTATTCTTGTTGACTCGGATCTATCTTTTTTACTCCATGTAAATTAAATTTTATTTGGATTTCTGTTTCTCCACACATCATTGAGCTTAAGGGACTTTATAAGTTTATTTAAGTTATGAACTATCTTGTTATTTTTTTTGTTGCTTAATTTTGCTCTTTGAATCAATATGGGATAAAATGTCATTATGATCTCCTCCTAGAATTAGTTGACCCAAACTGTTTTCTTCTATTACTGCGTGGACAGTTTAAGAAAAAGTATTTCTGCTTTTTTGATTATTTGGTGCATAAATATTAACTATTGTTATTATAGTGTCATTTATTTCAATATTAACAAGCAAAAGTCTTCCTTCATTATCTTTATAGTCATCAATAATTTTAAAGTTTATATTTTTGTTCAGCCATATGGCAATACCTCTTGAACTACTTGAACCATTACTTAGTAAAATTTTGCCTTCAAATTCAGTATATAAATTGTTTATCAAATTATCTGTAAAGTGTGTTTCTTGCATAATCTTTTTCTTTTATCAGGTTGCTGTAGGCCTTTACAATTAACTGTACAGAAATGAAGATGTTTGTTTAATACCATAGTTGGTGAGTAGTTAATTTATTTGTAACACCTTTTAGGCTTTTAGGTTCAGTAAACATAGGTAAATCCCCGTTCAGAGTGATAGCAATTAGGTCACACTTTATTTGACCTTCACAGAGACTATCAGAGGACATCTTTTCAGTTGTTTTATTTTTATCACTATTCTCGGTTTTAAAAGGACTTTAATCTATGAATCGACTTGTACTTTGTCTTTTAAATAAGCACACACTATTTATTATTCTTTTATATTTGAATCTCAATGTGTTTTTTTTTTAAATCATTACAAGTTTTACTATTATCATCTTTGTAAATAATGTTTATAAACAGTATTAATTTTTTACATGTACTTGTATTAAAAGCCCTTCTGCAAAAAGTATGAAATTGCCATCCTACATATTTAATTTGAATGGTTTTACATGTGTTCACAAGTAAATTGTTAGCACAGTTTGTTTCTGTTAAAAACATACAATTACAAGTTACATATAAAAATAAGACAAATTTATTGTTTTCTTTTACCCCATGGGTCATTATTTGGGTCATCCATGTGACTTCAAAAACAGACATTGACATGTACCTCATAATTTGAGTACATTCAGTGTCTTTTGGAATCAAGTAAATATAAGTGTATATGCACTTCATCTTGAAATATACATTCAAAACACATATAAAAAGAACAATATGTATATGCGCATGCCTGCACATACACATACATGTATAAATAATAAAAACAATTTTGAACTTAGTACAAAGTATAAGAGTCAATGTTGCTAACATATTTGTATTTAAGGTATATTGGTTTGAAATTGTGATTATACACACTTTTACATTTAGTTTGTTTTGCATTTTATTTATTTCAGGGTTTAAATTTTTGACAAATAAAATATTTTGAAAAATTGTTTGCTTGAAACTTAAAATTTTTTGCTTCATCGCCAAAATGTGATTGGTTAAAAATGTCTTATCTTTATTTTTAGGATAAGAAGATGATGACTGATCTTGACAGGTGATATATGAACATACCAATGAAAATTGGCTTTCAAAAAGTTGAAACTTCAAGTGATATGGATAAAATCTAAAATGTACAATATATACAGATAGAAGAGCTAGAATTATGTACAACAAATCTGTTCTGTGGTCGGGTTGTTGTCTCTTTGACACATTCCCCATTTCCATTCTCAATTTTAATTGCATTTTTTTTATATAATATATAATAAAATAGGTTTAATACAATGTTACAATGTTCACTATTGAGTATTGATAACACGTAGACGGATTACTATTTATTTGAAGTTTTTGATCGTTTTGTACTGTTGTTACTAGCACCGTCGTGAAGTTTTTCAGTAGGAGTCACTGGTGACTTTTTCTAGTCCACAGCTAGTTGTTGGTTTCACTGGGGTACCATGATTTTGGCGTTAGATAAAGTTTGAACTGTTGTGAATTTGGTGGTTTGCTGTTGATCGGAGCTTTTGTTTGGAATTCAACTAGATTTGCTAGATCATGTAGATGTATGTACAAGTTTATTATGTTCTCTGCGAGCAGGTTTGATTTTTGGCCTAGCCGCTTGAGGAATATTATTAGGTTGTTCTTAATTGCTAGTGACAATCTCTGTTAGGATTGATTGAGATTGTTGCAACTCACTTTCGATGCATGTTGTTAGAGTTGCTGTATTTGGTACTGCATCTACTGGTGGTTGAGTAGCCTCTAATCTTCGTTATCCTCTGCCTGAGGTTGTGCATTAGGCTCAAAATGCTCCATTTGATCTTCATCATGTACATTGTATGCTAGAGTTTTTTCTTGTTCATGGTTGGAAGACATATCACTTGTACATTCATTTTAATTTGTTTGTGGACTGATTCTCCACAGCTTCTGCATTTCCATTCATTCTGTCAGTCTCTAGTTTTGTGACCAAATTCCATACATTTATTGCATTTGATATTGTCGTTCTGTTGACCTCTATAAAGTATGGTGGGTCTGTATTTCCCGATCGGTATTGATTTGGGAATTGCCATGGTTAATGGGCCTGCACAGATGACTATCCGGTCTCCTGTCTGACAGTTTGTGATCATATTTTCGAATCTTAATCTTTCCCTGAAGTGTTTAAGAATTATACAGTTTTACTCCTCTAATGCTTTCAAAACTTGTCCATCATCTCCCAAGAGGGGTACATCTTTCACGCGGATTTTGACATCTGTAGAATTTTCCTGAATGAGGACACGGGGATTTCTAGAATATATTGATATAGATTTTCCTCGAAGCTCAAGCCCGTCAGAAAGTAAACATTCTATATCTTTTTCTGTATCTAGGAATATCCTCCATACACTTCTTCTTCTTTATAGACCTTTAATTGATCTTCTTGGTACTACTGCACCTACAGCTTGGTACATTTCATCTATTGTCAAATACAGACTTTTAATAGTGAGTTTTGGGAAATCTCCAAATATATCAGATTCTTCGATAAATACTGGCTTAACTGAGGATATAGAATCGGATTGTTCAGATTAAGGTCCTCTTATGAAAGCCTCGGCATACGACGCCGTATTGGATTTTTCTTGAGTGTCAAATTTGGTCATAATTTACAAAATAGTTATGTAATTTCAAGATAAATTCTTGAATTGCTGGTGATAAATCACTAAGGGAATGTTCTCTTTCCAAATTCAATACTTATCTTTACCAATAAGAATGTCTAAATAAACTAAATACACAATTTCTCATGAGATATCTACAGACCCGTTACCGTGGTTAGAGGCCGTAACTCTGTATTCTTTTCATATTTTCATTGTATAAAATTATAATTCTAAAAATCCCCAAAATGAATCCTCTAAACTGACCAACAGATTATTTTATTGGGAAAATATTAAAAAACAAAATGCATCGTTTAAAATCCAAATAAAATGAAACACATGCAATTTGTAATTAAACATCTGAGATTATTAAAAGTTAATGTGTATCAAAGTGAGTGGAGGTATGACCATACCGTAGCAACTGACTTAGAGAAAGTTCAATTGTGATATAACTTCTCCCGCCAGATCTGATTTTTGATTCACAGGGTGTACATTTTCTTTATATGTTTAGAATTGCTAAGATGGAATGCTTTCTTATGGCTCAAAACTAAATTGATTTATGATTAAAGGACTATCCTGAAGAATCCCAATGGTACATTTGTGAATTATATTCCAGTTAATGAGGTTCAAGTAGGAAAAACCTTATTTATTCAATTTGTGACACATGCATCTTTGTCATAGAAATGTAGTTTTAAATGAAATGAGCACCTAAATGGGTGCTCCAACATGTCTGATTTTGGCACATGTTGTTCTTTGACCAGTTAGCATCGAAAGGGTGTCTTTGATTTCAAATAACATGAAAAGGACAAATTTTATATCCAATTTAAATCTAGAGATTTCATAAGAAGTAAGGCAGCAAACTTAATTGAGAGAATGAAATACAAGAGGAAAAATCGGAAACACCCTTTAGGGGGTCAAATTGTCTTGCACAAGAATCTATCAAAAAGTTTGACACATTGTGAATAACAAAGAAACAAATTTCATTCAAAAGTGTATATCACAATCTATCTAATAACCAATTATGTAAAAACAATGTAAGAATGAAATTATAACCATTGAAACAGTCCTACAACTAAGCAAATCAAAATGATGTTGGATCGAAAATCAGCTTATCAGATACACAACTTAGAAAACACAAAATTTTCAAATAAATTTGTCACTTCAATTATTTAAAAATGTTTGTATGTTGATGAATACCACATGTTTGGTTTTCTTGATAATAGGTTGTAATCGTTGTATGAAGGAATTATTAGTAAATACACACCACTTATCAATATTTATAAATGCGAATATTAAAATTTAGTTAATTACAAGTATAAACATACTAATACAAATTAAAATTATAGAAAGTCAAATTAAAAAATTTCAATTTTTTTTTAATGTGTATGGAAATATAACTTCACAAACTTTCCTTCATCCTTTATAATATTTAATTTCTATGATTTGTTAACAAATGTTAAAATAAAACAAAATTTCAATTAATTTCATTGTTCCTGTCCTAGTGGTAATATCAGAAACTGGACACATTGTGTATTATCATCTCTACTGAAAAGAACTCAGTTTTTTTGTTTTAAACATCTGTTTGTTAAGTATTATTATCTGTCCCTTTATCAGCATGAGACGACAGATTTACAGCTCTAATTAACCATTTTATTATTTAGAGAAGATATGGGAAATTTTCACTCTGAAGGGCTTAGATGCAAGACTGTGAAAGAATAATTGTTCATTGTTCCATATCACTTATGAATTTTAGAGATGTATGAAAGTAATAACATCAGTTTAAAGTTGTCTGATAGAGGATGACAAAATCTTTGCATTGTGCTACCGTATTAACTTATTTTTGTTTGAACTAGGACCCAGTAGTATATGTGGATTGTAATTTAAAGATATTAAAGATTGCAGCAAAATAGGTCTTGCTATATGATTGCTGACTGACATGATAGAAAAAGAATAAAGGAATGTACTGAAAAAAGAATATTAATGTGTAATTTAATTTAAAGTGTTTTTAAATGGTGATTAAATACTAAATGACTTACAATTTTCTCTGTAGTATATTGTTATATCTGTAATGTATGCAATGCCATAGGAAAATTCGAACATCCACCATGCTGGTACATTACTCCTATCTGTCCAACTTTTTGTACAAATAGACAAATTATATTCATTAGAAATTGGTGGTTTAACAGCATTATCTGGTTTTCCATTACTACCAAACATTGGCCCTTGTGTAGCGTTTCCATATGGTGTAAGGTTCTCTGTAAAAAGATCAAATACTAAAAAAAACATAATATACTTTAATCTCTCTTGTAAAAGTCAGATTAGCTTTACATTCAGTTTTTATAGTTCTGTAGTGAAAAACATTTTAGAAAACACTTTTTCCTCCTCGTTAATCATCATGCTGTCTGAATAGATTAATCGAAAACAAACTTTGAATTCTTCCCCTTAGTAAAGCTTTACAGTTGAAATGGATGTTTTGTCTTAGGCAAGGTATAAATCAATATATGCAGATTTTCATATTAACGCAATACAATCATACCGGTTAAATTTATGTAAGTTATATTGAGATGAGCTGATTGTTTTGTGGTAAACATTGCTTTACATTTGTATTAACCTAAAAACAATTTAGTCCAAAACAACTTTTACACAATTGATAAACTTACAAAGATGTCAAAATACAAGCTTCCAATATAAATACCTGATTAACACTGGACGTCTAATTTCTGATAAAATTTGATAAGATGGAAAAATGGAATCCACAAAACACTTCATTAAAAGCTAACGATTGACCTATATGAACCCTACTAAAAACCAAGAATAATTTTACATCGCTACCTTAGGAAAGGGTAAGCAGATAATGACTTTCTAGTAGCAACCGTCGTGTAATAACCGCGTAAACTGGTAACCTATAATTGCTTAAATCCACGTTGTTTGGCCTGGCGGCTGGTTGTCTCTCTGGCAATCATATCATATCTCCTTATTTTATAGTGAATTGTGTCAGTGTTATTAAAGAAGGAAACCAGGGCCGCGTATCGAATAAAGTTTAAAATTCCTTATTATAATCTATTTTTCGTGTGTATATAAAAAATTTTTGTGCATATTTTGGAACTAATATTGATTCCCTCATTGGGTCTTTTCATCGGAAATAAACACCAGTTGTTGGCATGATACGGGTTATGTTCTCCTTATATATTTTATGAAGATATGATACTAAACCCCTAATGAGAGAGATTGTGCTTGATTTTCATATGATGAAGACATAATCATTCAATCAGTTTAATTGAGGTCTGTAGCTGGCATGTCAGTAACTGCTAGTAGTCCTTTGTTAATTTATGTGTCAGTGTCATTGTCATTTTGCGTTGTTTCTTCTGTTACCTATTCTGACATCGGACTCGGACTTCTTTTAAACTGAGTTTTACTGTGCGTATTGCTGTGTTTTTGTTTATTATACATTGGCCAGAGGTATAACATGTTTAACCCCGACGCATTTTTGCGCCTGTCCCAAGTCAGGAGCCTCTGGCCTTTGTTAGTCTTGTATGTTTTTTTTTTTTTTTATTTTAGTTCATTTATATGTTTCGGAGTTTAGTGTGACGTCCATTTTTCACTGAACTAGTACACACTTTTTGTTTAGGGGCCAGCTGAAGCCCGCCTCCGGGTGAGCGATTTGTTTTCGTTGCGTTTGAGACCAATTGGTGGCCTTGGGCTGTTTTATGCTCTTTGATCGGGTTGTTGTATCTTTGACACATTCCCCATTTCCATTCTCAATTTTATTATCCTAGATACAAGGATAAAAATTTTGTACGCCAGACTTTCTATTCCTGGAGTAGAAAATCTTAAGTATTTCAGGCAAGCTTTAAATGACCTACCCTGTGCAGTAACTGTCAACATAACAGTTGTGAGGATAAGTAACACTGATAACATATTAGGTGTTGTTTCATCTAACATTCTAGAGAGCTGTTCTAAAATATCAATAATACAAATGTTACATAGTTAAATATGTGTGCTTTGATATACAACATTAAAATGTAATTATGTAGAATAGAAAAGTACCATGACGTTATGAAGATAGTTTACATTTGTAATATCTCATTTAGGAAATTCAATGTAAGAAATAAATCAACGTCCTTCAATGACACTCTGCATTTACACCTGTTGCAAAATAAAAACAACGACACACGTACTATTATACTTTCAATGTTCAAGCTGTAACACATTATATATTTTGTACTTTACTCAAACATACCTTGCATGAGGAATATTTTCCGTTAAATCAAATGAAATACTTAATATTAAACAGGAAGTACTTGTTAACTACTTTTGTATATAATCAAAAACAACATTTAAACATAGATAAGTAAAACACGGAAATGTTACATTGACCTGGCATTGTGTTACATTGTATTTTACATCTTACCTTAGCCAAATACAATTACATGCGCTTTGTATTGTTCTCAAATATACTTTTGAACAATAGAAAACAACTGTGCTTGTATATCAACTTGAAATTAAAATAGAAAACGTATAAGGGAGTTTATAACCATGACTGTAAGCACCCCTACCCGCCAGAAACGCAAAAACAAAAATGTGCTGGAGGTATACATGTATCGGAATTAGGACAGACTAAACTAACGGCATCATATAATTATATTTTTACGACCTATAGGCAACGTTTTCACCAAGATTATATGTAATTTTAAAGTAAATATAAAAACCTATCCTTACTTCCCTGTTATACAAAAATATGGTATGATTGCAAATGAGACAAATATCAAACAGAGACCAAACGATCTGTATGTAAGCAACCATTTTCTAGGTCACTGTATGGCCTTCAACAATAAGAAAACCCGTCTTGAATAGTCAGCTTTAAACGGTCTTACTTGACCTAAATGCAGAACAATTTTAACGACATAGCCTGATGTATGCTTAAACAATGAACGAAAAAAGTAAAAAAGACAGCAACCTACCACAATCTACAACAACCGCTGAATTACAGGCTCATGACTTTGGACAGACACAAAGACAACATATTTGACTGTATGTTTCCTTATCGCAAGCTACCTTTTAAAACGGCGATCTTACTGTTGCTAACCTATTTTTCTTTCTGCATATTTCCGGATATTTGTATGTGCAAAAAAAAAAAAGATTGACGTCGTCAGGTATTCAAAAAGATTACAGAAATCTCGATTTTTAATGCGAGAGCATAATAGTTTAGGCCATTTTGTCCCTGAATTAATTTCAGAGTAGGACAAATGTCCGTGTTTAAGCACTAAGTTGTTTCAGTTACTGGGAGCATACTTTGATACTGTTAAATATTGTATTATTGGTACTTGTTTTGTTTTAAATTTATGTAGCAATACACAATTAGGAGTTTGGTTTCGTATGTTTGCCCCGGTGAATTTTTCAAGTATGAAAGTTATTGTGCAATACAATTGATTTTTAGATAGATAAAGAATATGACTTAAAAATGGGTTTATATGAACAGCAAGACTGTTTTTGCATGTTTTATAGACTAGTTTCTGTTTGACAGTCCGTATTTTTTTATCCGTACCGCCCATAGATCCAGAAATATTGTAATAATACATTAATATTTTCCAATATATATTTTACGCTCGAACTTTCAATTCAAATTTATCGAAAAATGAGGTGAAGTGCATTTGATTTTTATTAAACCTCTTGATGTTAATGGCTTTAGAAAAGGTATCATTCAAACTGGTTAAAATCCTACTTTGGAACAAATTTTTGGACATTTGTCACATTTTCAACCCCTTTGTTGCAAGATTTTGTATTTAATAAATGCAGATATTTTCCATGTTTACAAAACGAGTGATATTTCACTATTTGAACTATTGGAAATCTAATCTATGGAATATTCTGTGGCCATACATATGCACATACATGACACAAACAGTAAGTCTGATTTGTTAGTAAAGTGGGTAATTAAAAATTATGAGTGTCAATTTTAAGTTTTTTTCCTAAGTGTATATTGCTAGCTTAATATTACGTTATTTTAAAGTAAGTGCGTTTCTGCTGATTGCGATAAAAACGGACAGTTGCATCTGAGTTTTTCAAAAAAATATTTTGTCAACGTCATCAGTTCATGTGCTTGTACCAAGTCAGAAACCTCGTTAGTAGTTGTCTTTTGTCAATATGAGTTTCATCATTCTGTGGATGACTGATATATGCAATACTCTTTTCAAAGCTGGTGTGATAAAGAGCTTGACATATTGTATAAACATCTCTTTATGATAGAAAACTGTATGTTGTATGTTCACCTCCTCATATCTGTTCGTTTTGTTTTGTTTTGTTGTGTTGCTGTTTCTCTGACGTACACCCCATGTTTACTGTTATTTTTGTACAAAATAATAAGATGAAGGCAAGTAAAGTTATAGACATTTACGCCCTTAAATATACACTCAATATTTAAAAGTCATTATGAATAAATAACATACTACAATGGCATTATCTATTTAATGAACAAAAATTACTGCTGAGGAATGAATGTGAAGTTGACAATTGGAAAGTTAAAATCCTCACGTTTGTAGATTCTAGTTTGAAGTCGTCCTTTTCAGTAAATATCGAGATACCTGATTCCAGGTATTGGGCGACGGTCACTTTTCCAACGAAACACTTGGGTGTCACGTTATTTCACCCACAACCAAGAGTATGAATAAGAAAAAGACATTTTTAGAAATAAACTACCAAGTAATTGATTAATTTCTGGAGATAAGCAAGTCACTTATCACTATGCCGGGACAATTATATTACATGATTATACTTTCGTCACTACTGCAAAATTAGGTATAAAAAAGAGTACAAATCAGATAAAGACAACTGTCTTATTGAATGCTACGAGATATAAACACATATATATATGGGAATATTAGTAGTGCATTTAAAGTTGTCCTTGATGTCCCGACAATTAAAAAAAACCCAACTAGAATTGATAATGCACTATAACTACCCCATTTTGTAGAAAGGGTGTGTCTTGATACTAAAAAACCTATAAATCAACTGGATATAACAATAGAATAAGATGTGCACAATGATATAATGTAAGAAAGGCATGTTAATTAAAGTATGTTTAGTTGAGTAAGAGCTGCTGGTACAAGGTACCCACTTGTTTTAAAGTTTACGTTCGACAAAGGAAAGTTTATTTGATAGAGAAAACACACTGACATTATGTAAAACGATTTAGTCCTTCCCTAAATCATAGTTTGCTAAAAACAAAACTTCATACCAAGATGTTGATGTTGGTTTAGACATCTTTGTGTAAAATGTTACGACAGATAATCTATATCAATGTTTCATACTGATGACATCACAGTGACATCACAGCTGACATTTATATACTCAAGTGTCCAAACTATATCATATTTAAAAAGATTGAAGAATGTGATTAATCTTATACAAAGAGGGTGAAATCTTATGTGGCATCAATATAAACTCGGACAAAACGTGGCTCTCTTATCAACTTCTGTTTAATATTATAAGAACTGTAGTTGTGCAACACATGATACATAAATACATGTTCAAATCCTATGTTTACAATCTGTCGTTAAAAAATACAACACATACACACTAGTTACATAAGGACATGAACAAAACGACAAAAATATGCGACAAAAGAGTCCACAGAGGACACACATTTATGAGATATACGATTGAAAAGTTAAAACAATTGTGTGCTAGCAAGAGTGGCTATATTTCCGGCAATTTATATGCTCAAAATTATCGATTGTTTCCTAGTGATAACACATGTAACAGTTTACAATGTTTGAACTAGCGATATTTTAGATAATAAGGAATGTTCTTTCAGTATCTTTGGTCGTACAGATACGTCTCTTTGATGTATATGACAAAAAGAAATATGACATTGTTTACTTTATATCTAAAAATCCTACTGTTTACACTTCCCGGCCATTTATATACAGAAATATGTGCTCAGACACATCAACCCATACAAATTAATGTGTTCAAAGGTAAAACTTAGCTAACGACGGTATAGTATATAAGCTTCATCATGTACATTTATAGTTATGTCAATGAGAATAAAGAATTTAGAAAACAGAATGTGTATATATAATGTGTGTTGATCAATATTGGCCAACCAAGCATGTTAAGCATTCTTCAAGCTAGCTGTGAACAAATAGCAAACGAAGGAGTTAAAATTATACAAAGTAAAAGAGAAATTTTAAACATCATTATCAAATTATATTACTAGACAAATAGTTAAATGCATATTATCAATCTGGTCATCGCTCTTAAGGGGATACCCACCACTTGACTAAAATATATTAGGGTCGTTTGATTTTCATTAAATTTTGACTAAATATTTTTTTTGGCCTGTTGACAAAAATATGAAAATTTCAAGAAATTTTAACCACATAATGTACAGGATTAATTTTATTGGATATATAGCAGTTTGACGAACAATTATATTGATCATTTAGAAGCTTGATTTCTATTCACTAATAGTATGTGATTAATACGTTCGTCTGATTTTTTAATAGTTAATTTTGTACCCCCTGATTTCAATACTGTAATTATTTCTGAATCTAGAGCAGCAAACAACGATCATAATGCTGTAAACAAACAATTTCTGTTGACAATTCTATCTGTAGAACAAATGTAGAATGAAATGTTAATGTCTAAAGGCATTCAAAAGAGTACATACAGTCTTCCTGATTTTGTCACAAGAACACATGATGCAAGACCATTGTTCAATGAATCTATTTCAGAGTACGACAATTTTCAGCTTTTAAGTTATTTTAGGTTACTTTAAATTATTGCGAGCATGCGTTTAAACAGTATTGTTGGAACTTGTGTTTGTGTTATTTATTCTACATTTCGTGTGAAGTAAGTGATTTTTTTATATTTATTTGTATTGCGTGTTCTCAAATTATTTATTTCTTTTTTTATTAAAAACGACCTTTAATTTATTCATTCAAAATCTTTATGAGTACAGTTAAATAATACGACTGTCTGATGTCAATGCATTTGTGACATATTATATTTAGCCAATGATGTAAAGTAGTTATGCAAGAAATAAAAAAAAATTTCCATACACGCACTAAATGAAAAAAACACTGAACAATTCTTACTGTTATACAACACAAATTTGACATAGACTTTGTTTAGTTCAAGCTTCTTCAATACATTTTTTTTAAATAGACATACTCAGATTTCGAGAACTTGAAATACAATTTTAGGTGAAAATTCCTTGTTATAATACCATATCAAGTTTCTGAGAAATAGACGAGAACGGGAATAACATAAAGATATTTTCATATTTTTTTTGTCAGATAAATAATCTTTTTAACAAAAATGTATCTCAAGTTTCGTCTATCTTGTTTCTGAGAAAAAGACTTAATCTTATTTCGAGAACTGTAAATACACGGAAAGTATTTATGAACGATGTAAATAGCATAACAATGTTCAATATGTTATATAAATCATTTCATTGTTGACATGCAAATTAACCTCATAAATCATCATGGGAAAAAAATGTTAACATTAAAAAGTTGAATTTTATAACATAAAATCATTCCGTCACTTGAATGGTTTTATCGTTATCATAACTCGTTCACCTTTGGATGATACAATGTATTCTTGGATTTGGCTGCCTTAGAGATCTTTGAGGTTTAAACGTAAATTTGATTGTATTAATGTTTATATGTTTTAAAGAAGTTTTTAGAGTAACATTTATGGTACCAATGTTAATGCACCAGATGCGCATTCCGACAATTGTTGTCTCTTCAGTGATGCTCGATGTCGAAATATTTGAAAAGCTTTGGAAGAGGTGACCAAAACAAATATAACCTAAATTATAGCCAAATTCGGACATGGATCAGAGCTTTGTGTGCGTGAGATATTTATTCCTTTATTTCGAAGCCGCGTATTCGTCAACAATAATAAACGTATGACATTTTAGTCACTAGCTGATTATCGTTTCCGAATCCACTACTTTTTATGAATTCTCTAGCTTAACCGATTTCTGGTAAAACGAATTTCTATTTTACGTTTTGACAATGAATCACGAGAATAGCATACAGATACTTTCATATTGTTTACTTTACTAGCTGGAAACGATTGTTCCCACACTGTTCACGTCTATATTTTACAATCTGACAAGTTAATAAAAGTTAAATATAACTTAAATCGTTATAAATATGAAACAGATTCAAGTCGATTCTGCAATTGTTCAGAGAGTATATTCAACCATTGACAATTTGAAGAACCAAAATTAAGGCAACCATTAGCTATAAATCGAGATTTTTTGTTTTTCATTTTTTTTAACAGCATAGTTTAAAAATCTGAGATTGTATTCTAATGCATACATGTAGCATTAGACTGATTTTAGAAGTAATTTCAACTACATATTTTGATATGATTTCATTGCTACAAATGGATGCTCAATAGTTTTTATTTTCATTCCTTTTTACGAATTCTTATTTTCACTTGGACTCATAAATGTTTTTAAACGATTATATGTATTTCAAATATTGTGACATTTATCTTATTCAAATAAATGTCGAATAATGATTTGATTCGTTTATGTTGACAATGCACATTTTCGTAGTATTTTTCACAAGTAAATATTAAAATTCACAAAGAACCGGCAAAATAACAAATTCACTATATTGCCGGCGCCAACAAAATAGTCATTGCTATCGAAATATGCTATTGTTTTAATTAAGATATTTTAATCAAAGACGACAAAATAGCATATTTTCTATTTTGCCGGCGGCGGAAAAAATAGCCACTGCCTAGTTTAAAAAACCCAAAAATTTGACAGTATACTCATTTTCAGTTGTCCATTTAGCGATTTAGCTATATTCAATTAAATCTATCTGAATTTTGCATGTTTCTATCAATTACGTTTTGAAAGAACAAACACTTTTATTATTTTATGAATCGTGTTCTTGTTAAAGGGGCATTAGCTACGAAATATAGAAAAAAAAAGATTTGTTTTTATTCAATCATTAATGAAAGTGAAATAGTGAAATAATTATTCGCTTTCAACAGTTTGGTTCAGTTTAGTCAAAATAAGCAAAGACACATCGCTAATGAATTATTCACTTGCAAGCGGATAATTCGACCTCATTAAATCCGTATTCATGTGAAGTTCAATTGAGCCCCTTAGCTAGAGATGTGTTACGCATGAACTAGACGTGTTCAGCTATTAAAAGAAAAAGAATGTCAACATTGGAAGTGAAACAAGGGTAAACCATTTGGTTGACTGATTAGATCTACAAAAACTCATTTTTATACAGGTAAAACCGATAATATCAAATCAAACAGACCTAGAAAAATCCAATTGCACGAGTCTGCTATCTAATTATATCTGTTTATGTTTATATCGGTCAAGATGACCGTCGGTAGTCTCCAGAAGGTCGCCTCGATGGTTAATTAGATGGCGTCTAGACTAAAATACACACGAAATGCTGATACATACTATCGAGTCTATGCATCGTAAATTGTTTATTTTATACCTTTTTTTTTTAATTTGGATATACGTTTTAGTATGTAAAATATCGAATATGAGAATTGTAGTCCAATCGGTGAACATGAATTTGACAGCTAATGCCCCTTTAAGTTTTAAAGGTTTTCACAATTGTCAAATTATTCTTAATTAGCTTTTATCTTGTAGTCTTAACTAGTCCTACTCGTGGTTAAAGTGTCCATGTATTCCACATACAACTATCATTCTTATCTCGAAAAAAGTTTGAGTGTACTTTGTTATTATTTTTATTATCATTTGGTGAAATTAAACAGATTCATGCCTCAATCCGTATAAAAAAAGAAGATGTGATATCATTGCAAAAAAGACAAATTTCAACCAGATACAGAATGACGTGCATGGATTCATTTTAAAACGAATAGAAATCCATGAATATCAGTTTTTTTTTATTTGGAGTTGATTGTAACGATATTTATGTATATGTAAGCTGCGTCACTTCAAGTAATGTATTATCTATAACTATAATTAATATACCAGATCAATTATTTTCGTCTATATATAAAAAGGAGATGTGGTATGATTGCCAATGAGACAACTCTCCACAATGTTTGTTTTCTTTAAAGTGAAATGAAATGTGAACTATTTCTCATGGATATGTTATATTAACCTGTAAAAATGTTTTAAGAGTTTTCAAAAAGTTTGCTTAGTTGCAAAAAGTACGATATAAACAAATAGGTTTCAAAAAGATGAGCAAGATGACAACTGAGATAAACGTCAATGTGACAGCTACCTCACAATGATGAAATTAATATTCTATTCTTCAACTACACTCTGCTCACTGTCACATTCATCCATGCATGTGGGATAAATGCTGCATCTTCAAGAGAAGCTCATCACTTCTGGACTCCATGTGTGATATCCAGATTATGTCTTGTATACCCTAGATACCAGTCTAGAGGCAATGTGCGCAAATCAACATGTTCTCGTCCGGAATATGCATATTACTTGCCACTGGACGTTAAACAGTCATCCATCATCATGAGACAAACAACTCATGTAGTAAAATGGTGTGTTTCTTTAATATTCATTTTTTTCTTCTTTCCCAAAAAGTGAAATAATAGACGCGTAAATATCTTCTCAAAAGATTTTAAAATCTTTAAACATTTATCTAATTATTTTTAAAATCATTATTGTACTGTAAATTTAGAAGAGATATGATAGATTGTTTTTTGAAGAACGTCCAGTGGCAAATAATTCATGCATATTTATGACGGAGTGCAATTTAGATAATCTATTTCAAACAGGAAACAAGAAATAAACAATTGCTCCTTGTATGCATTCTGACCAATTATGCCGGCTATCCCGCGTGAATATCAGATATTTATTTGAAGTTACCCAAGCTATATGATTTTGTCGGATAGTTTTGTTTCATCTATATTTCAGTTTTCATTGAAAACAAATATTTGTTATGGTTGAATGTCACGGATAGTATACACCATGCCCTCTCATGGCGTCGTAATTTTCATTTTAAGTAAAAAAATATTGAAAAGCTTATTTAACCACTGTGCAATATGATATCAAAATTCTCACGTGGTTTCTATATGTCCTACATTTTCTATGTATGTTATTGTTCATAGTTCTGTAATTTATTTACACCATCCGTAGTAATTATTTAAAATGTTAACTTGGCATGCCATACATGATAGAAAATGCGGACGTGAAAGAAAGCACTTCATCAAAGCGTCAACATGATATTACATTCCGCGGAGGTTACATTTCGACGATTTCGTTTTTTAATAAAATACAAAATATGTGTATCTAAAAGGGAAATTTGTATTAAACTTTTATGTTGACATTCATATCGATCTGCTGGATGTAGAATTTTATGGAAAAAAACTACGGCTCTAATTTAAAACTGTTATATTTTTGTTTGCATAGCACAGACCGGGCTAATTATTACAAAACAACGTGGAAATGAACTTTAAAATAATTTGCAAATTCATAATTTTTATTTCCACCAATTTATCTTGTTTTCTATAAAAAAACAGTTATGAGGACGTATTTATCCGTGTTTAAAAACCTCTCCGGATCGGCGGTTAACAAAGCTTCACTAAAAACAAAGACTTGTTATTCCATTTTCTTCTTTTTTGTTTGTTATAAATAAAAAAAAAAATCATAAAATTTATTCTATTTATAGCAACTGTGCAAGTTCTTGGTACTGTTATTTCGTCACAGAATCTATCGTACCTCGGAAATGGCGGCGATGATTCAGGATTTGCTTGTTAGCAAAAGTTAAATTTTCGATGTGGCCACAGGCCTCGACCACGCTAAATATTGTTGCAAACTGAGTCAAAGTGTCAAACAATCAAAATGAGAGTAAAATTACTTTGGTCGAGGCCTGTGGCCAATGCGAAATTTAACCAGGAAGTGTGAAATTCAATAAGAATTTGGACATTTTTTTAAAAAGCGTTCCGGTTTGATTCCGGGTATTACGTCACATTAATGACGTCACAAAAATATAATTTTATACTATAATAACAAATAACTATATACGTAGATATTTTTTAGCTATAAAGGATCCACCTTATTTCTCTTTTATTTTTTGTCACCTCACAGGGCCAATATCGACACTTCGTGGCCATACACTACTGTAACAACAGCCCATGAAAAGGCCGTGAAATGTCTGTGAAATATCACAGGGCCGTGAAAACCCCGTGAAAATACCCCGTGACTTTTGTAAAAAAAATATTTCTAAAGGCCGTGAAAAATATTTGATGTTAGAAAAAGACCGTGAAATTTCAATATCCCCGGAAAAGGCCGTGATAATTTGTCCTTTCATGCTTAATAAAAAATATCACGGCCTTTTCACTGGTTGTTGAAACCAGTGAAAAGGCCGTGATATTTTTTCATGTCAATTTTTTCTTATCCTAATTCAGATTTAAACATCCCATGTGATTATTGTAATATGGTCTAATTATTTCCATTCACATTTTTCTAAATATCCTATAAACTTTTCATTATAAATATATGTCTGTTTAAATATTATTATATGCACTACTACTGTAAAGGACTGACTTTTAAATGGAACCATTCATTGTTATAATTAATGACTTTGTGCCAATAAATATTTTGTATTTAAAGAAAAGTATTTTGCTTCTCGTCTGTACATTATTATAAACAATGTAAACATTAATTTTAATTGGAACCGAAACATGTAAAAACGAGAACTTCCCGGAATATCAGACCGTATCCGGATTCGTGTTTCTTTTAGAGTAAATTGTAACATTTCCGCAAGGTTAACGCCGAAGGTCGAGTAATATTTACTTTATAGATGCAAGACGAGTGACAGCAAGTTTGAGGTAAGTTAAGTTATTAATATTTTATTCTTTTATGCATCATATCACCAAAATGTTGATGAGCATTTCCATTGAACTGATTTTCACTGAATTTGCAGAAACCGCGCAAACATGCATGTGATATATTCACTTATATTTGAGTCTGTTGCACTTGATTTCTTTAATCATTTCGGTTAATGTTTTCTAAGACTTACCGGATCCTTTAAATACGATTACGGTTTTGTTTTCTTTATGTATTTGGGGAAAAAAGGGGGGGTCCTTTTTCCCCACACTGCCCACATAAAAAAAAAATGACATTTATGTACAGTACACTACGTAGACATAGACATAGATAATTGGAAATGATTATAATAGCAATAAGTATCTCTGAAATGGAGTTCACTCTGATAATCAGATGCGTAACCCCCTTTGAATGTGTCGGGAGCTATTTAAGTATTTTCTGACTTGGCCGTCGGGACACAGAGTTCAAAAGGGATTAATCAGAGGCGTAGCAGGGAAAGTATTTAATATTTGTACGGCAAAATGTCCTTTATAGAAGGGTATGGTGAATGTGCCTGCAGTAAAAGTTGCTACGTCCCTGGCCCCTGTAAAATAAATAGCTGTGACTCATTACGGCCGCTTAGTCTAGACAAGTTTGGCTTTAGCCATACATATTATTACTTCAAAGAAACATTTGAATTTAATAGTCTGTCTTAAAAGTGTCTTTAGTGTTTAAAAAAATCTAAAAAAAATAATATAAGTTGACAATACAGAACTTCGTTAACTAATGATGCCATATTGGATAGGGGGCAGATTTTCTGGAAAATGGTATGAAAATATGGGAAAACCTATGCATGTTTCCAAGTGGCTGTTCTGTTTCAATGATGTTTTTTAGTATTTTTCATACCATTTTCACCTCCAGTATGAAAATCTGCCCCCTATTCAATATGGGGTCATTAACCGTGAAGTCCTGTATTGCATGGAATAATATTGTAGCTGTTTTAAGTACATGTATGTACATAAATGCCAAAAATTAATTTGAATATATAAATAGTTTTTGTATATACATGTATAATGTATGTAATGATTCTTTATTTATTCTAGGAATGAAGAGCAAAAGGATATAGCAGTCTTTATATAAAATAGTTCAGGAATCCAGTTGGAAAGAAGAGCTTTTCAGTTAAAAGTATTTCCTGGGAATTAACAGGAACTTCTATAAATGTTTTTCTGGAATAGTTATTCAAAAGGGCAGTGAAGTGAAGGGTTACATTAGACAAATATTGCTGAAGTGGTAAAATCAGACCCAAGAGATGTACAAAATTTCTACAAAACATGTTACAGCTGACTTTAGCTACTTAATCACATTGACATTTTTGTGCTTTTATGTTTTCTTTACATAATTGCTACAGTTCTATTAAAAATAAAATTTTATTCTTTGTCACAATTATTACTAAAAAAGTTTGATCACGACTTTTTCACGGTGTACATTTTTGTTTTTCACAGGGTTTCTACGGTCTCTTTACCCAAGTTTTCAGTTGGCACCTTTTCACGACAAATAAAGGTACTATATCTACATTTCACTGTCTTTTCACAATGGGCACATAATGCATTATCACGACTTTTTCACGGTGTATATTTTTTTTCACAGGGTTTCTACGGTCTTTTTACCCAAGTTTTCATGTGGCACCTCTTCATGGCCTTTTCACAAACTTTTCACAGCCTTTTCACGACAGTCATTCCACGGCATTGTCACGGATAAGTTTCACGGCCCACCGTAAATTAACCGTGACAAACACTGCAAAAATCACCAGCATTCTTACGGACATTTTCACGGCCAATCTACGGGGCATTGTTCCAGTAGTGATACTCCTTTATATTTGATGTCAGTTATACAGAAATTCGAATAATATGCATCTTGTAGTAAAGGAGTAAGTTCGGTAAGGGCCATAGTTGGCCCCGATTATAAAGTTCAATGTTACAAGATACAAAATGTTTAAAGTTGACTTAAAGCAAGTGAGAAATTTAAATAGAACCATTTGTGTCAAAGTTTTCTTCTAAAGCGTTGCTTTTTACATCCCAAATAGGTCAAGATAAGAGATTTTGGCGAAATTTAACAAAAACGACCGGATTTCAACCAAATTTAGGACCAGGAAACATAGAGTGCAGGCGTCGACAAACTAAATATTCATGTTAGACATGTAAAATGTCTTTACAAACATTATTTTAAAAGATCTTGTTTGTTCACGTATGCGCTCTATGTTTCCTGTCCAATAATCAATGGAAATTTACCCATTTTCATTGAATTATTCGTGGAAAATCAAAATGAGTACTATTTGTGACGTCATGAACAAAACGCAGGAACGTAAACTTTCAACAAAAAGGCTTATTTCCTATCTAGTCACTGTATTAGCTATGATTCATTGTGATATTGGTCAATAACTCCTTATTTGAAATTTAAGCTGAAAAGGGGGGCCATTTTTAGGCCTTATCGAACCTACTCCTTTACCATTCCTATGTCTAGTTTTTATTTTTTTTATTCCCAGTTTCCAAATCGTTGCCTCTTATCTTGTACTTCACTTAATTCTGTACTCTCTATAACTTCCATACAAAAAATCCCCTTACGCCTCACATATGCATTATCATTTAAAACAATACGTAGGCAGTGTCTTAAAAAGAATATGCCGAATCTGATAACGGCTTCTGATGGCTAAATATCGGTAAAACAATTGATCTGTACATGTTTAGTCAATGTAATCTTTAAATAGTAACAACTTATTTCAGAGAGTGGTTGAATAGTCAAAACATTACACTGCACATTTAAAGTTCATATGATATAATGTAAACTGACAGAATGAATATGTAGCGTTTTATTTCAAAAAAGGAGGGAAAAATTTAAAAGAAACTCTATCATCCTTATTTTTTGATCGATGAAATTAAAATATATAATGTCGTGCATAATAGGAAACTTGATGAATATTATCAAATACATCACACAAGTGTTATTTTGATTTCAATAGCTTATTTCAATAATGAAATACACATTAATCATGTTTTTATGGCGTGTTGAATAATTTTCATAGCATTACCTTTTTTTTTCTTCGTTATATAAAAAGAAAGAGCGTGGGTAGCTGGAATTTTTCATTTCATCCATTATTGGAAACAAGATATATGATGTGTTAGGATAATTTTAATAGATTAAACATTATATATCATGCATTTCTACAAAAATCATCTAATCATCCTTTAATATTTGAAGGTATTTTACTATCTGTTTCTGAATCTCAAGCTACAATGGCGATCTTCCTGTTGCAAAATTATGTTTTTGTCTGCTTATTTGTTGATTTTTGTAACTGTGAAAAAAGATTGACGTCAGCAGGTACTTGAAAAGAGTACAGAAATCCCGATTATAATGCTAGAGCACAAAGGTAGGGCCAATTTGTGCTTGAATAAAGAAATTGGTTCACAAGCTGATAACTTTGGCCTTAAAAAATCTGAATTCATTTCACTGCGAAAATGTGGTAAAAATTTGTGGAAAAGTTATAATAAAATGTGCAATTTATATGTTCTCTTTGACACATTCCCCATTTCCATTTTCAATTTTATTTGTTTTAGTTAAAACATATTTTCAATAAATGCGTCCTGGTTACATCATGCATAATTTAGGCGAAAAATCAGTTTATATATGAAACAGATGTACATTTTTCTTATTATACTTTTAAATATCATAATGTAGCTGTACATTCATAGACGGTTCATCTTTAAATAATAATGTTATTGTTAAAGACCGCTGATGACATGGTTGCTTTTCGCGTTGATAAGTTTTTCTCTCATTGACCTATATAACATGAGAAGATGTGGATTTAAACAACTATAGGTCACAAAACGGCGTTCAGCAGGTAGCAAAGCCTAAACCGTATGGGAAGCTCTAAAAGATCACGACATGACCAAACATGAAACAATTCAAACGAAAACATATCATTGGCCTAGCTTGTTTTTAACAAAACAATATACGAAGACCAATAATTTCACGACAGACAGCAACTAATGACAACACCTGAATTACTGGTGATTTGGGACAGACACATTTATAATGCAGCGTGTTTAAACATGTTTGTGAACGCTCACCCCTCCCTAGCCCCACATTTCGTTCTATATATATACGCGATCAATAAAATGATGTTAGGTAAAGTTATATACGCTTCCGCACTGAAATACTAAAATATTATTTAAAAGTCATTATGAATAAACAACATACTATAATGACATTATTCATTTAAATAATTATGTCGTATAAAAAATATATTAAGACAACATTCAACAGCAATATTTCAGTCAGAAGCCACCAGAAGATATATCAACTTATTAATTTGTACTTAACTAAAAAACTTACCTTTCATCAGGATCACCTTGATTTTCAATGTCGTTATCACAACAGGAAGTAATTTTGATTTGTCTCATGTTTCATTTCACCGAAAACACTATTTTGACAATGATCAGTAAAGCACACGTTTTATAAAAGAGGGACGAAAGACACCAGAGGGACAGTCAAGCTCATAGATCGAAAACAAACTGATAACGCCAAAAATAAAAAGACAAACAGACAAATAATGATACAGATGACACAACATAGACAACTAAAGACTAAGTAACACGAACCGCACCAAAAACTGGGGGTGATCTCAGGTGTTCCGGAAGGGTTAGCAAATCCTGCTCCACATATAATGTTATAATGTTCACAAACCTATTGTGTTACATTTGTGGCATCCCCGTAAAAAGAAGAAAAAGAAAAAGAAATGAAATAATATGGAATGAATTCACAGGAGGCATATCGGAATTAAGTGGCAAATGTCAAAATTTTACGATATTCGTAGTTGAATTATAGTGTTTAGGAATTAGGTGTAAAATTCATATTACATCAAATATATATTCAATAATATCAATCATAATGATTGTTCAAATGTTTTCTAATGGTTACAAAAATATTATCTTGAATTTTCAAACCTACTCTTTTATTGAATTCATTGAGAAAAAAGGAGAACACATTGACATTTTTTGTCTTTTGATCAGATATGTAATGGGCTTTGTAAATTGAAAAACTAACAATTGTTAAAAGGTAGTAAAAGCCAAAATATTCTTCGTCAAAAAATTTATATCTGGATACTAAATGTCTTTATTTTATCTTAAAAGTTATTTTACTCCTCTTTAAAACTTTTTTTATTTTGTTATAAAATTGTTCTAAATACGGACACAGTATAACGAAGTGATCATAATCTTCTTCTTGTGTACAAAAGTTACAAAAACTATTGTTTACAATTTTCCACCTGAAAGAAAGTTTCTTTGTAGATAGAATATGTTGTAGTAATATATTCCATCTAAATATTCTAAGTTTATTTTCTTTTAGATATTTGAAGAATTGTTTTGGTGTAACACCTCATCTACATTAAGTATACACAGCCATTTTTTTGGTCCAATAGATAGTTCAATTGTTTTATATATCAGAGTCTTATATAAAGTTTGTAATAAAATAATTTGTTTATTTTTATATTAACAGTGCTTTTTATAGAATTTTCCGACTTTAAAACTGCTGCCCAGTCTTTTGGTATTGATTTCTTTATCAAATTAATTTCAACTATCCAGTTTGGTTAATTTTTTTAGTTTATTCAAAATGACATCTTGTGAAATGCAGCCTTTTTACTGTTAAGTCTGTTTTTTTGTGATATCCATTTGACGTGACTCTGTACTTATGCATCCCGTCATACATTGAACGACAAAATTATTTGATTTCTACGTGTGTGACGTCAAACGCGCGATTCTACGTCAAAGTTAATGTTAATCTAACCATGTGTCTGTCAGGGTACGGATTCGGTCCCAGTACTTAAATTCTTTCAATCCTTTATTGGTGGTTTTTACATATATAATAAAATCGTATAATAAAAAAGCAAAATGAGGTTGTTAAATTTGATGTATGCCTTTTTACTTTTACTGTTAAGTCTGTTTTTGTGATATGCATTTGACGTGACTCTGAACTTATGCATCCCGTAATACATTGAACGACAAAATTATTTTATTTCTACCTGTGTGACGTCAAACGCGCGATTCAACGTCAAAGTTAATGTTAATCTAACCATGTGTCTGTCAGGGTAAGGATTCAGTCCCAGTACTTAAAATCTTTTAATCCTTTATGGGTGGATTTTATATATATAAATAAAATCGTATAATAAAAAAGTAAAATGAGGTTGTTAAATTTGATGTATGCCTTTTTGTGCTTCTTTGTTACGTTTATTTGTTTTTATAGTGATTAAGATGATAACACAATGTTGACTGCTGTACCCCTATTTTTGACATTTTTACCTATTGTGTCTGTTTGTTTTGTTCACGCATCGTTGTCAATATAATGGAATTTGATGCGACTGTCATACAAGTGAGAGGTTTAGCTAGCTATAAAACCAGGTTCAATCCACCATTTTCTACATAAGAAAATGCTTGTACCAAGTCAGGAATATGACAGTTGTTATCCATTCGTTTGATGTGTTTGAGCTTTTGATTTTGCCATTTGATTAGGAACTTTCCTTTTTGAATTTTCCTCGGATTTAAGTATTTTTGTGATTTTACTTTTCATTTATGATATCAAGTACATAAATAGGATCGCTTTTAATCCATTTTCTTTTAAACTATAGCTATATCTTCAAATTTAATAAATTTATTGTTCCATAATATTTGTGTTCTTATATCTCTAAATGTTAAAGGCTTTATAGTTAACTCCTACCAGTTAATTTCCAACATTTAAGGATAGTTTTATAAACATCATGGATGTTTTCAAGGCTTTCGTCTGGCTTTTCCCCGCTGTTTGTTTGTAACACTATCCAGTTTGACCCAAATTCTAAACATAGTGCTGAGGTATAATTTTCCAATCTCTTTCACAATCACTTACTAGACTAAGTCTTTTAACCCACATAGCTTCTTATGTCTATCATATCTAATCCCCTCCTTTCATATATACCAATGATCGAGTTTCTTTTAACTTTATCTGGTTTATTATCCCAAACGAATTTAAAACAACTTTTTTTTCTATTTCTTTCAAATATTTCTTTGGAACTATACAGGTAGTTCCTAGCACAAGTATTGTTTAATTATCAAAATTTGCTTCCCAAAATAATAAGATTTCTTTTGTGCCAATAACAAAATGATTTATTCATCTATTCAATTTTAATTTCCCAATGTAGTTTTTCACATTCCTCTTTACAGTGCCCAACATATATGCCAAGAGTTTTAACTGGTCCATCACTCCAGTTGATTCTCTCAATTTTGCCTTTACATGATTTTAGCTTTCCTACCAATAACCCCTCTGTATTATTTCTGTTTAATTTCAATCCTGAAAAAGATCCAGTGATTTCAATTTCGTTCATAGCTAATTGAACGTCGTATTTGGAACAACAAAATAAAATAGTATCGTCTGCTGGTTGCAAAATTTTTGTACTATGATTTTTGCCATCCAATTTGAATTGAATACCTTTAAAATCGGTATTGGTTCTTAATCATGACGCCATGATTTCAACCGATAAAACAAATAGTAAGCCGATAAAGGCCATCCTAGTCATATACCCCTGGTGTTTTTAAAGACATCTGATATCCAACCATTGGTCTTAATACATGTACATATTTGAATATCACTATACAAGGTTTTAACCATCTTATAAAAGAATAATTAAATCCAAAATGTTTTAATACTGAAATCATAAAATTCCATTCTAAAGAGTCAAACGCTTTAGAAAAATCAACAAAGACTATAGCCCCTTCAATTGTGTATAAATCAGTGAAATCAAATTGAATAATATCTTGTATGTGTCTAAGATTTAAACAAATAAATCTATTCTTTACATGATTATCCAGTCTGGTCTTCTTTAATAAGATTTGGTAGGATTTTTTTCAATCGTTGTGCTAGAGCGTACGAAAGAAGTTCCATGTCAATATTCAAAAGAGAAATAAGACGACGATAATCATGTATTGACAGTCTTTTTTTGAATAATAGTGTTAATACTCTTGTACAGTCCGTGTAACGTAAAAGTTAACAAAACGAACGATGCCCGAATCATGTACGGACGATTCCCGAACGATGACAGTACGCTACCCGAACGGTATACGAATGCAAACGAAACGCTGACCGAACGTTGCACGGACGCTGAACGAATGATGTACGAACAAAACCATGTACCATAAACCATACCCTAAACGATAACATAAGCGCACTTTTATCGTACATCGTATGGTTTTGCGTACTTCGTTTCGTTTAGCGTATACCGTATCGTTTAGCGTACATCGTTTCGTTTAGCGTATATCGTATGGTTAAGCGTACATCGTTTCTTAGCGTGCATAGTTTCGTTTAGCGTACCTATTTTTTTTTAAATATAAAACTAGAATTGTGTTCTGTTAAATTTTTTATATAGGTGATAATTGGCTTGAAAATTTAGATTGGATGCATAATTCAGTTTTTAATCATTCATTAAATGAATTATAATTTATTCTGTCTCGATGTTGATCCAAAACTATTTACATAAAAAATTTGAAAAACAAACACTAAAATAGATTTAAACAAACTAAAAGATACGATTATGAATTTTGTTAGCCGTGGAAAAGGTGAATGTGCGAGTAAACTGCAGTCTGCAGGGTGTTTAGTCAACACTTTTTAGATTATATATATATTTCTATTCATCTATCAAATCAATCGAAAAAAACAAATATTCAAGAAATTTCATATAGTAGATCTTTCTAATTTTGAAAATTATATTTCTCTTGCTTCAATGTGAAACGGGCACCAAAAAAAAAAAAAGAAGGTGAATACTATCCTCAACAGGATGGCCACAGCTGCATGCGGGATTGTGTTTCATATAAACAAGGTTTAAATCTGCATTTGAAGAACTTCACATATTTCTCAAACGTGTATCATTGATATATTCAGATTTATATCACCACAACTAAAATAGGAAGTGCGTACTAAGAATAAATACTCAGTTTACTATTGTTTACAGCAATTTATCACATATAATACCATGTTAACAGTTAAGGTGACGGTATTTGACAGTCTGAAGGAGACAGCATCGAGGATTTAATAAGGCAGAGCTTCTGTTGTACTCAATCTTACTAAAGTTTTCTTTATTATATTTAATAGATATGTATTCGAGATGCAATAATGTAGTTTCCTTTTTTATATTACACCTGATCATCTATGATAGAATAGTGTCTAATGAGAGAATTTAACCATAGACAGAATAACGTAGAAATGACCAATTAAAGGTCAATGTACGACCTTCAACAATGAGCAAAATCCATACAGCATAGTAAGATATACAAGGCTCCGAAAGGACAAATGTAAAATACACTCAACGTGTTCTCAGCGATTGCAAAGTACTTTTTCTAAATTAATTAAGTTTTGAATCAGGTTACACACTCACAATAGTATACAGTAAATAGCCTTTCATGTTAAAATACAATGTCATACAACAAATGGAAGTTTTTAACGACCTTGACTGGCTATACAGCCCTTGCACGGTCACTACAATGTCATAATACTATGACAATGTCATTTACACTGTTCAAACATCACTGCACGTCAAACTTTGTACAACAGAAAAAAAGCTGATTGGACATTCGTGAAAATGTGTCACGCCCTCATCAATTGGCGTACATCCTATCAAGTACCTTCAGAAAGCTTCCATTAGAATAATTTTACATACAAGTAATTGTGTGTTTTATTTTCTAAACAAAACAAAATGTGCAATGAAGCCACGGATTCGTAATCTTCAAAAATAGTTCACAAACGGTTGATAAAATGTGGAAAGTCTAAATAGAAATATAACAATTATGTCCAGTGTGCGTTTATAAAACGGGCTCTGTTTGGACATTTTGAGATACTATAAGTACTAGTTTAATGTGTATAGAATTTTAGACGTCAATACGACTTTTGATCAGTTGGATTTTCAATTTCAATATAAAAAAAAAATGTTTTGGGTTTTCTTCTTTTCTTTCAATTTATATCATGATTCTTTGGATATTTCCCATTATCTTCTGATTTTTTGAAGATGAATAATTTAAAATTTGTATACCAAACATTTAAAACTTTACTCTGCATTTATAAATAGCATTGAAAGTACAACATCTTATAAACGATAAACATTGATAGATGTAAATGAGCCACTCTTTCTCGTGTTGAGATGGAATATGTTCGTTATTTGATTTGATGAGTTTAACAATCGAAACCTCTGAAATATCGTCTCACAACAATCACGAAAAATGGCAAAACTGAACTTACAACAGCGGACGATGATTTCTAAGTATACAATACTCTTGCAATGGATTTTTTAAATGCATTGTATAACTTATCAATTTAGACTTTTCTTATCCCGAATTACTTCTTTGTTAAAACTATAATGCACTAATTCATGGTCAACTAACCCAAGAAGTCAAATGAAATATCATAATCGTGGTTATTGTTTCATGATATGTTTTAGCCATCATTTGTGACTTTCAGCAAGTGACATTCCCTGTTGACCATATTAAACAGTGCACAATAATAAATTAACATATGCGTTTATACATGAGATTAAGAATGATCGAATGGACTAGTTTATTTCTACGGATTCCCTTTATCAATCGATGGGCATTCCATTCCCTTTTGAAATTACTTAATCGAATATGAAGACTCATGCACGAAGAAGTTTGTCTGACGTGAAAATACGTAGTCCCATATCTCGAGGCTACATGGAGACACAGAGAGTAAAATAAAAAGGCAGGACTACATTTACATTGAGATTATATACATTTACAGAAAAATGCAGGACAAAATTTTTCATCATAGTCCCTCCCCCCTCGTAAAAATCTAATGGTAGCTTCCTAGTTGATTTCGACCACGAGCTTTGTAACCGCAGAGAAAAAGTCAAGTGTAAGTCGGTGTGACTATACCCACCAGCAACATATGTCCACAAGCTTCGGGTACGTGAGGAGACTTTCTTGCTACGTATAAGACGGTTGATATTTTCTTCATTATGAGCTAGAACTATTTTCGACCTTCGCATCTTTTTTTTTTTGATTACGTCATTGATGATCTGATCACTACAACGGTTTTACAAAATATTCGTTCCCGTGAAAATTAAGATTTGTTTAACTTAAAAATTTCATCAAGGTCTCTTCTTAGGACATAAGCCATCTGTCTGGTTGGCTTTCAAGTCGACAAGATAACAGGTCCATGTATTCAAGTGAATTTAAGATTTGTTGCAATTCTAAAGTACAATGGGTAAATCAATCTTATCTTCGATTTGCCACATGGGCATCTCTATAAAGTAATACAGTCCATGCGTGACCTATAACATTAGAAAATGTTATGCATTTCATTGGATATTGTCTATTACAGTCCAGGCCACCTATAGTAACCTATATTAATTTACTTGTCTGAACGCGAATTTGTATAAAACACTTTGTTTGATTTTAATTTCTGAAAATTAAACTAAACTCTAGAATAAACCTTTTACGAACGTCGGGCTGGGACTTTGTATTTGTGTGAATTCGGGATTGACAAGTATTTAACTCTGGAATATATGATTAACCTCTCGGGATTCGGAGGAAAAATTGCTTCAGTAAACACTGTTGAGGAAAAAAAATAAGGTATTTTACTATCTGTTTCTGAATCTCAAGCTACAATGGCGATCTTCCTGTTGCAAAATTATGTTTTTGTCTGCTTATTTGTTGATTTTTGTAACTGTGAAAAAAGATTGACGTCAGCAGGTACTTGAAAAGAGTACAGAAATCCCGATTATAATGCTAGAGCACAAAGGTAGGGCCAATTTGTGCTTGAATAAAGAAATTGGTTCACAAGCTGATAACTTTGGCCTTAAAAAATCTGAATTCATTTCACTGCGAAAATGTGGTAAAAATTTGTGGAAAAGTTATAATAAAATGTGCAATTTATATGTTCTCTTTGACACATTCCCCATTTCCATTTTCAATTTTATTTGTTTTAGTTAAAACATATTTTCAATAAATGCGTCCTGGTTACATCATGCATAATTTAGGCGAAAAATCAGTTTATATATGAAACAGATGTACATTTTTCTTATTATACTTTTAAATATCATAATGTAGCTGTACATTCATAGACGGTTCATCTTTAAATAATAATGTTATTGTTAAAGACCGCTGATGACATGGTTGCTTTTCGCGTTGATAAGTTTTTCTCTCATTGACCTATATAACATGAGAAGATGTGGATTTAAACAACTATAGGTCACAAAACGGCGTTTAGCAGGTAGCAAAGCCTAAACCGTATGGGAAGCTCCAAAAGATCACGACATGACCAAAAATGGAACAATTCAAACGAAAACATATCATTGGCCTAGCTTGTTTTTAACAAAACAATATACGAAGACCAATAATTTCACGACAGACAGCAACTAATGACAACACCTGAATTACTGGTGATTTGGGACAGACACATTTATAATGCAGCGTGTTTAAACATGTTTGTGAACGCTCACCCCTCCCTAGCCCCACATTTCGTTCTATATATATACGCGATCAATAAAATGATGTTAGGTAAAGTTATATACGCTTCCGCACTGAAATACTAAAATATTATTTAAAAGTCATTATGAATAAACAACATACTATAATGACATTATTCATTTAAATAATTATGTCGTATAAAAAATATATTAAGACAACATTCAGCAGCAATATTTCAGTCAGAAGCCACCAGAAGATCTATCAACTGATTAATTTGTACTTAACAAAAAAACTTACCTTTCATCAGGATCACCTTGATTTTCAATGTCGTTATCACAACAGGAAGTAATTTTGATTTGTCTCATGTTTCATTTCACCGAAAACACTATTTTGACATGATCAGTAAAGCACAACACCCTTGTATTGTGTGTCGTTATTTTACTTACAATTCTGGACCAAACCCACACGTTTTATAAAAGAGGGACGAAAGACACCAGAGGGACAGTCAAGCTCATAGATAGAAAACAAACTGATAACGCCATGGCCAAAAATAAAAAGACAAACAGACAAATAATGATACAGATGACACAACATAGACAACTAAAGACTAAGTAACACGAACCGCACCAAAAACTGGGGTGATCTCAGGTGTTCCGGAAGGGTTAGCAAATCCTGCTCCACATATAATGTTATAATGTTCACAAACCTATTGTGTTACATTTGTGGCATCCCCGTAAAAAGAAGAAAAAAAAAAAAGAAATGAAATAATATGGAATGAATTCACAGGAGGCATATCGGAATTAAGTGGCAAATGTCAAAATTTTACGATATTCGTAGTTGAATTATAGTGTTTAGGAATTAGGTGTAAAATTCATATTACATCAAATATATATTCAATAATATCAATCATAATGATTGTTCAAATGTTTTCTAATGGTTACAAAAATATTATCTTGAATTTTCAAACCTACTCTTTTATTGAATTCATTGAGAAAAAAGGAGAACACATTGACATTTTTTGTCTTTTGATCAGATATGTAATGGGCTTTGTAAATTGAAAAACTAACAATTGTTAAAAGGTAGTAAAAGCCAAAATATTCTTCGTCAAAAAATTTATATCTGGATACTAAATGTCTTTATTTTATCTTAAAAGTTATTTTACTCCTCTTTAAAACTTCATTTATTTTGTTATAAAATTGTTCTAAATACGGACACAGTATAACGAAGTGATCATAATCTTCTTCTTGTGTACAAAAGTTACAAAAACTATTGTTTACAATTTTCCACCTGAAAGAAAGTTTCTTTGTAGATAGAATATGTTGTAGTAATATATTCCATCTAAATATTCTAAGTTTATTTTCTTTTAGATATTTGAAGAATTGTTTTGGTGTAACACCTCATCTACATTAAGTATACACAGCCATTTTTTTGGTCCAATAGATAGTTCAATTGTTTTATATATCAGAGTCTTATATAAAGTTTGTAATAAAATAATTTGTTTATTTTTATATTAACAGTGCTTTTTATAGAATTTTCCGACTTTAAAACTGCTGCCCAGTCTTTTGGTATTGATTTCTTTATCAAATTAATTTCAACTATCCAGTTTGGTTAATTTTTTTAGTTTATTCAAAATGACATCTTGTGAAATGCAGCCTTTTTACTGTTAAGTCTGTTTTTTTGTGATATCCATTTGACGTGACTCTGTACTTATGCATCCCGTCATACATTGAACGACAAAATTATTTGATTTCTACGTGTGTGACATCAAACGCGCGATTCTACGTCAAAGTTAATGTTAATCTAACCATGTGTCTGTCAGGGTACGGATTCGGTCCCAGTACTTAAATTCTTTCAATCCTTTATTGGTGGTTTTTACATATATAATAAAATCGTATAATAAAAAAGCAAAATGAGGTTGTTAAATTTGATGTATGCCTTTTTACTTTTACTGTTAAGTCTGTTTTTGTGATATGTATTTGACGTGACTCTGAACTTATGCATCCCGTAATACATTGAACGACAAAATTATTTTATTTCTACCTGTGTGACGTCAAACGCGCGATTCAACGTCAAAGTTAATGTTAATCTAACCATGTGTCTGTCAGGGTAAGGATTCAGTCCCAGTACTTAAAATCTTTTAATCCTTTATGGGTGGATTTTATATATATAAATAAAATCGTATAATAAAAAAGTAAAATGAGGTTGCTAAATTTGATGTATGCCTTTTTGTGCTTCTTTGTTACGTTTATTTGTTTTTATAGTGATTAAGATGATAACACAATGTTGACTGCTGTACCCCTATTTTTGACATTTTTACCTATTGTGTCTGTTTGTTTTGTTCACGCATCGTTGTCAATATAATGGAATTTGATGCGACTGTCATACAAGTGAGAGGTTTAGCTAGCTATAAAACCAGGTTCAATCCTCCATTTTCTACATAAGAAAATGCCTGTACCAAGTCAGGAATATGACAGTTGATATCCATTCGTTTGATGTGTTTGAGCTTTTGATTTTGCCATTTGATTAGGAACTTTCCTTTTTGAATTTTCCTCTGATTTAAGTATTTTTGTGATTTTACTTTTCATTTATGATATCAAGTACATAAATAGGATCGCTTTTAATCCATTTTCTTTTAAACTATAGCTATATCTTCAAATTTAATAAATTTATTGTTCCATAATATTTGTGTAATTATATCTCTAAATGTTAAAATCTTTATAGTTAACTCCTACCAGTTAATTTCCAACATTTAAGGATAGTTTTATAAACATCATGGATTCTTTCAAGGCTTTCGTCTGGCTTTTCCCCGCTGTTTGTTTGTAACACTATCCAGTTTGACCCAAATTCTAAACATAGTGCTGAGGTATAATTTTCCAATCTCTTTCACAATCACTTACTAGACCAAGTCTTTTAACCCACATAGCTTCTTATGTCTATCATATCTAATCCCCTCCTTTCATATATACCAATGATCGAGTTTCTTTTAACTTTATCTGGTTTATTATCCCAAACGAATTTAAAACAACTTTTTTTTCATTTCTTTCAAATATTTCTTTGGAACTATACAGGTAGTTCCTAGCACAAGTATTGTTTAATTATCAAAATTTGCTTCCCAAAATAATAAGATTTCTGTTGTGCCAATAACAAAATGATTTATTCATCTATACAATTTTAATTTCCCAATGTAGTTTTTCACATTCCTCTTTACAGTGCCCAACATATATGCCAAGAGTTTTAACTGGTCCATCACTCCAGTTGATTCTCTCAATTTTGCCTTTACATGATTTTAGCTTTCCTACCAATAACCCCTCTGTATTATTTCTGTTTAATTTCAATCCTGAAAAAGATCCAGTGATTTCAATTTCGTTCATAGCTAATTGAACGTCGTATTTGGAACAACAAAATAAAATAGTATCGTCTGCTGGTTGCAAAATTTTTGTACTATGATTTTTGCCATCCAATTTGAATTGAATACCTTTAAAATCGGTATTGGTTCTTAATCATGACGCCATGATTTCAACCGATAAAACAAATAGTAAGCCGATAAAGGCCATCCTAGTCATATACCCCTGGTGTTTTTAAAGACATCTGATATCCAACCATTGGTCTTAATACATGTACATATTTGAATATCACTATACAAGGTTTTAACCATCTTATAAAAGAATAATTAAATCCAAAATGTTTTAATACTGAAATCATAAAATTCCATTCTAAAGAGTCAAACGCTTTAGAAAAATCAACAAAGACTATAGCCCCTTCAATTGTGTATAAATCAGTGAAATCAAATTGAATAATATCTTGTATGTGTCTAAGATTTAAACAAATAAATCTATTCTTTACATGATTATCCAGTCTGGTCTTCTTTAATAAGATTTGGTAGGATTTTTTTCAATCGTTGTGCTAGAGCGTACGAAAGAAGTTCCATGTCAATATTCAAAAGAGAAATAAGACGACGATAATCATGTATTGACAGTCTTTTTTTGAATAATAGTGTTAATACTCTTGTACGCTGTAAATATGTAAGTGTTTGATCTTTATATCGAATATTAAGAATGTTTACTTCTATGTGATTATCTTTTTATGACACATCTCCTATCACCCTTTTTAATACTGCTTTATCTATATGATTTTTTTGGGGTTTTCCTTAGAATTCTTCACTGTTTACTGTTTCTGTTTATATTGGTTTATCCAGGTTTATGACGGGATTCTTGTCAAGCCGTAATTAGTTTTTTTGAATGTAAAACAAAAGAATAAATGAAAATAAATAAACACAAACCATATATAAAACAACGCCATTGCTCAAAGAAGGGAAAACAAACAAATAAAAAACAATTCACAATAACTCGAATATAAGAAACATGAAATCGAAGAGTTTTTTTTATTTGTTTTGTCTTTTCTTGATTTTCTTAAAAAAATATGTTGTCGTTCTGTAACAAGAAAAATGACAAAATTACCGAACTCAAAGGGAAAATCAAAACGGAAGGTCCTTTTAAAAATGGCAAAATCAAACACATCCAACATGTCTAACGAATGGAAAAAAAACTGTCATATCCTGACTAAGTACAGACATTTCCTCGTGTAGACAATTGTGGATTAAACCTGGTTTTATAGCTAGCTTAGCCTCTCACTTGTATGACAGTTGCATTGAATTCAATTAAATTGACAAAAATGTGTGAGCACAACAAACAGATAACATGTACTTTTCGTTATTTATCTTATGATTTATTGCCTCTTAGTTTTTGGCTAGTCTTGAAAATTTTTTGGTGAATTGTCGATATGGAATTTTGGTATTTTTTCGAAACACGCTTTACGCATTAAACAAGAAGGGATTAATGAAAATAGCACTTGTTATTAAGTGCGTCCAAAGCTTTTATTTCTTGGATGTACCTCCACTAAAATTTGAACATCTGAAACCCAATGATGTACATGTATAAGACCTAAAAAACTTGTAAGCTTTATGACCAGAAGGAACCTAAAACATTGCCACATTCATCTAGGTTAACTATGATAGACGGAGTTAAAACCTTAGTTTTAATATTTTCTGCATTCTTCAACGGATTATTTAAAAAATCTGTTATTAATTATGTCAATACCGAAACACTGACGACTGAGTTGATGATACTCTCTGGGAGTTTGAAATATAAGGTTATTTGTTTATTTTTGGTGTATCAAACACCATGTAAAATTGGGAGGAGAAGAAGCATATTTAAAGAATTTTGAAACATTTTCGTAGTAAGAAATAACTGGTTAGCTTCTGTCTGGAGGGGCTTACAATATTGGAATTTTGGTCAAGCTTGACCAGAGAAAATTGAAGACGCAAGTAACTATTTTAGAAATTTTCGTAAGTTTGCCTCATCGACTAAACCATGTACATTGATACAATTGCATAATGATGAATGTGATACATTTAACGGAAAAAAGTAAGAACAAATCATTTTAAACACATTTATTTAGCATGCCATGTGTTTTCGGAGGAACATCTAACAGTTAGTTTGGAGACAAAAAGAATAGAAAAAACATAATGATAATAAAAATAAACAAATAAAACAATAAAATCAAAATGGTCGAAACTGTGTTTATACGAAATGGCTTTACTACTACTTGATTAATTTATTAAAATAATTGTTATAATTATGGGGTAACGTTTTAGTAAACCACAATAGACACAATGATATAAATATATAAATATATATACCGATTAGTCAATATAACATGAACTGGTATGAATATATGATAAGTAAGTAACACGTTTTAATGTCGCTCTTATCTATTTTTGTCTAATACTTGAGATTTATAATCATTTGACGATTTAATCATTTGTGAAAAATTGTCATTTCATTTGTCAGTTTATTCTTATTTTCAGCAACTACCTTTTGAAGCTGTTTCTATGGACTGGTTGGTAATCGTTGTGAACTTAGCCTTTTGTATCCGCTAATTAAGCCTCGATAATCATTCCACAATTTATTGCTTCGCAATTCAAAGTCTTTACTGTTTTCATTATAGCCATGTCCTATCCTTCATTTTCAGCACTGCTTTGTTGAGGCAGATTAAAGGGTGTTTCCGAGTTCATTATATCCGTCATTTACATCCAGATAACTGTTCCAACGTGTATTGTTTCCTCATCTGCTTATATTTCATCCCAAACTAATTCATTTACCTCAGAGTATTCATCCTAACAAAAGATAATTATAATGATTTATACTAATGCTAATTATAGTAATTAATCAGTTTGTTTTATTAATGAGTCAAAGGTAATAATTTGGCATTCTGGGTTTGATTAAGTATGAAATTCAATGCAATACCTATTTACACATGCATATATATTGTACTCTTTAAAAAAATGAAAAACAGGAATTTTCGTGTTTCTTTTGGTTTTATTTTTTAAAGAAAATTGGAATTTTCAAAATATTGAATAAGCTTTACAGTAACTACTATGATTCGATTTGCTTCAACATAATGAAAGATTACATCTATTCGTCTAAAGATATATAATTTTAACAAACAAAACAAATTTGAGATTGTTAATTTTGGTCCTTTATTTATAGGCGAGTGACATTTTTTCAAAATGACGCCTATTTAACAACTGTAATGCACCCTCCTAACATACGGCTATATCATATATCATTTGAAAGCTAATTACCTGTACTTTCTGTTTTGCCCGGTCGTCAATAAATCGTACGGTGCAATTTTCGTTAAATCAAGGTCAAAGGTTAAAATTGAACATTCCTAAATTTTGACAGAATTAAACAAAATGCCATTTTCTGTTAATTGTATGGAATATTTTTTTCTAAAAAATATCTGAACCTTATAAAACAAGTTACCATAAGTCCAAATCAAATGCAACCTTAAGTGTTGATCGCGCTAATTTACAGAAAATTGCATTTCTTAAAAAAAAACTTCAATACAATCTAAATGTTTTCTTAAGTTTTCATACTTGTATGTCAAAAATAGAATAGATTTATCGTTTATAGGCCAAAGGAATTTTTTCATCATTTTAAACTGCAATTTATATGATATAGGTCAAGATGCAGCCTTCTAATGAATCTTTTGCAGTTGCCCAAAAAAACACCATCTGCAAATGGGGATCATTTTGCTTTTATTGGCTAGATAATATTGCCAATATCGGCAGATAATGATCAACCATATTTAAAAAAAAGGGCAATAGAAGAACTTTAAAGAACAAAAAAAGGTATATTTGGTAAAAAATTAGTTTTCCGATGTGGAAAGACATGTGACGAAGTTTATTGTCGTTCAATGTTCGAATGAAAACTGTTTGTGCCATGCGCTTTTCAATATCAAATCTGGTTAATTCCTTTAAATGTTAGACCATTATTATATACTGTATTAGTTGTTTTATTAAATATGACTGAAAATTAATAGTTCAGATTAAGTTAGATTGAATATCCTTCCTGAGCAACTGTAATCACCATACTGGTTTATGTAGTGTTCGCACATTTCGGTATAGTGTTTTAAGATGTTTTGTTTGTCTGACTTACTTTTTCGCCTTGGTCATGCTGTCATCTGTTTTCTTCGACTATGGTTTGAGACTGCCTCCTTGTTATTTTATTCCTTTTTACAAACAAAGAAAAGAAAACTATAAGGTTGAAAGCTGACGAAAAAAAGACATCGTACCTTAAAACTCAGATATTGATGCTAAATATAAAAAAGGTAAAACAAACAAGAAAAAAAAAACCGAACTACTAGTGAAAATTCAAAACGGACAGTCTCTTATCAATGACAAAACCAAAAGCTGAAACACATCAAACGATTGGAAAACAGTTGTCATAAACCTCGTTACTCTCTCTCTCTCTCTAGCAAAAAAAAATAGTTACATTGTAATGAACAGTATTCCTCCGACATTGCTTGGTAGAATTAAGGAAGTTCAAAGTGCACAAATAGATAAAATTGAGAATGGAAATAGGAAATGTGTCAAAGAAACAACAACCTGACCAAAGAGCAGACAACAGCCGAATGTCACCAATAGGTCGAGAAAATCTTGCACCCGGAGGCGTGCTTCAGCTGGCCCCTAAACAAAAATGTATACTAGTTATACGTGCAGGGATTTGTTTCATATTAGACATATCTAAATAGAGTTAAAAATAATAATCTCTTAAAATTTACCACTCTGATTTGGTTTTTCTCATACGATAAATGAGCAGGCGAGTCGTGATAGATCTGATTTTTAGTCAGATTGTTCTAACCAATGTTTTTAATACTTAAACATAACATTTTGTACGGTTTTTTTTCATGAACTTATATATCACTTATTATTGTTGTAAGATATTCACACCATTTGAAACCCGAACAAAACTAAAACCGAGGGAAACACATCAACTATAAGAGGAAACAACAAAATAACAGAAACACTGGAGTGCAACAAAAAAAAAAACAAAAAAACAAACGACAATGCAACAAACACAGAAACGAGCTATTAGATAACAACTGCCACTAGATAAATTCAACCACAATTTTCATTTCTCACAATTGTATAGATATTTTAGAACCTAATGTTATCCATATTTATTCTTAATGTACATGTGCTATCTTTAGGCTAATATGCCAATGTCCAACCAATGCTTAACAGATGATCTACTGAAATAGTGCTCTTTTTCTAAATGCCTTAAAATATTATGTGGCACATCTACATTGAAATTTTAATGCTAAATCATGGCCAATTAAATTTGAAATGAAAGTGGTTCAAATTCATTTACATTCCTGTTTCTTTTTAACAACTTTACTTGTAAAATTTGGCTGAAGTAAACATCAATATCAAAACTGCTTTGTTTTGTAAGAGGTTGCCTACTTTTACAAAAAGTAATTAATGCTGATTGGTAGATGTTTGTACACAGTTATTTCGTCCTTGGTAATAATAGCTATAACTAATATATTGTTGACGGGGATTGCCAGTTTTCCTACCAAAGGTCGTTGGTTCCTTGGGCACTCCGTGGGCCTAAACCAATAAAAACTGATCGCCGCTAAATACTTTAGTGGCCAAAAGTGCTGAACCGAAAATTGCGTCAAACACCAACAATTCATCAATCATCTTTATATTACAATACATGTATATGTAACTATTCAGAAAGTGTATGTATTGTTATTGCAAATTGCTAGAATTTCTATCTAAAAAATAATGTAAGTAATTGTATTTCCAACAGTCTCAATTTATGTACAAGAATAACGTAGTTTGATAGGATTAAATACCTTGACCAGGCATAAAGCACATTTCATTGGCTAGCTTATAATAATTTTCGCTTTCTCAGTCAAAGCCAGGTGCAGTATAAGCAACCAAGAAAACATATAAATATTGAAATATTGAAATATCAAAGTTTCGCTCCAAAACTTTCCCCTAAAACCATGAATGACCTGTGAATTCTGTCCTTTAACATTTTTGTACTTTTAAACTTTGGGTTTTTCAACCTTATACCGACTATATTCAAATTGTTTTTAAAAAAAAAGGTAACAAAGCTATATTTTGCAAATGGCGGAATTTTGGGCAACTGCAAGGTTGTTATAATTGGCTGTTTAATTAACAAGAAGCGAATTGCAGTAATCTAATTATGTCAAAAACATCCTTAGCACTAAATAAAGTATTTTATTTTGTTTTATGGTGAATAACAGTTGAATCACACACAAAAATTTTGGTTTTCATGCATTTTTGTCGTTTTCAATGGAATTTCTGGAAAACGACGCTATTTATTAAAAATCCGACATTAATTTTTCAAAGTGCTTTTGATAAGTCACTATCAACATCTATCATAACAGATTTCCATATGTCCATACAAAATATTTTTATTCAGAAGACAGAATATGCAAAAATACTGACATCTTGTAAAATTAGAAGTTATCTCACCTTGACCTTTCGTTGTGATTTGACGGAAACTGCACCATACGAATTTTCGACGACCGGGCAAAAAAGATAGTACAGATGTTGTGCTTTCGAATGGTATATGATTTAGCCGTATGTTAGGTGGATGCATTGAAAATAAAATTTTATGGTTGATGTCACTCGTCTATTAATTACAGACCCGTTTATAAAGATTGTATTTATGAATAAACTTTTATTACTGTTCTAACTTTTAATATTTATCTTGTCTTTTCTGAAATTCCAATGAAACGCATAAAGTCATATTGGTCAATACATTAATTGTTGTTCCTTTGGACTATTTAACGCAAGACAGTATGAACTATATACCGAGGTACACCAGCCGATAACAAAAAATTGGAATACTCGATTTCTAATTGGGATGACATATTGTTTTGCATTAATGGAAGGCGAAGATGGTAAGCCTTTCGTTGTTTCTTTAGAAGCTTCAGTACAATTTTAAACAAAAAGTGCTATCTTTATATTATTGATACTTTACTCCGAGTGTTCCTGATTTTAGATAGATCAGGAAATTTGTTATGTTATTAGATTATTATTGTGCACACAATGCCACTCTCCTCCGATGGATATTATTAACTACATATGAATAAAATCTCAATCAGCAACACTAAGATTAAAGGTGACACGATGTAACAAAATCAAAACAAAGAGTAGAAGTGAATAAATCTTACAGAGGCTATCAAATATCAAATATCTGTCACCTTTGACACATACACATAAACAGACAAAACCCAGGAAAACAAACGGACATAAATAACAAAATAATGTATGTGACTATTATGATTAAGTCCTTTTTCTTCATACAACTACTAACGTTTCCAAATGTTTACACATCGCTGATTTTTAAATGTTTAGGTTGGAGTGTTCCAGATGAAGATATATCCAGAAAAGTGCTTCGGACGCGCGAAATGTAAATGATTTTTACATACAAATGTAAATTTGTATATACAAAAACTGACTCCTTTACACATGTATTTTTATGAATAATTATTCTAAACCTACTAGTCATTTATAATCACTTGTTGGACCTTGGGGAGAAGTATCTCTTTTGCTTTTTTGCATATATAAATCCGCAGTCATTCTGGTCAGAATAGAAAGAAGGCTTTTAGTAGAGAAAACGCATACTCTCTTTATCTTTGTATAAATTACCTATTTGATCTCGTCTTCAATACACATGCAATAGTCTCTACTAAAGATTAGGCAAAGAACTTTCAATCGATCTATCATCAATTAACCATGTTCAATAAATGATACCACTTGTTATATTTTAGATACACATTACCATGAATAACATATAGCTTCATTAATGCTTCAGGTGAAAATGTGTGAGACCTACAACAAACACGGAAGGCCTTTATAAATATTCGAAAAAGACTGGAGGTAGTGTAGTTTGAATTTGATGTGTTATTTAATACAATGCTACACATTAATGATTTATTGGTGGTCTCGCAATAAATGGCATTTTGGTCCAATACACAAGGAGATGTGATATCATTGCCAAACAGACAACTATCCAAAATTGACCAAGAGGATGTAAACAACAGTACATATAAGTCACCATACGGCCTTCAAGTTCGTTATAGGATATTTTCGTAGGGATGTTAGGATGGTCATTATCCGGATTTTCATAATAGAGATATTCGACTAGTGGAATATTTGAAACATTGGTCACATAAAATTTAAATCAATTTAACAGTAATTGTAAAAATAGAGAAAGAAATACATTTGAGTACGAAATCCAGTTTCCATTTCTGTGGAAAGTAAAGCAAAAAAAAAAAAAAACGGCTGCAACTGGAAAATAACTCTAGATATGAGCCCAACTTTTATGGGTAATATCAATGAATGCGTCTTTTTTAAATATTTACCAGATTTTCAGTGTACTTTTTTTTTCCATTGTATTGCCCATCCTTCCACTTGTGGTTTTAATTGGTTCCTTGTTAAATGCTTAGTTTCTTGGAAATATTTGGACCTTTCTTCCTAAAAAAATAATCACAAATCATTTTTTAAACCCGTATTCTTCGTCACTACTTTACATTTTCATGGTTGACATCCAGTTCACAAATTGTGTCATTGTAATAAAACTACAACAGGCATAAATTAAAAAGAAGGAATATCTTTTCTTGCAAAACGTTCATCGTTGTCCCGCTTGTTGCAAAGCCCATGGCGAAGATAGAAGTGCAAAGAGAGCATTATATGGATGATCAAGGGCAAATGTTTCCCTCGTAATCATTTTATTTTTTTTTTCTTTATGTACCTACATGTAGTTTTTGCAGTTGAACATATGTTTATAATCGACTCTGTCACTTAATAAAGAAAAAGAAAATGTCTATTGTTTTCTGAATATTTTCAAATTAGAATGACTATTGTAGTGTTCTTCGTCAGAAATTATATTCTACATATTAATGGAGAATGATCATTTCAGTTTCATTTGATTAAAAACTATGTGCACATTCTCATACTATTATATTATAGATGTGTGCCATTTAACTTGTCAAACTCCCATCATTACTTCCTTGCTTACAATTATTTTTGAATTCTAGAATCCTATGTTTATTCAAAATTTTTCAACGATTCCAACTTAAACATGTTAAATTCAGATAGTTTATACCCCAATGGTTGAATGTGGTATATAACATTGTCATATCCTGGCTTCCGCATCAAGCAGTAAATCTATTGCTTAATAGGACAGCTTTTTTTGGTTGTAGAGATACATAGCCATGTCCGACCAATAAATGACATTAATCCAATGCTTCGTAAAGAGGGAGTGCCACGATCTCTTAACATTAAAGAACCCTTTAACCAACTCTTTGAGGGGTTTGTTTATGCTGGTTGCAAGACAAAATGCCTATCCCTATCCTAAATATCCTCGTTTTCAGTCGTTATCTTAATTCTCGCTGAAACCATTTTGCAGAGCCTATCGATGTGATTTATTGATGTCCTCGCCCTGAATATACATGAACATTTGCAACTGGACGTTCAACAAATACCAATCAATCAATCTGAATTTATCTTGTGACGAGAACAATGGTCGGTGCTTCTTTTTGAACATTAAGAAAAAATTCAAAAATAATCTGAGTTCATCCTCTGTCAGTGGCAATCCGATATTTGTGTTTTTAAATTGTTTTGAAGACAAGTGTTTCGTCTAATGGTTTTTGGGTCATTGTCGATTTACTCAACGTTCAGTTTTATTGACTGCATGGTATCGTTGTACTAGTGTTTTCGTATTATTTACCAAGTAGGTAGTTGCAATAATACAACCTTTTATTAAATGATTTCTTACCACCTAAAACTGCAGTAAAACATATAACACTGTGTGAACTTGTTGTTATGGACCATAAACCATATCTCCTATTTTAATCTGAGGGATTGCTGCCATCAGACGACTGTTCCATTTTAATCTAGATTATCTTGGACAAATTGGCTGGTATTTTATGGCAGAAAAGACAAAATTAGCGTTAATAATAATAAAAATAATAATAAAAAAAACCAAACATACAGAAAACAAAATGTTACTCTTACATTATTACATTATGTAGTGATTTCTGTGAAAGTATGAAGTTGCTAAAACATGATGTTTATATACATGTACAGTATATTTTTGAGCTCAATAAAATGGAATGCACTGTTTAAGGCTGTTTTTTTCTTTTTTATCAACTATAAAAACAATATCTAGTTTAAGTACATATCATTACAAAGAATAGTATGAACTTTTTATTTAAACATATTTTAAACATTTTCCATCTATTACAGGTTCATCAAATTTCAATGAATAGTTAAATATACCTAGAATACAGCTGAACATTGTATTCCCCTTTACAATTATTTTAATTAAGGTAAGAATCTAAAATTAAAATAAACGCAAATAAAGAGATGAGAAAGGAAAACAATATATCTTAAGGTACGCAAAAGTTTAATTAAGACTAAAACCCAAACACATAGCACATATACAAACGATAAGTTATGCAAACACATCAATGTGAATATATGTACATTATGTTATGTACATTTAAAGCTTTAAATGTTATAGCAACATAATGTTAGTTATAGTAAAAATAAAGTGACACTTAAAATCTCCATAGCAGATAAGCTTTTTGACAGAATGTTCTCTAAATCAAATCGTTTTCTGTGGTAAAAAATATTTAATTTGCAATTGATAGCTCTTCCAGTGTTTTGCAAAGGTCAACTGCTAAGTACTCGACTTCGTGGGTACTTGGAGATTTAAATAGGCATGACATTAAAATATGAATATGTATTATGAGGTACTAACTAATCTAAAATTATGATTAAATATAGAATAATAGCTCAAGATACATTCGGTTATTTTACCCTTAAATTTAGGTACACTATATACTATCCATGTTATCTATGTATGTGTGAGTATACATTGACACTAATTAGAGTAAAATGAAGTCAAAATTTAATCAATCTACATACAAGTAGATATGTTTTTAAATTTTTATTTAGAACAGATTGTCATTGCCTCCTCAAATAAACCATAGTGTGTTTCAATCCAAGTATTGGAATTAATATGCTTTTACATATATTGCCCATTTCTTAGGAAAAAATATTTGTTGTAGGCAACATCTTATAATGGCTTTACCGATACGATATGTCTTTGTCTCAATAAACTAGCTACATTTTTTCGCAGTCTTAGATATTCAGATAACAGAAAATAGTCTGTACTACCAATTGACCAATTTTGTTATATTCCTGATTGTGACACTATGTCTGAGTGTATTCGCACGGCGGGTAGCGTATGCATGGCAACAAAAAAAAAAACCCACACACTAACACAGTTGAGACACACGATCTCACTCCTTTTGGAGTTCCGAAGTTTACCCCATATAATGTTTTTTTCCGGATTTGTATCTCCTTAATGTACTTGTGAGATCTGAACATCAGTAAACTGTTGCCCATAATCATTAAAAACAAAAATGCTAACATTTAACCAAGACTTACTCGAGTAACAGAAATGTCCGTCCCATCCAGTTACGCATCCTTCACTACAAGCACCAGTGTCTTTGTCGCATTTGTTATTCAAACAGTTCTGAGGATCACATCCCCAAACACAGGAACCGTTTTCAGGATAACAGTGTTGGTCTATACATTTAGGTGGACATGCATTTGAACAGTTTATTCCCCATGCACCTTTAAAACAGCCTACAAATATCATGTTGAAATAAACGGGTTTCTATGAATTTCCTATCATATGGAAGCTTTCGATACTTCTATAGAACATTAACTTCTATTTGATCAAAACTATCGATTGATGTGTTCATAACGATGTGAAATAAGAGAGAAACACTAGATGCAATTATAAACCAACAGTACGAAATACTGACAGACAGACACATTTAGACAATGCAAAAACGCAGCATGGGAGCAAAATTATTATCCGATACAAATCCAACTTCACAGGCATATGTAATGTCATTATTGTGATGATAGAGTAATTCCTCAGGACGCCATAATGATTTAGTTGAACGTTATAGAATATCTTTGTGTCAGGTGTCCGAGAAGGTGTTCCGCTTTCCGTAACCACATTCCTATTTCCTAGATTGACGCAATGCCGAATGCAAGTAACGATCGACATTTTTCTTGCAATGAGTAACACGGAATACAAGTGGATTAAAAACAGCAAACCTTTCCGGAGGATCTGAATTTATACCCGGTATTTAGGCAGATCGTGTTGCAAAATCTTTAGTTTTCTGTGGTTTAATGAAAAACGTGTTCTTTTCGTCAATTGTCCTTTACCCACGGAATTGTTTTCATTTCACTTATGGTCTTTGTTCGCCCAATTGGCAGGTTAAAATAACGTAAATCGTATATGATCGGGCCGTTGGCAGTATAAGTGTTAAGCAAACAATAATCATTCAATCAATCATCCATTCACCATGTTCATGTTCATGTTTCTGCAATTTGGGATATCACTAGTTATACAACAGATGTATAGTTTGATAGAAAGTATGTCTCCAGCGATGATTGAGGTAAAACTATTTTGAATCAGAAACTTAAAGCAAACAAAGAATAACTATAAAAAGTAAGATACCAAAAATACCAAACTCCAAGGAAATTCAAAACGCAAAGTCCTTTCACAAATGGCAAAATCAAAAGCTTTAAAACAACAAACGAATGGAAAACAACTGTAACAGCTTAAACAGCCATAAAATACATTTTGCTTTTATAAATGAGAAAGGTACTTTCTATATATGATAGTCTTACCATTAATGGCAACGTAACATAATTCAACAATGCCCCCTTTGACAATTGTTTCTTCTTCGGATCCTTTGTTATCGTAATAAATGATATAACGCCCAAGTTGATTACAAGTAATAGTCTGAGTGATGTTTGGATAAGGAGCAGGCAAAGGATCTGCATAACAAAGATAACCTTCAGTTGAAATGGTTGATCTGCATAACAAAGATAACCTTCAGTTGAAATAGTTGATGTGTTGGTCACATATAATCGAAATCCATTCATTCGACTAGCATCTGAAATAAAGGTTACCAATTTTATTTTATGGATGTATATTAATGTTATATAATTCAATATAATGTCCGTAATTTTGTTCAAAATATCTGTATTGATTCACTGGAAGGAAGCCATTTCAGAAGAAATTTTAGGAAATTTGGCTACATTTCCCTGTTACTAGCCTTTCCAGGCTTTTCATTTGTCAATTCTCTTCACAACAAGGTTGACAAAAACAGACATTGCATGATATTGGGTTTTCTATACTGTTTGTAACGCTGCTGTACAAATCGACACAAGCTTCAATATTAGAGTGTAGCAAGGCGTGATTTGGTTTAAATATGTTTAATACTTTGCAAATGAAATAAATAACTGCTGACATCTTCACTACAGTATTGTTTATCCCTGTTTTGTGTACCTGCGTTTTGTTTATTGTATTGTTTGTATCGAGTTAAATCATTTCCAGTCTTCTTTTTCCCTTTAGTGTACATTTTGCTATTCCGCTGATCGAGAAAGGGGGATGTTTTAAAATTTCTAAAAAGTAAGAAGTGGTTCTTTATGATTATGATCGTTGTCATTATAAATTAAAAATTGATTGCAGATCTTTGATAGTCTCTGTTAAATAAATGCACTTCTTTTTAGATGTAGGCGTTTAGAGCCTCACACACAGATACAGTCTGATGGTGAAGACATTTAGATGTCATTTAGTTTTCCGTTTTGTTTGGATTGTTGTCTAATTGCAGAAACGCAACGTCTCTTTTTATTCATTTGTTGCATGACATATGCAATGATGTACCGGCACCGTGGAAAGTGAAGCAAGACCTTGTTCAAACCTTATTTAATTTATAAGATTTAAATACAAATTCAAATTAAGAAGGGGTCACAGCTTTTGAAGAAAATTGGTAATTTTGGCCCCTTTAAGGCTATGTGAGTCAACACATTTCTGTGCTTAAACCAATGTGAAAATCTGTATCAAACTTAGCCACAATCAATCCCTGGGTGTCTTCTTAAAAAGGTGTGCCGCTTATGCCCGTTAAAAAACATGACCGCCATGGTTAGACATAGAATATAACGGTAAAATGAAAGTATTATATATCGAAATCGGTGGACGACTCCTTAAAGGAGATATTACCAATGAATTACGATTTTTGACTAATATTATATTTTAGCTAATTATCTCCAAAACTAAAATAGACAAAAACTTTTTTATTGTAAAATGTATTAGCAAGACAAGAGTAAAAGTAATCAATATAATTGTTTATATGAACAATTGGCCTTAAATATTATTTTTTGACCAAATCTATCGTTTTCCCTACTATCATGTAAAATGAAATCGACATAAAAAAAATTGTAACAGCAATTCAACTTGATGTATATACAACATGTATGCTATATGATTAATGATTCAATAAACAGTAGACAAAGCTAAAGTGAATCGCGCAACACATTTTGATAAACATGACGAAATCATGTCGTATATCTTTTCGATAACTTATATAGGCACATACACCGTTTAAAATTAAAAAAAAATAAAGACTTAGCAATCACCATCCGAAAAACAATTGGTTTTTAATTCTAAAAAAAAACGATCTTGGGTGTTCAGTTACTTTTTTATAAGTAAAACACAAAGTATGTGTTGCATTAGACAAACATAAAACAGTGTTTTTTTCGCGAAATCAATTTGTTATAAATCGCTATGTCTTCCAGCATACTAAACGAAATGCAGAGCGAGACACTGCGTATTGTTTTGCAACACTTACACTATTACAGAACTTGTTGTATGGACCATAAACCTATTTCAATCTGAGGGATTACTGCCATTAGACGACTGTTCCATTTTAATCTAGATTATCTTGGACGAATTGGCTGGTATTTTATGGCAGAAAAGACAAAATTAGCGTTAATAATAATAAAAATAATAATAAAAAAAAAACAAAAAAACAAACATACATACAGAAAACAAAATGTTACTCTTACATTATTACATTATGAAGTGATTTCTGTGAAATTATGAAATTGCTAAAACATGATGTTTATATACATGTACAATATATTTCTGAGCTCAATAAAATGGAATGCACTGTTTAAGGCTGTTTTTTTCTTTTTTATCAACTATAAAAACAATATCTAGTTTAAGTACATATCATTACAAAGAATAGTATGAACTTTTTATTTAAACATATTTTAAACATTTTCCATCTATTACAGGTTCATCAAATTTCAATGAATAGTTAAATATACCTAGAATACAGCTGAACATTGTATTCCCCTTTACAATTATTTTAATTAAGGTAAGAATCTAAAATTAAAATAAACGCAAATAAAGAGATGAGAAAGGAAAACAATATATCTTAAGGTACGCAAAAGTTTAATTAAGACTAAAACCCAAACACATAGCACATATACAAACGATTAGAAACGCAAACACATCAATGTGAATATATGTACATTATATTATGTACATTTAAAGCTTTAAATGGTATAGCAACATAATGTCAGTTATAGTAAATATCAAAAATAAAGCGACACTTAAAATCTCCATAGCAGATAAGCTTTTTGACAGCATGTTCTCTAAATCAAATCGTTTTCTGTGATAAAAAATATTTAATTTGCAACTGATAGCTCTTTCAATGTTTTGCAAAGGTCAACTGCTGAGTACTCGACTTCGTTGGTACTTGGAGATTTAAATAGGCCTGACATTAAAATATGTATATGTATTATGAGGTACTAACTAATCTAAAATTATGATTAAATATAGAATAATAGCTCAAGATACATTTGGTTATTTTACCCTTACATTTAGGTACACTATTATACTATCCATGCTATCTATGTACGTGTGAGTATACATTGACCCTAATTAAAAACAAAATGAAGTCTGAATATTATCAATCTACATACAAGTAGATATGTTTTTTAATGTTTATTTAGAACAGATTGTCATTGCCTCCTCAAAGAAACCATAGTGTGTTTCAATCCAAGTATTGGAATTAATATGTTTTTACATATATTGCCCATTTCTTAGAAAAGAATATTTGTTGTAGGCAAAGTCTTATAATGGCTTTAACGATACGATATGTCTTTGTCTAAAAAAACTAGCTACATTTTTTCGCGGTTTTAGATATTATTAGTGTAATTGTACGGCGGGTAGCGTATGCATGGCAAAAAAAAAACCACACACTTGTGCAGTTAAGACACACGATCTCACTGCTTTTGGAGTTCCGGAGATTACCCCATATTTTGTTTTTTTCCTGATTTGTATCTCACTAATGTACTTATGAGATCTGAACATCAGTAAACTGTTGCCCATAATCATTAACAACAAAAATGCTAACATATAACCAAGACTTACTCGAGTAACAGAAATGTCCGTCCCATCCAGTTACGCATCCTTCACTACAAGCACCAGTGTCTTTGTCGCATTTGTTATTTAAACAGTTCTGAGGATCACATCCCCAAACACAGGAACCGTTTTCAGGATAACAGTGTTGGTCTATACATTTAGGTGGGCATGCATTTGAACAGTTTATTCCCCATGCACCTTTAAGGCAGCCTACAAATATCATGTTGAAATAAACGGTTTTCTATGAATTTCCTATCGTATGGAAGCTTTAGATACTTCTCTAGAACATTTACTTCTATTTGATCAAAACTATCGATTGATGTGTTTGAACGATGTGAAATAGGAGAGAAACACTAGATGAAATATAAACCAACAGTACGAAATACTGACAGACAGACACATTTAGACAATGAAAAAACGCAGCATGGGAGCAAAATTAATATCCGATACAAATCCGACTTCACAGGCATATTTAATGTCATTATTGTGATGATAGAGTCATTCCTCATGACGCCATAATGATTAAGTTAAACGTTATAGAATATCTTTGTAACAGGTGTCCGAGGAGGTGTTCCGCTTTCCATAACCACACTCCTATGTCCTAGATTGACACAATGCCGAATGCAAGTAACGATCGAAATTTTTCTTGCAATGAGTAACACGGAATACAAGTGGATTAAAAACAGCAAACCTTTCCAGAGGATCTGAATTTATGCCCGGTATTTAGGCAGATCGTGTTGCAAAATCTTTAGTTTTCTGTGTTATCAGGAAAAACGTGTTCTTTTCGTCAATTGTCCTTTTAACCACGGAATTTTTTTTATTTCACTTATGGTCTTTGTTCGCCCAATTGGCAGGTTAAAGTAACGTAAATCGTATATGATCGGACCGTTGGCAGTATAAGTGTTACGCAAACAATAATCAATCAATCAATCATCCATTCACCATGTTCATGTTCATGTTTCAGCAATTTGGGATATCACTTGTTATACAACAGATGTATAGTTTGATAGAAAGTATGTCTCCAGTGATGATTGAGGTAAATCTATTTTGAATCAGAAACTTAAAGCAAACAAAGAATAACTCTAAAAAGTAAAATAGCAAAAATACCGAACATTCAAAACGCAAAGTCCTTTCACAAATGGCAAAATCAAAAGCATAAAAACAACAAACGAATGGAAAACAACTGTAACAGCTTAAACAGCCGTAAAATACATTTTGTTTTTACAAATGAGAAAGGTACTCTCTATACATGATAATCTTACCATTAATGGCAACATAACATAATTCAACAATGCCCCCTTTGACAATCGTTTCTTCTTTGGATCCTTCATTATCGTAATAAATGATATAACGCCCAAGTTGATTACAAGTAATAGTCTGAGTGATATTTGGATAAGGAGCAGGAAAAGGATCTGCATAACAAAGATAACCTTCAGTTGAAATGGTTGATGTGTTGGTCACATATAATCGAAATCCATTCATTCTACTAGCATCTGAAATAAAGGTAACCAATTTTATTTTATGGATGTATATTGATGTTATATAATTCAATATAATGTCCATAATTTTGTTTAAAATATCTGTATTGATTAACTGGAAGAAAGACATTTCAGAAGAACTTTTAGGAAATTTGGCTACATTTCCCTGTTACTAGCCTTTCCAGGGTTTTTATTTGTCAATTATCTTAGCAACAAGTTTGACGAAAACAGACATTGCACGATATTGGGTTTCCTATACTGTTTATAACGCTGCTGTACAAATCGGCACAAGCTTCAATATTAGAGTGTAGGAAGGCGTGATTTGATTTAAATATGTTTAACACTTTGCATACGAACTAAATAATTGCTGACATTCTTAACTCCAGTATTGTTTATCACTGTTTTGTGTACCTGCGTTTTGTTAATTGTATTGTTTGTATCGAGTTAAATCACATCCAGTTTTTTATTTTCCTTTAGTGTACATTTTGCTGTTCCGCTGATCGAGAAAGGGGGATGTTTTAAAATTTCTAAAAAGTTAGAAGTGATTTTTTATGATTATGTTTGTTGTCATTATAAATCAATAATTGATTGCAGATCTTTGATAGTCTCTGTTAAATATATGCACATCTTTTCAGATGTAGGGAGTTTAGAGCTTGACACACAGATACAGTCTGTTAGAAAAGACCTTTAGATGCCATTTAGTTTTCCGTATTGTTTGGATTGTTGTCTAATTGCAGAAACGCAACGTCTCTTTTTATTCATTTGTTGCATGACATATGCAATTATGTACCGGTACCGGGAAAAGTGAAGCAAGACCTTGTTCAAACCCTATTTAATTTATAAAGACTTAGATACAAATTCAAATTAAGAAGGGGTTACAACTCACATACAGAGCTTTTGAAGAAAATTGGTAATTTTTGCCCATTCAGGGCTATGTCAGTCAACCAATTTCTGTTCTTAAACCAATGTGAAAATCTGTATCAAACTTAGCCACAATCAATCCCTGGATGTCTTCTTAAAAGAGTGTGCCGCTTATGCCCGAATATAACGGTAAAATGAAAGTATTATATATCAAAATTTTTGGACTATTCCTTAAAGGAGATATTACCAATGAAGTACGATTTTTGACTAATATTATATTTTAGCTAATTATCTCCAAAACTAGGATAGACAAAAACTTTTTTATTGCAAAATGTATTAGTAATACAAGAGCAACAGTAATCAATATAATTTTTTATATGAACAATTGGCCTTAAATATTTATTTGTAACAGCAATTCAACTTGATGTATATACAAGATGTATGCTTTATGATTAATGATTCAATAAACAGTAGACAAAGCTAAAGTGAATCGTGCAAGACATTTTGATAAACATGACGAAATCATATCGTATATCTTAGTAGATAAATATGAAATAGGGAAAATGTACAACTTTAGGAAGGGAGCTTTTAGGAACCTTTTCTATTACTTATATAGGCATAAATAAAAGGTTAAATATACGGTTTAAAATTTAAAAAAAAATAAGACTAAGCGATCACCATCAGAAAAACAATTGGTTTTTAATTCGAAAAAAAAAACGATCTCGGGAGTTCAGTTACTTTTTCATAAGTAAAACACAAAGTATGTGTTGCATTAGACAAACAAAAAACAGTGTTTTTTTTCGCGATATAAATTTGTTATCAATCGCTATGTCTTCCAGCATACTAAACGAAATGCAGAGCGAGACACTGCGTATTGTTTTACAATACTTACAGTTTTCTCTGTAGTATATTGCTATATCCGTAATGTATGCTGTGTCGAAAAAAAAATCGAATCTCCACCATGCTGGTATTTCAGAATGAGTTGACCAACTCTGTGTACATATAGACAGATTATATTTATTTCCTATAGGTGGCTGTATAGCATTTTCTGGTTTACCGTTAACCCCTGATATCGGACCCTGCGTAGCAATTCCAAACGGTGTAAGGTTGTCTGGAAAATAAAAGCTAATGTTCATAGATAGTGACCAAAAATATGAAAAATACTTTCATCTTTCTTGTTAAATCGGAATAGCTTTTCTTGCTATATTTTTGTCATGAAAAATATTTCGGAAAGAGGCTTTACCCTCTTCACTACCAACATGATGGTTTCTGAATTGAGTAACTGAAAACACACTTTAAAACCGCAATTTGCAACTATTCATTATACACAGAGAAGGATGTTCTAAATTCAGGAAGACATATTTTAATGTATGTGTTAGCGTACCTACCTCACCGTATGGGAGCAAGACCGGATATTGGTACTAGCTGAAGCGGGGAGAGTTTGTGAAATTCTATAATCATAAGTAAGAATTCAAATTGTTTATGGATTTGTAATTATGGCATGTGTCTAAAGATTTGTATAATGATATATTGGGAATTGAACTGTTCTCTAAATCATTCGGGTATAGTAGACATTATCGTAAATTTAATCCGGAGATAAAAAATACCATACTACTATCTAGTACCGGAAAAAAAGAGGCACCAAATTCTTCCGACCAAGAAAATTAGCCGCTTCAATGCTTCTTAAGTTTGGATATATCTTCCTATTATTCAGGTATGACTTATTATAAATACACAAAACCATAATTTACATTGATTACCCTTAGAGAACTGTAATGTCTGCTGCAGATCTGCAACAGATCTCCAGCAGACCTGCTGCAGGTTTGCTGCAAACAAAAAGTTTGTAAGAAACCTGAAAATAATGTTTGCAGATGTTTGCAGCTAGCTGCAACCCTCCTGCAAACATTGCAGATTTTTGCTGCAACCTTGCAGCAAGCTCGCAGAAACAATTATGTTTGCAGTAAGATTGCAGGAAAATTAAGACTTTAAGGAATTTTCGCAGCTAGATTGCAGATATCTTTGACAATTCTAAATGTTTGCAAGATCATTGCAAGAATTACATAAGATAACTGAGCATGCCTACTGGTAACTTCCTGAAATTTAAAATTTGAATGTTGGTGCTTGATCATGCTGATGGTGTTTGAGTAATGTTATGTATGAGTGAGGCATTGTAGGTTCCGAAAGTTATTGGATATTAAATGTGTAGTTTTATTAGTGGTAAGTACAAATTATTCACAGAACAGTAAACGTATGAAAGTATTCATTCATGATCGACCATCACAAATTAATACCTTAAGGTTTGAAAAAACAGTCACAAACATGTTTGATGCACAGTACTCTCTAATCTGTTTGGGTTTGTTAACTTATATATTAAGTTCCAAGTAAGACAATTTTGTAATGAAATTATCTAATGCAATCCAAATGAGCACTTCTTTTGTACTATTAAAGTTGATCAATAACATTTAAGTACTTTAATAAATAAAACAATAGTATTCCTTAAAATTAAAGATATTTACTTATACTGATTCTGCAAGCGATAAAGTATTTGAATTGTTGTATATATGTATTTAACTAACCTGTTTTCAGTATTTGTTGTGTATAATTTGAATGATTTGATGTGTTAACAACAGGATAATGATAAATTGTAATTTGTGTGGTTCCTGCAAGGTTGCGGCACACACGCAGGAGAAAGACCAATTTGCATATAAATGTTTGGAACAGGTTTGCAGCAAAAACGCAGGAGAAAGATTAATTTGCATATAAATGTTTGCCGCAGGTCTACAGCAAACACTCATTTGCATATAAACGTTTGCTGCAGGTCTGCAGCAAACACTCATTCGCATGGTCAATTGTTTACGACAGACTGCCGCACATTTTCAGCAAGCATGTTGCAAATGCCTATTAAATGTTTGCTGCAATACTGCAGCAAATTTGCAGCGGACTTGCAGCAAATATTTGCAGGAGGCTGATTTTTTCAGTAAAGGTATCTTTTAAAGGTATGCAATCAACAAAGACAAAGTTTTGTGTACGGAAACTTCTGTATTGATATGTACGACAGCTTGCATTTTACAACCTCTCTCCGCTTTTGCTAGTTCCTTTATCCAATGTCGCTCCAGTCAAATATGGTGTATTTTGTACATATACATTGTCATATGAACATAATACGGGATGATTTTATGTGGATTGTAAGGAGTTGAGCTTATGTTTTGTTGGTATATTTTCTTCAAATTTTTGGAACATTAGAACATACATGTAACAGCCATCGACGTCTGATTTAGTATCTCACAATGATTAGACAATCAATTCTTTGAAACCTAGTATTTTCACTTACTATACGTCAAGTGTAAGATGTCAAAATGATAGCTCGAAATCATAATGTATAAAGGTCACGGAACGTTTATTCTAACATACATTTTGATGATACACACCAATAATGAAAATTTATACTAGTAATTGTAATGTTCATGCATAGACCAAAATTTGTATTGCATCACTGATTGCTGTATATTGAACTATTTAGGAACAATCGATATGATTTTAAAGGCAATTTTGTCTTTTCTTTACGTTTCTTTTCTCATAAATTTAGAATTATTGATATTATCAAATCAATTTTGCTAGACCTTAAGGTTATTCGTACCGTTATTCCCATATTTGATGATCAAGATAATAAATGAATAATCATAAATCACAAGTCAAATAAAGACAGAACACCATGATAGCACACTTCATACAAAAACACAGATTGAGCATCCCCAAAACCGGAGATGACATCAAGTATCTGCCACTGGAATGCGTATGCAGTTATTTTTTAACTAGTGGCATCCGGTAATCAGCGAGTCGTAAAGTGCGCAAATTAAGTTAAGAAATTAACATTCCAATGGGCATTTATCATCATATTAAAACTAGACATAGCTGGTCAACATTGACAGAATAATTTAAGAGTAATTAAGAAATAATTCTTTCATGTTATGCTCTATGCTCATTTTAATATGGATAGGCATTATATTTGTCGATATTTTACACTGAGCGCTAGCGAGGTGTAAAATATGGTCAAATGTAAAGCGTATTCATGTTAAAATGTGAATAGAGCATTAAATTAAGGAATTATTTCGATTCTAATAAGACAAATATGGTACTTTTATAGGTCTAAGCGTACGAATATAACTTAGGAATGTTTGACTGTTTCCTTTTTCTCCAAATGAAGTATGTTCATTACATTTTCATATTCAATATGTTTGAAAACCAATAGCAGGGTAAATGATGTTTTAATAGAAATATATAACAAAATTTTATGTAAGCAGCTAATGTATATATATATATATATATATATATCACTGTATTGGATACCTAAACTACATAAGTGTCCTTACAAACAACGGTATATTGCTGGGTCTTCCAAGTGCTCCACGAAATCTCTTTCTAAATTATTAACATCTATTTTATCAGCAATCAAAGCCGGGCTCCAAAGTTATTGTGAAACTGCCTATTCTAGAGGTGGCGTGAATCAGATGTGGATACTAAAAAATTCCAAAGATCTTTTAGAGTACATACAATCTAAGACTCTCTCATCTTGCAATAGTATTAAAACATTTGACTTTTCTACACTTTACACAAGTATTCCCCATTCCAAACTAAAAGACAAATTGAAAGAGTTGGTATTACTTTGTTTCATTAAACAGAATGGCGAACATAGATACAAGTATCTTGTCTTGGGGAGGGATAAATCCTACTTTGTAAAGAATCACTCTGATTCAAAAAAAAATTCTCTGAAACTGACATTATTAAGATGCTTGATTTCTTGATTGACAACATATTTGTTACGTTTGGAGGACGTGTTTTTCAACAGACTGTCGGAATTCCAATGGGAACCAATTGTGCCCCTCTTCTTGCCGACTTGTTTCTTTATTATTTTGAGGCTGACTTCATACAGGAACTTCTTCATGTTCTTAGAAAGAAAGATAAGAAGTTAGCAATATCCTTTAACTCTACGTTCCGCTATATAGATGATGTTCTCTCACTAAATAATACAAAATTTGGTGACTATGTTGAACGAATCTATCCCATCGAACTAGAGATAAAGGATACTACAGATACAGTTAAGTCTGCCTCATATCATGACCTACATCTAGAAATTGACAATGAGGGTCGGTTGAAAACAAAACTTTACGACAAAAGAGATGACTTCAGCTTCACAACTGTGAACTTTCCATTTCTATGTAGCAACATTCCAGCAGCGCCTGCATACGGAGTATATATCTCCCAATAGATACGATATTCCCGGGCTTGTGTTTCCTATCATGATTTCCTTGATAGAGGATTGCTGCTCACAAGGAAGCTATTAAACCAAGAGTTCCAAATGGTGAAGTTGAAATCATCCCTTCGTAAGTTTTACGGACGCCATCACGAGTTGGTTGACCGTTATGGAATAACCGTTTCACGAATGATATCGGATATGTTCCTTATGTCGTAACTATAATACTCTTCCCTTTTCACGAATGTGACTTACCGAATTAGACTATTTACCGGATTTGTAATAACATAAGCAACACGACGGGTGCCACATGTGGAACAGGATCTGCTTACCCTTCCGGAGCACCTGAGATCAACCCGAGTTTTTGTTGGGGTTCTTGTTGCTTAGTCTTTAGTTTTCTATGTTGTGTCATCTGTACTATTATTTGTCTGTTTGTCTTTTTATTTTTGGCCATGGCGTTGTGAGTTTGTTTTCGATCTATGAGTTTGACTGTCTCTCTGGTATCTTTCGTCCCTCTTTTATTAGGATAAAAATGAAAATAACAGGAATATAACCAGTAAGTTTGTGTGCATGTGTGAATCATATTTTGTGCTAATTAGAACACGGATTTGTTAACAAAGCCAAATTAGGATGTTATATTGGAACTTGCATTTTATATCTGTGATGACTTGCAAAAAAAAAAAAAAAAAAAAAAAATCCAATCGTCATATAAAATACAAAATGTCCTGCCTGAACGATAATCCTTTAACAGTAAAACAGAGAAAATGCAAGGTATATTTCAGTTTTTAACAGACAAATCATATATTCAAAATTTCTAAATATTAGATTCATTTTGAAATTTCGAGCTGTAACACGTTACATTGACCCTCTGCTTTAAATGACTCACGTTGTGCAGTAACTGCCAACATAACTGTTGTGTGGATAAGTAACATTGATAACATATTAAGTGTTCTTTTATCCAACATTCCAGATAGATGTTCTAAAATATATAAATAGATAAATGATGAAAAAATGTAACATAGTTATATGTGTATGCATGCTCTCATATACACTAGTTTTTAATCACGTAGGATAACAAAGTACCATTAAGTTTTGGAGATACATTTGCAATCTCTCTGTAAGTAAAATAAAAGAAAGAATGATAAAAGAAAATTAAATGAAAGGAAATAAATTGAAATAATAATAATAATTGATAATAATAGTAATAATAATAATAAAAATAATAGTAATAATAACAATAATAATAATAATAACAATAATAATAACAATGACAATAACAATAATAATAATAATAACAATAATAATTATATTAATAACAACAACAACAACAACAACAATAATTATAACAATAATATTAATAACAGTTATAATAATAATTATAATAATAATAATATTAATGATCTTGTGATAATAATAATAATAATAATAATAATAATAATAATAATAATAATAATAATAGTAATAATAATAATGAATGTAATAATAATGATAACGGAAATAATAATGACCGTTGTAGTTACTTTATATGAAAAAAGTTGTCAGTGAAGTAATAAACATGTTCACATTTACATTGCCAAACAATAAATCATTGTCAGTACACCAACACCCACATTTTTAAAACTTACATTGTAACAAATAAATGTTTATATCAAAATAAAGACAAACTCTGCCAAATGCATTTTACATCAAATTTTACGACTTATAGACATACGTGTGATAAAGAGTATAACGTAATTGCAGAGTGGAAAGTAGTAGTGCCCTGATATTCCTGTTATATAAAACAAAAGCATATGATTGCAAATGGTACAACTATCCAAGAGAGACAAAACTGCTTGTATGTAAGCAATCATATAGGTCACTGCACGGCCTTCGACATTAAAAAACCCGGACTATATAGTGAGTTGTAAACAGATCCGACACGACCCAAAATCTAAATAATGTAAACATTTTTTATGAACTGCGCCCTTTTTAAACTTACCAAGTAGTTCGGTATTTTTATACGATTTTACTCATGTTTTTGCTTTATTGAAGCTTTGCACACAGCACGTATGAATAATAGGAATGCTTCGTATATCATTCTGACACATTTGTAATTTCTGTACTAATAAATATTATGAATATAGTTTGTAAACTAATATATACCAGTTAAACTGAAATATAAACGGTGTTTAAGATTTTCGATAAAATTACGACCAATCTTTGCTGTAATTTTAATCATTTTCTCATAATGTAAACAAATAATATCCCGTTTCACCGCCAAATAACAAATCACCACATGCACAACTTCATTCTTAGATACGTCATCATGTGCCTCAAAAGTTAATACCAGTTAGGTATACATATCAACAATCTTTGATTTTTACAAAATAATACCAATGTGTCAATATATTTAAACATTTTGATACCGAGATTATTATCTCTTGATAGAAGACGGTAGCTAATTGTCATATGAAACTCTTGGGTTATACGACAATTAATTTATAGAAATAGAATGATTACAAATGGGTCACATTTAGACTACAAATAACTGCATCTATATCTGAAGATGAGACAGTTCTGTGTAATTCTAACGGGGAGTAATATTTATGTCCTATTCACTCCTACCACAATTATAGCGAAATTATATTTTGCAAACAAGGATAATTATTGGATAAATACAAATATCATAAAATAAACTATTTACGTAACTTCGTGCACTTGTTTTTAAAACTGATAGATTATGAGAGTTACACAGACATTCCTATGTTTTGTCATTTTTTCCAAAATTCTCAATTTCTATTCCATTATGTTTTGCCTCTTTTCAAGTTCAAGTCCGCAAACGCATGCTTTTCAAGGTGCTGTACTCACACAAAATTCCTCCGCATATACGCATCATCTTTTAAAACAAAAAGCAGACATTGTTTAAAAAGAATATAACGAATCTAGTGATGACTTTTAATGGCTAAATGTCGATTAAACAATTGACCTGCTAATGTTTCGTTAGTGTTATCAATACATTTAACCTATTGCAAAAACTGATTGAATCGGCAAATTATTACATTGCACATTCAAACTCCATATAATGTAAATAAAACTGCCAAAAAGGATATAAATTTTCGAAATTGAAATGTAGCGTTAGATTTCAAGAAAAAGAGGACACAATCTATTTAAAGACCCGCTTTCGCATCCTTCTTTTTATAGCTGAAATTACAGTATGCAATGTCGTGCATAATTTAACACATATTTATACAAATACTAGTAGCTAATTAGTGTTATAATAATTTCAATAGCTTATTTCAATAATGAAAAGAACATTAATCATGTTTTAATGGTGTATTGTATTATCTTCAATAGGATTACAGTCCTTCATTTTCAGAGTATAAAAAAGAGGGATCATGGAATGATGGAAGTATTCCTTTCATGTGCATATTAGAGAAGTTAAAGTGTAGTGTGTTATGATTACCAATCTCATGATCGTTCAAATTAAAATAGCTATGTGACTATATGTTTCTGGATCTCAAGCTACAAACGGCGATCTTTCTGTTGCAACTTAATTTTTCTTGTCTGCATATTTGTTGATATGTGTATCTGCAAAAAAGTTTGGTATTTAAAAAGGGTACAGAAATCCTAATTCTAATGCAAGAGCAAAAGAAGTTAGGCCATTTTGTCCCAGAATTAATTTTAGAATACGACAATTTACCATTGTTAACTATGCAGAGCTTACTTTCAGTTCCTATGAGCATTCTTAGATACGATTGCATATTAGATTGTCGGTTTTTGTGGTTTTTGTTTTAAATTTATTAAAGTGTATTCTTTTACTTATTTATTTCTTGTAATTTTTATTATCGCCTGCTCTTTAATGTACCTTTTTTGTTGATTTTTTTCCCGATGACCTAGATTAAAATGAGGGGTTGCCTCAGAGGGTCACCTGTGCATGTACTTATACCAAGTCAGAAAGCTCGTTAGTGGTTTTAGTTTGTCAATATGATTTTGAAATTCTAAAAATGTGGTGTTTAATATATTCACTGTTCCTTTTAGATTCGGTACGATTAAGAGCTTGACATTGTGTAGAAACACCCCTTTATAATTGAACACCATGTGTTGAACTCGTATTTGTCGTGTTTGTGTTGTTGTGTTGCTCTCTGTTTTGTGCAAAGCGCACATTTCGTTTTATTTATGCACATGATTGAAATAAAGTAAACACTTACACATTAATTACACAATCACAATTTCAAAGTCATGATGTTATAGATAATGCACATTTTAAGATTATTCTTGTCGTATAACACAACGACGGGTGTCAGGATTTATTATGTGAAAGACACACCGTAGGTAATCATTTCAATTAGTAGCAAAAACTAGATTTAACAAATGGTTATTTTATTCTTTCTGAAAAAACAAACCCTTTATTAAATTATAATTTCAAATGAACTATCCAATAGGAATTACTTTTGTCTTGTAGTTCATTTTATAAAACAAATACTATTTAAACAAAGATTTGCAAAGCACCTAATTATATGAAATTTTATCTTGTGTTTAGGCGTATCACTCACAGGCGGAATATCGAAATAGATATTGGCAACAGTATTTACCGATGTTCAAATCTCATAAATCGATTAAGGAGACAAATTAAGAGATTTTTTTTTCTCGTTTGGAATGAATAACGAAGTTAAATAATGAAAACAACACTTCATAAATTTCATGCGTCCGAATCAGTTTTTCTGGATTTCCCATCATCAGGAACGCTTTTAAGAAGTGGGCTACACACGAGAGCAGCTGTCCTTGGCCGACACTTTTGGCTAAATTTGCCATTTTCGAAACATAAGAAACGTCAGAGCAAATATATTTCTTTGCATGAATTAAGTTACAAAGTTGGTAAGCCGACTCTCTTTTGAAATGGGTGACACGTTAGACAATATTTCTTGGTTCTATGAAATATTTTGCACCCTTTGATGACACTTTGTTAAATACTCAGAGACCCTTTAACATCACGCTATTAACCATTTATCTGCCATTAATCTGGTTGGACTTTGTAGTCATTTATAATCAATAAGTCTTTATTAAATAATTGACTAATATATTAATGTTTTCTTAATTAGTACATGTACACTGTAGTAAATGAGCTAATAAAGACGCTTTATGTTTCCTGGAACTTTCAACTAATCCCATATAATGCTGTAGATAGTTTAACGTTCATCAGACAAAGTCATACACAGTGTTCAATGATTGATCATGTTAATAGTATATTAAGATAAAATTAATACTAGTTAACTTAAAAATATAGTTTTTTTGTACTACTCTTAAAAACGTACCTTTCATCAGGTATACGATTCCGTCACATTAAATGAAATAATAAATGTTAAACAGGAAGTATTGGACGACTTACTGTGTAATCGAAACCAAGAGTGTAACATAGATCAAAGCAAAAAGTAGTAGGTCCGGTAAGGGCCGATTTTGGCCTCAAAATTCAGGTTCATCTCATGAAAGATTTTGGACACTTTTTAAACACTTAAGTGTCTACACTAGTAGCAAGATTTCAGTCAGAAACGGTCATTTTGGTCTGATCAAGTCTTAATCGACTGAATTGACCGCTAGGGAAAAACGTTAAGACTTTTTAAGACTTTCAGACGCTGTTCAGATATGTCGTGTTCAGTCCGTTCATTCATGTCAAGATAAACAAGACAGAAGGCTCTAGCTGTTAAACAAGATATGTTAAGACGGTTTTAGACGAATTCAGACCAAACATAAAAAGTAATGTTCAAAATTTTCAGATCGGGTTAAGATCCGTTTAGTGTGTCAGAATGATACTAGGAGTTACGCCCCTTCATGTGGATGATACATTTTAATTACAAAAAATTTACAATATAAATGCCAGAATGAAAAACGTATATTTTTAATAATTCAACATAAAATCATTGGTTGACTTTTTATTTCTGTTGGTCTTTTTTTAAGAGATTAGTGATTTTGTTTTGTTGAGGAAATAAATTATTCGCATATAACTGTTTATGATTTTATTTTATTTTTTATTTTCTGATGTTAATTTATGTATTTATCTACTTATTCTTTGAAAAGAAGTAATTGCAAATTTTAAACATAACATTAACAAAAGAGTGAAAACACCTTATAAATTTCTTGCGTCTGAAGCACGGTTCTGGATTTAACTTCATCGGGAACGATCAGCGTAAATACAAATATGTTTTATGTCAGATAATTTATATCGTTAATTTCGTTATCTTTCGATACTTTCCTCTAAAACTTAATAATTACTTCGTGGCATTTAGTAATCATTCCCCGTGCGTGTTATTCTTTTTATATTTGGACAACCGTCTTTTTTTTTTTTTTTTCTTTTATTTCGTAGTGATGTGTAGTCACTAAGGCCGCATCAGGGAATCATGTCTCCGAGTGCAGTTAATATTCTGAAAACTGCACTAAGACCGTGACGAGACAATAACACTATAAATAACATACCATCGGAAAGAAGAAGATGTTGATGGGGGGATTACAGAATGGAGAATGATTGGCAATAAATATAAAGAATAGAGAAAGTGGATAAAAAATAAAGAATAGAGAATAATAAGGTGCTTGAATATAAAGTATTGATAATAATAGACAAAAAGTTAAAAGAATAGAGAAAATCGGCAAAAAAATTTAAAGAAAAAAGAAATACAGATCCTCATAGAACTTTCCGTTAAAACAATACAACCTAATTTAAGTTCAGCATCGAGTATATATCCTAAGGCTTGTAAATGCGTTAATCCTTTCTTTCATTTTAATAACAATTGTATTTAATATAAAATAATTATGTATTTATTTGTTTATTCAAGTTGCACTATAGCAAATAATTCTTCTTCTTCCTCTAATAGTAATAAATGTATTCGTTATTTAATATTTACTGTCAATAAAGATTGAGTGCGATGGCACGTGCTAATAATCAAAAGGTAACACAATCAATGATCCTTAAACTATTAAAAACTTGGCAATTACAATGGCTATTTCACAATTACATCATATGTACACCTGTCATGGTATCATAGCTCCGTTCATGTATGTGTAATTTAGGGTTCTGACACATTTTATAATAGCTTCTTTCTAAACATTATTGACGACATTGTTAAAACTGCACGAACATATCACAAAACCGCAAATTTAGTGGTTACAAAAGATGTACGATAATGACAAAAAAATAATTAAAAACTAAAAACAAAACAAAATTCTGTAGGAAGTAGCATATATTTACATGTATAAATTGTCTAGTGATTTTATTACAGCGGTATACTTGTTTTATACACAGACAATATTCTGATTATATTCTATGCTAAGATATTGACAAGACAGAAATAAATATGTTTAAAGTCGTTTTAAATCAATTCATTTCACAGCTATGGCAAATGTTCCTTCCCATTGTTGGATGGAGGTTAAATAAATGTGAACAATAAAAAGATGTATATTTCTTAGGCATGGATCTAGGCATTTCTGACGTATCTTTGATAGCATGTTTTTTTTTCTATCAAAAATGTATGCTGGTATATTTGTAACTCTATGTGTTTACCTAAAATGTTATCACGGTATATGTAAAAGTTTTAGATTATTTTTTTTAATATTTGCCAAAAAAAAACATTATCCGGAAAACTATATAATGGCGTTTTGTTCTTTAATTCTTTTTTTGTGACTTTCTAACCTACCTTCTAATTTATACGTTAATCCAAACAGTGCAAGGGTGTAATGCAAACATACAAAATTCGGCTTTGGTGTATCATGTTAAAAAAATACCCACAAATTATAATAATTTTCAACAATTTTAGATAAGATTATGCAAGGAAATGTGTTTTTGTATCCTATTTATCTAGCAATATTGTATCTTTTTTTACACAAAGATGTCGATAAATAAATTGGATACCCTGCATTTATCATGCATTTCAATAGCATATTGTCAAATTGTTAAAAGATCTCCTCCTTAACAGGGAATCAGTTAGTATTGAAAGTCCGTGTCCTAAATTATTGAATTTGTCATTCTGCATTGACAATATTCAATTGGTGTAAGTAATACGCACTCATTCGGGCTAACGCCCTTAATGTGTATATAATAGATATAGGAAGATGTGGTATGAGTGCCAATGAGACAACTCTCCATCCAAGTTACAATTAATAAGAGTAAACCATTATAGGTCAATACATATTATTTTCTCCCTCGTTTCACCCCTCCGATAATAAAGTTTTTTCTTAACTAGATATCGTAGAAAAAACCAAACACAGTATAGTGTTGTGATTTCGCTACAAGATCGCCTTGAATTTAGAAATGTAGGACAGAAAGTCACAGGACAAAAAGCCACAGACAAAAAGTCACGGACAAAAAGTCACAGGACAAAAAGTCACAATTCAGTTTTGAGATTATTTTTCTTTAAACAAGAAAACACTAATTTAGAAAATAAAATTTTTATTTTTTCTTGAACTATTATATGTGAAGTAACTTTGTAATAAAAATTTATTCAATAAATATCAATAATGATCAAATAATTGTTATGAAAACAAAATGTCAACGTGGCTTGGTACTTAAATGGTTTCATTGTGCCAAGAAGTATATCCTTTGCATGATTAAAATTTTAAAAAATGTTCATTTATCAAGGCTTATGAACAATTTCCCAAACTTAAAAATGAATATATGTAATAAAAAGAAAATATTTCAAGATCTTTCTCTTATATATTCAAACAATTGTCAACAAATTATTTGTGACTTTTTGTCCTGTGACTTTTTGTCCTATCAAATTTGTGACTTTATGTCCTGTGACTTTTTGTCCTGTGACTTTCTGTCCGTTTACCGAATTTAACATGTTCAACATAAATATATACAATCAGCCATACAAAAAGGCATATTTTTTTTACTATACACAAGTCGAAAAGAAACGATAATGTTACATACATAAGATAGGTAAATGGGGTGGGAGGGGAATAGTATATCAAACTAACCTAGTCTTTACTATCTTGTAACGAACGTCGCATTGTCTAACACACCTTAAATTTTCCTTATATACTGACTGCCGAAATCGCCCGTGCAGAAAGGAATTCAATGGGTATTACCCTATCTCATTTAAATATAGAAAGACCGTTATATATAAAACATAGGACCGTAAAGAAATGTAAATATTGTATTTCGTATAAATATAATATACGTCCTTGGATGGTATAACTTACCAGATAGGTTGTTACCTTCGTTTCCGGTACACTAACACTAATAAGCTGTGATTTCTTGTTTATCATAAGTTTCAAAATTTGTGTCAACTAATTCTGCCTCTTTAAAGGTCAAATGAAAGTAAGTCATTTCACTCTACTATGGAATGAAATGAACGAGAGAACTTTTGACGTGGTATAGTTATAATATAACTGTTCTTTATACTTATACTTATAGTTTGTACTGCAAGCCGAAAATTTCACTTTGCCCTCTAGATGTCTTTTTGTTCGTTTTTTTTTTTGTGGTTTGTTTGCTGTATTATTGACGTAAATAAAACCGACAACTCCTTTTATTCATATATATAATTTGAGTTCTGTAAATTGCTAGACGTACGTAAGAATGAAAGACGAAAATGCAGGTTTCATAAATGGTCATCAAAGAGCGACACAATTAAAAACAAATAAACATATAGTTATTACAGCTACAGTCATTTTTTTTCTCTCTTAAAACATATTTGATACTTTTTGCGCTATTGTCATATATATCGAAAATTCAAAAAAAATCTAACATTTCCATAAGCTTTCTGTGATTTCCCCGATTCACCATTATGATGTCATGCCACTTGCTATATGGATTCAGAAAACAAATTTACGAAATTTATGACCACACAATTGTAACTGTTCCTATCTTTATTAACAAAATTTAGCGTAAATACTTACAACTATAAAAATGAGTAACAGTGGTGGTCTTTTCTGCCTGGAAAACAATGCGGACTAAATCTGTGTACAGTGCACGTGGCTGATCCAGTCATTTTAAATGGGGGTTCCCAACCAAGGATAAAGGGAGGGGATCCAACCGTATGTCCTTATTAACAAAAGGGGGTCCAAAATCCCCCCCCCCCCCCCCCCCCCCCCATCCGCCACTGTGTGTACCTCTGACATTAAATTTTACAAATATGCAAATCGGTACTTGTTCTGTTAGGAAAGTTTTCAATTTTATATAATAGAAGAAGGTGAATTATACAGCAGACATAATGGTTTTCTTGGTTAGATAGAGGAATTCTCTACCCCCGATCAAGAATCTCATTAAATTGTACGGATGTGCATACGTATTAGTTTAAAATATAATCTTTCATCTTATCAAATTTGAATCTCATGATTTTTGTAAAATCGCGGAATTAAATTTCCAAAGTGATATTCAAACTTATTATTCAAAGACAAACTGACAACGCCATGGCAAAATAAAAAAACTGTACATATATGCTAATTTATAATATATAGAACACACTGCATGGCTTCATAACCATAGAAAGACAACGAAAGATCATATCATAAACAAAGTTGTATTGAAAGGTCAATGATAAGAAAATATTAACGTTTGTAATACCTAGTACTACATAATTTTTTTTTGAAAAGTGTTCTCGTCCTGAATATGCATGAAATGTTTGCCACTGGACGTTTAAGCAACCAAAAAAAATAATAAAACAGTATAAGCCACAATTGTATCCATCACTTGGTGTCTGTTTAGGGGCCAGCTGAAGCACGCCTCCGGGTGCGGGATTTTCTCGCTGTGTTGAAGACCCATTGGTGGCCTTCGGCTGTTTTCTGCTCTGTGGTCGGGTTGATATCACTTTGACACATTCCCCATTTCATTCTCAATTATGAATAGTATTAAAAATTGTTTTATTTAAAAGAGACTTTGAATAATAACTTTAGAACACAGTTGTGTTATGATTTAACGAGTTCATAAAAATTAAAAATAAAGGACTATATACTGGAGTAAAACCAAAAGTTTGTTCCGACACTAGACTTGTAGGCAACGGCTCGGATGTACTTATTTATACTTGATAACTATATGTGTGGTCATAAAAATTACAGACTAATTTCCTCTATGTAAACACAGGAGATGTGGTACAGTATATTAAGAATTGCTTATGAAACAACTATCCGTAAAGTTCAAATGAGGTGGACGAAAGCCACCAGAGGCAACCGCACGGCCTTCTAAAAGCCATTCCGTTAAGTTGGCTAAAAACGGTCCAAACATGAAAAATATGAAATAATCAAACTCTGAGAAAACTAACGGATTTTACTCAGATCCATCTATCTTGACACCTCAAACATGCGAACACTATATAATTTTAAACCTAACTGACTAGTAGTTTTATTGTCGAGCCTTCGACTTTTGTCGAAAAAGCAAGACATAGCGATCCTACATTCCGTCGTCGGCGTCGGCGTCGTCGTCGTCGTCGTCGGCGGCGGCGGCGGCGGCGGCGGCGTCCACAAATATTCACTCTGTTGTTAAAGTTTTTGAAATTTTAATAACTTTTCTGGATTTCTACCAAACTTGGAAAGAAGCTTGTTTATGATCATAAGATAGTATCCAGAAGTAAATTTTTTAAAAAATCCATTTTTTCCGTATTTTACTAATAAATGGACTTAGTTTTTCTGCCAATTAACATTACATTCACTCTGTGGTTAAAGTTTTTAAAATTTTAACAACTTTCTTAAACTATCCTGAATTTGTACCACACTTGGACAGAAGCTTGTTTATGATCTAGAAGGAAATTTTGATAAAATTTTGTTCCATTTTTTCCGTATTTTACTTATAAATGGACTTAGTTTTTCTTTCAGTCAACATTACATACATTCTGCAGTTTCAGTTTTAAAACATTTATTAGATTCGCAAATTATCCTAGATTTTTCCCAAACTTGGACAGAAGCGACTTACAATCAAAAGATAGTATAGAGAGGAATATTTTTATTATTTTTTTTCCTCATTTTTGTTGAGCCTGAGAATAACAGCAAAAGTAGACGAGTCACTGGGTTCCGCGGACCCTTACGAATTTTATTAAACAATAAGTTTGAACTTTTTAAAATAAGTTATCCATGGGGAATACTTAAAAAACTCACGATGTAACAATGAATATCTAAAACTTTTCCGAAATGGCGCCAATGTAGTTTTTATTTTTTTGGCGCAAATGAAAGATTGATTTTTTCAAAATTGGCGCAAATGCAATGCACCCCCTCTTTGGAGTCATTCAAAAAGGTAAAATTCACCTGTATTGGTATTGCTGGTGTATATATGTCACACGTTCCATCTACAATATACGGAAATGACACGGCTGGGTATTGTAAAGTTACTGAAGGACGTTTAATGTCAAATTCATATCCCCGGGCGAAAACATTATTATTTACCGGTTTGTCAAAACGCCGTTTGTACACTTACCAAAGTGTCATTGATCTTTCACGCTGTCTAGTCTGAGATAAAAAGTTAGGCAATTTTTGTAGGTTTTTAAAGTGAACGGAAAATGAGCTTTGCAACAGTGTCTCTAACATGTCTAACGATAATAAAAATAATGTGGTCCTTCAATATGACATTTTACAGAGGCAGGTATAAATATTTCATTTAACAGCAATTTGTAGAACTGATTATTTTTATCCCTCGACTATGATACGTGTAAAATAATGAGTATTTATATTATTTAGATTCTTTCATATAATTGTTTTTGTTTATTGTATTCTCGAATTTTAAATATTAAACTCATGACGTTTAGACCTTGACATTTTGTGTAGACACCTGGGGCGTGTTTTATTTGTCTCTTCTGCACATCTCCAGAATGTCTTCTGGTGAAGAGTCCAAAAAAAAAAAGGAATCTGGACCTCTTCTGGAGATATTCTACGGAAGATCAATAAAACAAAAATTCAATTTGCCGTCGAATATAGCAGATTTTTGTTATGTTGGATGTCATATTAAATGAAGTTTACGATGATTTTATAGAAAATTAAGATACGTCTGGTAGACATGACTGTAAAAGTGTGCTCGGTTCGTGACATTTTTCTTTGTTCTTTCCTCTAACTCAATTTTGCTAGACAAATCAGGCGTAAACCCCCACTATTTGATTTTTAAGAATAATCTTAAACTGCACAAAAAATCGTCAATGTTTGTCTAGAATATGATCAAAAAGGACATCTTGTCTACCCAATTTTTTTTAAAGTAACCAAACTGGATTATTTTTGTATAAAGCAAAGATATCGGAAAGTTCTCAAAATCATTTTTCTCTGGTGGTCCTTGAAGAAAATCTTCTGGTCCTAACTATTATTTCTATTGCATAATTTCGATGGTCAAAACCTTCGGAAAAATGTCATTGTATATGGACTTTTATGCAAGTATACAATGTATACCAGACATTTCTCAGACTGTTTTTTCTTCTTTTTTTTCTAATAAATAAGTTGTTTGTGTACTGATCGATACTTCAGTCTTGGAGAACAAAATTTATTTCAGTACTATAGTTGTATTTAGCTTTGAACAAACTTCCAGTAATTGCAAATACTCTTATTTCGGTGCTTTGTGTCTATTGTCTTAATGTAAGTTTTTTGTGTGTGTCTCGTACCGATCTTTTGAGTTAATCTAATTGCAATTGATTGGTGCAGGTTGTTCTTATATTGTACTGTTACACAACTGTCCCAGCTTCGGGGAGGGTCAAGCGCTCACAAACATGTTATTGTACTGTTACACCACTGTCCCAGGTTAGGGGGCTGGTTGTGCCGGATCATGCTAACATGTTTAACCCCTCCACATTCTGTATGTATGTGCCTGTCCCAAGTCAAGAGCCTGTAATTCAGTGGTTGTCGTTTTTTGCTGTGTTGCATATTTGTTTTTCGTTCATTTTCTTTTTGTACATTAATTAGACCGTTAGTTTTTCTCGTTTGGATTGTTTTACATTTGTGATTTCGGGGCCTTTTATAGCTAACTATGTGGTATGGGCTTTGCTTATTATAAAAGGCCGTACAGTGACATATAGCTGTTAATTGCTGTGTCATTTAGTCTTTTGTGGAGGGTTGTCTCATTGGCAATCTTCGTTTTTATATCAACCCTGCCATATTCTTTGTGTGCCTGTTACAAGTCAGGAGCCTGTAGTTTAGTTGTTGTCGTTGGTTCATGTCTCAACTCATATTTGATATTTTGTAAATTATTTTGTTACTAGTATGTATAATTAGGCCGTACGTTTTTTCGTTTGAATTGTTTCTCACACTTTTCACGTCGGGCCTTTTGACAGTATCGGGTTTTGTCATTGTTGAAGGCCTTAATTACGGTTGTCTATAATTGCTTACATTCACTTCATATTTGAACTCCGGTGGATAGTTGCCTCATTAGCAATCATACACTTCTTTGTTTTTATTTATTTACCTGACTTTTAAACTCATGTTTTGAACCGAGTCCTGAACATGCATGACATATTTGTCACTGGGCGTTAATAATTAGCAACAAACAATCAATCAATTTAAACTTGTGTTAAATAAGGAGAAAAACCATTTGATATCCATTCATTTAGTGGGGTGGGCTGGTAAGAGCTGAAAAATATGCATAATAAGCGACAGATTAAAAATGTTAATAATGCCCTCTATAAATTTAAACTGACCACCACGGAATAGCCCAAGTGTTGAAAGTAGCGTTAAACACCAATCAATCAAAATCCCTTCCCTAGTAGAATATCAAATAGTCGTCCCTTAACTGTTATTGTCCGTGTAGTTCTTATATTTATCCAGCTTATCGTCCTACACGGATCCATGTCCTATTAAGACTGTCATACCATAAAAACGTTTATAACACAGCTCACATTCCAGACTAAACGACGTCATGTTTCTTATGTGCCTCTGCTGTCTTAACTACCTATCAAATAAGAAGAGGTGGAAGAGAGCCAGAAGATCTTCCCTATGCAAAAAACCAGAAATGGACCTCTTCTGGTTCACTACCGAAGAACAAAAAAAAAAGCCTCTGTTTCTTGTTGAAGACTGATTTACCCGGTACGTCTAAACACCACCTAGGCCGCATTGGTGCAATAAGCTCTGGAAACTGCACTACGCCCATGAGGGAACAGTCATATAAGTACCAAGGTCATTCAGTATGATAACGTTGTAAATAAAGTGCATATATTTAAATTTTGGTGTAAATGTATTTAGAAATGAAAGAGTTATTAACATTTTACATGGCACGTGCCGACTTTTGTGTAATGTGTCCAGTTATCATAGTGTTGATTGAATCCACCGAAGCTTGACGAATTCATATAAACCAATACCAATATCTTTATTCCCATAACCATTGCAGATACATCTTAGGTACAGAGAGAGTGCAAAATAGGTACATGAATATGCATCTATTTACAAAACATATATACAATACAGTGGTTTCCAAATAATATACATTTTAGCTAGGAGGACCCATATGTTTATTTATACACTTTATAAACTTACATAATCTTTTTAGCTCTGACTGTTTTGTTTAATTTGCTCATCAATTTTCTAAACTTTAGTGTATTAACACGAGCCAAATAGTACTTATCAAGGTATAATTTTCTACTGTCGTTAAAAAATGGACATTCTAGCAGATAATGAAATTCGTCTCCAATGCTACCAATATTACAAAGATGACATTTTCTATCATTTCTATTAACATTATTCCACCTCCCTGTCTCTCTTGAGAGTCTGTAGTTTGTGGTTCTATATCTACATAAAATAATACTTTCGTGCATAATCCAAGATATCGAAATATTTTTTTTTTCAAATTTTAATTCTAACTTAAAAATTCTATAATTTACTGATTTTGTAGACTATTGAAATTGTGTATTCCGCAACTGTTTGTATTAGTCTTGTAATCGCAACTTTAGTGCATCTTTTAACCATATATCTTACCAAAACATAGAGAAATCCAAGTATTTGAAAAACCACATTCATCCAATAAATTTTTAACTTTACTCACAAAAAATGTACATACATTATTAACAGTAAATAGTGTTTTTAATAGTGTATATGCGATAGAAGATAATATAGTCTCTTTAGCAGATACTAATTTACACCAATAAGATACTATTTTTAATTTAAAGGATATCTACCAAGTTCTCCGTATACCATATAGCTAGGTGTGGAATTTTTCAGTTTCAAAAGAAGTTTACAGAATTTCTGATGGATTCTTTCTATAACTTCAACATTACCATGCTCCCAAATTTCACATTCATACAAAAGTATGGGTTTCACAACTTAATAGAAAAGATCTTAGTGACACTGAATGGAAAGATTATGTATGCGGCCTGATTTCAACACATTAAACATAGCTTTTGTGGCTTTTTCTGCTAAGTGTTTCTATGCTATTTAAGTATTACCAGTTCTAGATAATAATATGCCAAAATAGTTAAATTCTTTTAATATTTTCAATGTCAGTGCCGTCTATAGCTATTAAAAAAATGTAAATTTGACGGCATTCTGCCTATAGAAAAAAATCATCACTTTAGTTAACTTTAAGCTTCCAAATATTACAGTATTCACTGAAAGAATCCAGCTGTTTCTGTTAATCATCAGCACTTTCTGCCAATAGTACTGTGTCGTCTGAACTAAGGATATGAATGGAAAGGTTAAATATGCATCAAGATCATAAATTAAGATTGATTATTATAAGGTAAAAAAATATGTTCAAAGTTGATTCGAAAATATTAAGAGATTTAAAAGTTATTATAAAAAAGAAGATGTGGTATGATTGCCAATGAGACAACTCTCCACAAGAGACCAAGTGACACAGAAATTAACAACTATAGGTCACCGTACGGCCTTCAACAATGAACAAAGTCCATACCGCACAGTCAGCTATAAAAGGCCCCGAAATGACAATTTAAAACAATTCAAACGAGAAAACTAACGGCCTAATTTATGTACAAAAAATGAACAAAAAAAAACAAATATGTAACACATAAACAAACGACAACCACTGAAGTACAGGCTCCTGACTTGGGACAGACACATACATACAGAATGTGGCGGGGTTAAACATGTTAGCGGGATCCCAATCCTCCCCTAACCTGGGTCAGTGGTGCAACAGTACAACATAAGAACGAACTATAAAAAATCAGTTGAAAGAGGCTTAACTCATCAGATGGATAAAAATACAAATACTACAAATACAAGTTAACATTTTTACGGGACACGCGCTCTTCTTGTGTAATGTCTGATCACCTTGTAAATTGATCCAACCAATCTTTAACTGGTAAATTATGCTTCCTTGTTGCTAAGTAGTAATGATAAAAGGGCTGTTGATCTTTTCTTTTATGCTTTGTTAGAAAAAATATATTTGGAAAAAGTGTTTGTTTGCGCTATTTGAAATAAAAACAGTGAAAAAATAGAAATTGGCTTTTACTCAAAGACATATCTGATTTACCTATGGCGTTTTTGTCGTTTGGTTGCTGTCAAATTGAAGTTTATCCCACATCTCCTATAGTTTGAGTTCCGTTTGATTACTTTTAATTCAGTTTATAAGAATTCATAAATGAAAGGGTTATTTGCATGAGTATAGATCAATTGCTTTTCTTTCGCCCAAGCCATGCATATACTCAGAGGAAGATTAATCGTAGAGAGATGTACCTAAATTTATGGTACATAGTTAACAGAAAAAAGTTTCATTCTCAGTCTTATTTCAACTGTATTAATTTTAAAGACATGTCACATCCAAACGAAGTCTACGTATATGTACATGTGTCTTGTCTTGTCTATAGTCTGGAAATTTTCCATTCAATTTATTTCATTTGAAAACGTTAAAAATAATATCGATCTTATTCATTGCAAAACGTGGCGTCCTTTTCGATAAAACCCCTGTTTCATCTACGAAGAAAGTCCTGTTATATAAGAATGCATAGGTGTGGTTGAACATTGATAGTAAAAAAAAAAGGAAAATCTGGCATCAATAGAGCGCATGATAAATTAAAAAATAATTCCCGAAATAAATGTATATAAAATATGTGTGTGACTATTGAAAGTGCATCCACATATTTACAAGACACTGTCGCTTTTTTCACTTGTTCTTGTCCAGTAACACCGTGTATCATCGGTACAGCGGATATAGGTACTAACCAAGCGGATGTGATCTTTCTTCTGACACGGTAAGAAAGTCTTTGTTTTGTTTACATAATATCAATGTGTACCTCAATCTAAACATAATTGTTGTTTTAAGAAATGATCGATTTGGTGGAAGGTTGATGATTAGAGAAGTCTCATTATTTTTCCAAAACAAGAACGCTTACTGAAACATGTGCAAATACTTGTCAAAGATGTTGGCGCTCGTCTCATCCGATATGATTCTATATTCATCAGAAGGCCACTGTGTGTGCGTAATAAGTATAGCTGTTTCAATAATTGGCGTTGAAATCTTTCATACATATGTTATTTTTCGATATTTTATTCCGAAAAGAAGCGTTGTGTACAGTGTATAGCTGACCACATAAATCCTTCTGTACGGTGCATAGTTAAATGAATGTACGGTATATAGCTTTTCACCCTTCGAAGTACCTATTAAGCTATATCCGCTGTACCGATGATACACAGTGAGTAATAAATTCCTCAAACGAGTTTGAATAGGGAAATAAAATACGAAGAAGGAATTTGTCATCAACATTTTAATAAGGCAATATTTAGTTTTGTATGAAGCCCGTTCTTATCTGTATTTGTTGCCGTACTTACAAAAATACGATTTTCAAATAATCAAACTCAAACAGTAAAGTGTTGTTTCTCCTTAATATCGTTCTTCTCCAGTATTACCATGATTACAAGCCTGAACGAGTTTAAATGAGAAAATAAATTCTGTATAATGAATTTGACTCCATTTTTCTGTCAGTTTTCTGTCCCGATCAAGACCGACCCCCTTTCACAAACGGGCTAAAATAATGCGTACATTGAACTCCCGTCGTTTATCATATTTGTTTTTTTTTTCTTAACAATTTCAGGTAGTAAGATTTGGTTTTAAAACGAGCTCATGAGAAATTATGAACTTTTTGGTTTTACAGAAAACATGTTATTTCATATCAATTTAATGTTGTTTTTGCAAGACTCATAATCAAGAACAGCGAGAAAGACTATTTCGCAGACTGTTGAAAGATACTCAGTCCGTGCTTACAACGACTTAGTCCTTGTGCACTGATGTTAAATAAAAATAAAACAAAAACTTGCCCATTAGCCAAACCAAAGAAAGAAACCAATGAAAGCACGTACTCTACCAAGATATATGACTTAGCAAAACAAAACAAAGAACACTTTGTATGTTTATATTAAATAAAATATTCGTTTATTTCATTGATGTTGGAAAGGAGAAAAAATTCACGAACAAAAACAAAAACGAACTGATAATAGACAAACCAATTGTTATTTCTTTTACTTTAGAACTGCAGAACGAAAAACAAAATTAATGTACCTGGCTCATTACACATAAACTGTATAAAAATACATTAAATGGGACTTTTGAGTTTTTTTTCTCCATTATCGTTAAAGTCAATACACAAAGTATTTAATTACATAAATCAATTCCGAAAAAAACTTTTAAATTTCGCATTATTAAATTTTATAAAAACACTGTTTTATAACATGATATACATAAGATAGATTAATTAAATATTGAATCTGAATATTCATAAGGGTGTCATCCTGGTTTGTCCACTTTTAATTACATGCATATGTAAACATAGAGTGGATTGTTGTTTTAACAATTATAGTTTATTTCTGAATTATAGTCATATTTTTTACCTTTTATTTTACCTGTAAAATTTTATCAAATACTATGATATTCTGCTATTAAATCAATGAAAATGTTCAAAAGTTTTAATATAGTTTTTATCAGGAAAATGTATTGAATTTGACAATAAATACTAACAAATGGAATCAAAATGCAACTGTTCAGTAGCCAAGCTTTACAAATGAAATAATTTAAAAAAAAAAACCAACAGATTGTTATTTTACCATAGTGCTCTATTTATTTCCTTATGCAATGCATTTATAAACTTGATTCATATATTAGGTGACGACCATTGGATATTGTAAGGGGGGGGGGGGATTTTGAAAATAAATAACTCAGCCTTGATAATAAGAAAAAAATAATGGTTTGTCCTGTAGTAGTTTGAAAATAAATAAAGTTTAACTGACTTAAAATGTATTATTCTAAAGTATGAGATGGCACCTGATTCTTCCAAAATTCGTCTTTTTTCATTCTTTTTAGGGAAAAACTTCCCAAATCTTTAAATAATATAATGTATAATGTATAAATATTAATTTACTTGAATTAAATGTCTGAAAATGGGTTTCATTTATCTTAGGTATATTGTCTCAGGAACATTTACTTTATTCTCTTTTGCTTTCCATTTGTAATTTAGTAAAAATTTACTTGACTTTTATTTTGAGACCAAAATATTGTCAAAAAATAATAAAAACAGAATTTGCATTTTTGATCAAGAAAGGTTCTGGGAAATGCGCAGAATGCATGATTTTGCATACATTTTTCTATAGCTTCTTCGGGCCTTCAGCGGCCCCAAAACCCTGCGCACGAAATTTGTTTAGTTTTTTTTTAATATACTTTATATTACTTTTAAAACAGGCTAGTGCCATTGTTTTACATGTATGTTAAATTATTGAGAGAAAAAATATATAATTTATTTATAATTTATCTATACATTTATGAAAATGGAATTACAAAATAAAAAATATCTGAATATATATAGAAAACACTGATAAACTATATACCTAAGTTGGAACAGACTATATAATTGTGTGCTCATTAAACCTTTTGTCTTTTTTGTTTTCTTTACTAATAAATAATAGGTGTAATTAAAAGTGGGCAAACCAGGAGTAAACCATTCATAAGCAATAAGGATAATCCAATCAATTTTTTTGATTGGATTATTCACGGCTGAGTAGTTGTGAAATCCGTGACACGTGCCCTCATTATTTTATAAAAATATTGAATATCTATTTAAGTTCGTTTTCAAAATCTTCCAATAGTTTCCACTAAAATAAACAACGTGAAAAGAATATAAACATTTTTCCTGTGTGCATATACGATGACTTTGAAAGAGTCCTGGGTGCACTTTGTATGTCCTGAGTGCACTCAGGAGGTCCTGGCCAGTGTTAAGACGTACATTGTACCCGTTGATTTGCAACTGTATATTTTCTGTTTTGGCACATACTTATATATGAACCTCATTAAATTCGATCTCAAAATAGTGACTATAAAAGAATAGATATTTTAAAGTCTTAATAAATTCCATTGAGCACAAAACTAATCCAAATTCGATTTCAATTATTTCGTGATTCTAAAATACGATTTTTTTTGTGGCAGAAATTACAATTATTTTTTTTATCTGATATGACTCTGAAACACTGATTTAAGATTTATATTGTCCACAAAATATCATAAATTATATGGAATAAAAAGACGCCTTTCTATATTTTTTTTTACAAAGTTGTGAATTGTTTAATTATGTCGTATTTTGCTTGGTCAGTGGCGGATTCAGGGGCCGACATATCGTACGCTTCCCCTTTGATTGGATAATATATCATTTTTAGCATAATTAAAATCATCATTTTTTTTTATCCTGGCTACACGTGGCATTATTTCTTCGTCTGTATAACACAGTTTAAGTGAATTAGTCTAAATATAAAGCATAGTAATATTTCTTTTTCATCACTTTTTTATTCTTAAATATAAGCGTTGTCTATTTCTATCTGACAAGCACACACATAGACTTTTTCATTAGTATAGAAATTCCCTGGCCAACAATAGCAACAACGTCCTTTTGATGATCAATTCACTATATAAAAAAAAAACCCAACTAAATTGACAGCTGATTGGATAAATGTGATATATTGTCACGCCTACATTAAACTGCTGTCCAATCAAATGCCAGCAGAAACCTGTCAATAAAAAGGTAGTTGCAAGCGTGGTTAAGTTAGAGATTTGATTGTGTATATTCTATATTTGAACAAAAAGTTTGATAATCACTATTCGTTTAGAATTAAATTGCGAAAACGTGTTCGTGTAACAACCCTTCCTTTTTCCCGTTTTCGCCTTCTTATTTTACACTTTCTTTTTGAACAGAAAAGTATTAAATATGAGCGTACTGCAAGTTTCTGAATTTTACAAGCATTCTATATAGCGACTTGTGATTTCCGGGAACGTCATATTTTCAAGATTTCACAGACCTCTGAAAAAGTTGGAACATACAAGTTTCATCTACCATTGGCAAAATAAACAATACCAAATTATATTTGTAAATTGGAAGAGATTAAGAATTATAGTTTAATATCCGTACTAAAATCGTCTGATATATAACAAAACATATTTCTCTCTGCCTGAATGCAATCGAAAGCAAATTTTCATTTTATTCTTAAACTATTTGCAAAAGACGAAGAATTCTCCTTTAAACTGCAAATTATTAAACAGGCAGACTAACTTTAACGGATAAAATACAAGTTTGTACTACCATCCAAGGAAATAAGTGTTCCATAAAGTAACTAATCCTTAATTCACAACCGTCAAAACTCTGGACTCATTTTTGATATTTACCTGAGAGATCTTCCAAGAACTTAACCAAAATGACAAAAATGAAACAATGTCTATTTTTTTTGGTAGACGAGTAGCAAATTGAATAAGGAAATGTTATTGAAAGAGAATTAAGATATATGATATTTTTTCTAAGCAAAGTGGCAAAAGCACGCATATATAGAGTTACGTAGTTGCAAAAAAAAACTATATATTAATAGTCAATTTCGACTATTTAATAAAGGATTATAGGTCGAACACGACACACGATTCTTGATTTCCAATGTTCATGATTTAAAACCGTGTTTTTTTCTTCTACAGATTGCATTTTGAAGAACACATGCTTGGCCATGATCGTTGAATGTTCAGCGTACAATATTACATAACATTCAGGATGATTTTAACGAAAAGCAAACGAAAAAGATTTAATTTTTTAAATCCGAGCAATCCTTAAATTCAACATTTAAAACCGTTTTGTTTTACGCAAAACATATAAAATTGAGAAAGACTGGTGTACTTTTTATTCTCTCTAACACTTAGGATTGGTAGTCCCGACAGCTTTCTCTCCATTAGTTAGGGAGTTCCTGGGTAAGGGAGGTCCTATTCTTAACAGTAAGCGGACACTGAAAAGTCACAGGACAAAAAGTCGCAGGACAGGAAGTGACAATTGTTTACGTATTAAGAGAAATATCTTGAAAAATTACTTTTTATTACATATATTCTTTTAAAAGTTTATGAAATTGTTTATTAGCCTTGGTAAATGAAGATTTATTAAATTTTAATCATGCAAATGATATAATATTTCTTAGCACCATAAAGCTGTTTAGGTACCAAGCCACTTTGATAGTTTGTTTACTAAACAATTATTTGTTCATTTAATACATTTGTTTACAGAGTTGGTTTATATATACAATAGTTCAAGATACATACAAAATATTTTTTTAAAAATAAGTATTTTCTTTTTCAAAGATAATAGTCTCAGAAACTGAATTGTGACCTTTCGTCTGTGACCTTTGTCCACAAGCAAGCATTATTTATGAGTAAAGTTGGAACAAAGGTCAATTTGGCTCTGATTCACAACAATTGTTCTCTTGTTAACATGACCTTTTTTTGTTGACACGCGCTCGCCGTATCAGGCTAGAACAAACCAATGCATATCAATGTCACATGTGTCTTTTCCTCGACTGAATGTTATTAGCAATATTAATATTGGATACAATTGTAACGTAATGAATTGCATTTGATCCTAGTCCTAAGTTTAATTTTCTGTTGAATCAGTTGAACATCTAAGTGATCATCGATGTGTAATATTTGACACTGGACATTATTTTAGGAGCGATGCAATACAAATAATGTATTTCTATCAATCATTTACTTCAGTTAAAGACTTTTGAATGTAACAATATGGTACAAATCGATTTGATTTACTGAATTGCATATTTCTTTTTTATAGAAATGAAAATATTATAAACTGCTCCCGGTTACTATAAATAAGAAGATGTGGTATGTGTGCCAAATAATCATCTCCATCTAAGTCACAAAGTATAAAACAATTATAGATTAAAAGTACGGCCTCAACACGGAGCTTAGGCTCACACCGAACAGCAAGCTTTAAAGGTCCCCAAAATAACTAGTGTAAAACAATTCAAAATGGAAAAACAAAGTTCTAATCTATAAGTACAGTCATTTCGCTACGTTATTTTATAGCTTTTTGGTCAATTCTGAAAAAGCAAGTAAGCATCTCACTGTTTTGTAAATGAGAAGTAACGCTGGTGTTATAAAAAAAATCTGATACGAAACAGAAATATAAACCGTACACAAGATTTTATCAATCATTTCTTAACTTTTATGTTGTTTGATATTTTTCTATTATATGATTTATTCTTGTATTAGTTCTTCCTAAAAAAAAACTTGTTGATAAAAAAAAAAAATCAAGAGAGGTATCGACATCGGTCTTTATAGTAAATATAAACTGTCAATTAAATTCATAAAATATTCTTTATTCATGTTGCATTTTTTTTGAAAAAAATAATGTTTTATTTGTCAGTGTAATAATTTTACCCGGTAAATCCTTATATAAGATAAAACATGGAACTTTATTCATTTTACGTCCATGGATAAAACATCATAAGCGTTGCACGGGTAATTATTTAGATAGTTTATGACAATCCGTTTCGGTTGACTGCTTAGATAATCCGTTAATTAAAATGTAAATAACTTTCACCAAGCAAATGTCATCTGTATAATATTTAAAAATATAAAGTAAATTAGATACTTAGAATATATTTTTTTTGACAAATTCTATATGGATCAGAAATATAATTATACATTAGAAACAAAAAAATGTTTAGGAAAATTTCAGAACATCTTTGGGATATATTACTTGTCATTATATCTTTACGGGCGGAATGAATAAATACAGGACTACTTTATGTCAGAAAGCACGACTGCAAAGTTTTAATGACTAACACATTTCCCGGTTACAACAATTAATCTTTTCTTATATAACCAATTAAATGTTAAAAGTTCTATCGCGAAAAATGAATTGTACGTTTGCATACGTTATTTAAAGAAATAGATATACAGTATTACATTAAAAGACCACAAAAGAATATCCTCCAAGCTATGCCGATTTTCTTCATAAGGGGAGTAACCCCTGATAAACACAGATAAAGTGTCGCTCGTTTTATTTAAAATATTTAAAATCTTAACACGACTGAACACGATCTTACAGCAACTAAACAGATTTTTTACCTTTGGTCTTATTTTATCTGAAAGTGATCTAATCAAGTCTTATTTGAACGCTAGAAGAATCTGTCTTGTTTATCTTGACCCGACTGATCTGACTGAACACGATATATCGGAACAGAGTCTGAAAGTCTAAACAGGTCTTAACGTTTTTCCCTAGCAGTAAATCAAGGCGATTAAGACTTGATCAGACCAAAATGACCGTTTCAGACTTAAATCTTGCTACTAGTGCTACTTCAGTCGATTCAATTAGTTTATGTGAAAGATTTGAACTGATTTGGTCATTAAAGACGCTCAAATTCAAGCTTTAATATGAAAAATCTATCAAATATGCCATAATATGTCACTTTTCAGATGGTTTTTGTCAAAAATGAAAGTTGCCGCATCCGTGTTCATTCTCAACCTTTATATATGATATGTATTATCATCAAATACAACTAACATTCAACTATTAAAAATGAACACAAATGCGGCCACTTCAATTTCAGACGGAAACCGTCTAAAAACTAACCAAAAGGCTAACATTTCGATGATTTCAGTAATTAAGCATGACTGAATGATGCTAGTACCCGATACATGTGCATTGTATTGTAAAAAACAACCCATATTTATGTAACTGAAGTATTCTTCTTTCTAATAAATAGCTAAAAATTTACATTTTAACAATTTTGTAAAACTGCTACATTTTGGGGCCAAAAAGGGGTCTTACTGGGCCTACTCCTTTTACTTTGACCTTGTATTGAGTTCCATTTTAGCGTTTTGAACATGTTACATGAGCTTAAAATACAATAACCTTACAGTTCACATGTAGACACAGTGGTTTAGTATTGTTAGTATTTTGATATTAAAAGAAAAATAGCAAAAAACCGAAATCCAAGGAAAATGCAAAATGGAAAGTCTCATCAAATGGCAAACTCAAAAGCTCAAAGACTTTTAACTAATTGAAAACAACTGTCATCTTCCTGACTTGGTACATGAATTTCCTAATGTAATTATCAAATAAATCAAATATAAAATAGGAAAGTGGTTTTATAACAATAAGTGCAGGCATCTCAAAATAACAACTGAAATAAAATAAATATTGAACAGTGATAAAAATAGAAGGAACGGCTCTTTCATAAAACTAGGAAAATTTCATAAGTTTTTGTACTTTGGTTCCCTAAATCAGTGTCCAAAAGCTCTACTATATTGTTTTGTTATTTATGAATAAACAACCAAATGTAAATTTAAGAAATTCCAAACAATTGATATTTGATTTGGAATTGTTTTGTGCTAAACAGAATGTATTACAACGTTAAAAAAATACTAAGTTCTGTTGATTGAATTTTTCTGGTTAGAAAGCTTCTAATATCATTCTGCCACAATTGTATTATACAATTATATACTTGTTATAAATATATATATATATATACTTTTTGATATCATGTTAACTGAAATCTTAACGGGATGTCCTCCTTTTGCTAAAAGCATGATCACAATTGGGTGTAAATTTATCATTTTCTTATCTTGATTTTAGAATGTTTTCATTATCAAATTGCACACCCTTACATGTACAGATGTTACATGTCATTTGACCTGAATTTGTAATACCAGCGTGGTATACATATTATGAACAATCTTTACAAACTTTACAAAAAAAATACTTGTGTCAATCTATATATAAATTAAAATGCCGAGATAACTATCAAACGATATAATATGATAGCTACTTGACAATTAAGACGCTTGAGTTGAATGATACCGGTTAACGAGGAAGAGTGTAAATTTAAAAAGGTCACAGAAAAAAAATGCATCTATTTGTATTACGTCAGTCCTCTGTAACTAAAGTTGAACGATATCGTGATCTCCTTTCTTCTGCCACAATAATTGTCAAATATATAAAGCAAAAGAGGATAAATATTTGTTCATGTATGTTATGAACACGATAAATAAAATGAGATAAATTTATATAGACACTCACACATTTAAATACTCAAACATCATTTAAAAGTCATTATGAATAAACAAAAAACTATACTGAAATTATTCATTCAAACATTTCAAACTATATACACTAGTGTCATTTCATAAGAAGAAAGATAAGAAGTTAGCAATATCCTTTAACTTTACGTTCCGCTATATAGACGATGTTCTCTCACTAAATAATACAAAATTTGGTCACTATGTTGAACGAATCTATCCCATCGAACTAGAGATAAAGGATACTACTGATACAGTTAAGTCTGCCTCATATCTTGACTTACATCTAGAAATTGACAATGAAGGTTGGTTGAAAACAAAACTTTACGACAAATGAGATGATTTCAGCTTCCCAATTGTGAACTTTCCATTTCTATGTAGCAACATTCCAGCAGCGCCTGCATACGGAGTATATATCTCCCAATTGATACGATATTCCCGGGCTTGTATTTCCTATTATGATTTCCTTGATAAAGGATTGCTGCTCAAAAGGAAGCTACTAAACCAAGAGTTCCAAATGGTGAAGTTGAAATCATCCCTTCGTAAATTTTACGGACGCCATCACGAGTTGGTTGACCGTTATGGAATAACCGTTTCACAGATGATATCGGATATGTTCCTTATGTCGTAACTACAATACCCTTCCCTTTTCACGAATGTGACCTACCGAATTAGACTATTTACAGGATTTGTAATAACATAAGCAACACGACGGGTGCCACATGTGGAGCAGGATCTGCTTACCCTTCCGGAGCACCTGAGATCACCCCCAGTTTTTGGTGGGGTTCGTGTTGCCTAGTCTTTAGTTTTCTATGTTGTGTCATCTGTACTATTATTTGTCTGTTTGTCTTTTTATTTTTGGCCATGGCGTTGTCAGTTTGTTTTCGATCTATGAGTTTGACTGTCCCTCTGGTATCTTTTGTCCCTATTTTCAATTAGTAGTTGCAAGAAGATCTAAGAAATGATTGTTTTGTAGTAAAACACGAACCTTTCATCGAATAACTATTTCAAATGAATTATCAAAAAGGTAGTAGATTTGTCTTGTAGTTCATATTATCGAAAACAATATTCTAACAAAGATCCGTAAAGCACTTAATTTTACAAAATTCTCTTTTTATTTTGCGTTGAGGCAGTATCACTTACAAGAGGCATATCGAAATGAATATAGACAACAATATTTTACCAATGTTAAAATCTCAAAAAATCAATTTGCAAGACAACATACAAAAACTGAGGGAACTGCATGAACTACAAAAGGGGTAAATGTCGCTTGCTAAGCATACGTAATCTGCCATGTACGAGCGTAATGTATAGAGATATGCAAAAGACTAAATGATGGAGCACAAGGTTTGTAACTGCTGAGAAATGGAGGTTGACAATTGGAAAATTGAAATCATCACGTCTGTCATAGATTTCTAGTTTGAAGTCGTTCTTTCGAGATAAATATTTCCCAGTAAAGGATGACAGCCACCTGTCTAATGAGTCACCTTTCAGGATGCCGGGATAATATTATTTTTGCTAATTTCTTTTGTCACAACTACAAAATTATGTATATTCTAAAAAAATGAAAATCAAATAAGACAAATTAACAACTAGGAAAAAAAAACATACGCCAAAGGAATAGCGCCTTTATACTGTCCTTAATGTTGGGACACTGAAAATAAAACAAACAAAAAAAAAACGTGAATTAATGATACAATTTAACTTTTGTAAATAGGGTAGGTCTTGTTTTCAAAATCCTTCAGATGACCCGGATAAAAAGATAGAATAAGATTTGAACAATTACATTTTGTAAGAAAGACAATTTCTTTAAAGTCTGTTTAGTGGTGTAGGAATTAAAGATACAAGCTGCCTACCTATTTTGTAAACATTTTAAAAGTATATGTGATGCAACTGAAAGTTTAATTGAATCACAATATACGAAGGGAAATACTCAATGACATAATATAGACCAATTCATCCTCCCTTAACTATAATGTGCCAAAAGATGCCTCATACAAATGTGTGAATTTGGTGTAGATGTCTTTGTTCAAGGGGACATTACCTGTCAAAATTATGTTCACCGATTTGATTCAAATTCTCATATTTGATTTATAACATACTCAAAGGTATATCCAAATTACAAAAAGTCTAAAAGATATCATGGACTCGATATAATATGTATCAAAATTCCGTGTATATTTTAGTCTAGACACTATCCAATTAACCATCGAAGAGACCTCCGAAGACGGTCAGATAACCCGATATAAACATAAATATAGATATAATTAGATAGTGAGCACGTGCAATTGGATTTTTCTAGTTATGTTTGATTTCATATTATTGGTTAAAAAAATATTAATCATCGTTTTTACCTGTATAAGAATGAGTTTTTGTCGATCGAATCAGTCTAGCAAATGGTTTACCCTGGTTTTCACTTTCAATGTTGACATTCTTTTCTTTTTAATAGCTGAACACGCCTATTTCATGCGTAACCCATCTCTAGCTAAGGGTCTACATTGAAGGTTACATAAATACGGATTCAATGAGGTCGAATTATTCACTTGCAAGTGAATGATTAATCAGCGATGTTTCTTAACCTATTTTGACATATTGAACCAAACCGGCTGTTTAAAGCGAATTATTATTTCACTATTTTACTTTCATTAATGATTGAACAGGAACAAATCACATTTTAATTTTTTATAGCTCGTAGCTAATGCCCCTTTAAAATGATCAAACTTAAGGTCAAATATATAATTTTTTCACTAAATAAATGTGAAATCAGTGACAATTAATCGACATTAAATAACTCAACTGTTCAAAGTTTGAAGAACTTCACTTATTCTCCAATTTCATTGGCCACCTCCCTTTAAACATGGCTTGTGATAATCTTAAATGCAAATTGTACTAATCAACCCCGACAAAAGGTGGCATCCGATTAATTTCTGTTGTATATTATAAATGCAGTAAAAGTGCGACAAAACCATACATATTGATTTTTCTCATTGTTGAAGGCTGCACGGTTGCCTTTAGTTGTTTACATTCACTCAATTTGGACTCTGGTGAATAGTTGTATTATTGTTAATTATACCACATCCCCTTATTTTAATATAATATGTATACAAATTCATACCGTTTATAATCAGTCGTTAAATTAGCCAAACAAAATGCATTAGGACACAAAAATACGACAACAAATATGCGAAACACAAAAAGGAGACACTTAATCAAAACAATTATTAGTTATACCCGTGAAAAATGTAAAACAATGGGTGTGCTAGTCAACAAGAAAGGGTTAGGGATCCTATATTTCCGGCAATGGATATAATCACAATAATCGAATGTGTTTTTCGTGTTAACACGTGTTTCATTTTACAATTTGTGAACTAACGGTTTCTCAGATAATAAGGAATGATCTTTTAATATTTCCGGTTGTAAAGATATTTCATTTTGATATATGTTTGACAAAACCCCAAAAATGTCATTATTTACTTTATATTTGAATAGCCTACTGTATGTACTTTTGGCCATAAATACACAAATGAATAATGAGACATCTCTACCCAAAACAAATTAATGTGTTAAAAGGTAAAATTATATTCAAGACAATATTATCTGTAAGCTTGATTATTTCTTGTGTCACTGAAAAAAAGAATTTTAAAAGGAATTTGTATTCAATTTGTGTAGTTCACAGCCACCCGAAAAAAAACCCATTTTTTTATCATTTATCCAAATAAAAAAATAGCCACCAAAGGAACTTTGGAACGCACAAAGCAAAAGAGAAATCAAAAAGCTGTTCGTTAACATATATGAACAAAATAGTTAAATATTAACATGATTAATGAGTGGGGAAAAACATAGAAGTAAATGTATTACTAAATCCTATTTTATCATTTCCTCCGTTTGCTGTTTGAATACACATTTGCTCCTCTTTTCACATATAAACCTCCTTTTCATATTGCACAAAATATCGTTACTCCTCTTTGAAAACTTGAATGACTTGTCACTCTACTTGATGCATCATCAATTGAAACGAAAAGCATGCAAGGTTTTAAAAATAGCGAAATATGTGAAGAAAAAACAATTGACCTATAATTTTTTACTAAACGTGATCAATAGTTCCTTCTTCATATTTTTTTCTTAAATTTCAAGAAGAAAAGACGCACTTCCATCCCACTTTTTGATTTATTCAGTTAATGCATAATGCATAATAGGGATAAATTCATGTACATTTTAATGAACCAGAAAAATGTTAAAACTATTTTAAAAGTTTATAATCAATAATGAAATAAACATAAGTCAAGTTTCTCTATGGTGTATTGTATCGTTTTCCAAATGACTATAAATCATACATTTATTTTTGAATTTACAGCAAACATCTCCTTGGAGTTGCAAAAGAGAGGCGACAGATACCTGAGGGACATTCAAACTCATAAGTCGAAAATAAACTGACAACGCCATGGCTAAAAATGAAAAAGACCAACAGTCAAACAACAGTTCACAAAACACAACATAGAAAACTGAGCAACACGAACCCCACCCAAAAACTGGGGGTAACTTCACATGTTTACAGGTGCTTCGGGAGGGCAAGCAGATCCTGCTCCACATCTGGCACCCGTTGTGTTGATCATGTTAGTACAAACCCGGTAATAAGTCTCATTCGGTAGGTCACATTCGGGAAAAGGGGGACGGGATTAAAGTTACGACATTATGAACATATCCGCTATCATCTGTGAAACGGATATTCCATAACGGTCAACCAACTCGTGATGACGTCCGTAAAACTTACGAAGGGATAATTTCAACTTCACCACTCGGAACTCTTGGTTTGATAGCTTCCTTGTGAGCAGCAACCTTCTATCAAGGAAATCCAAGCCATGGAATATTGCATCAACTGGGAGATATATACTCCGTATGCAGGCGCTGCTGGAATGTTGCTACATAGAAATGGAAAGGTAACAATTGTAAAGCTAAAATCAATTCTTTTGTCGTAAAGTTCTGTTTTCAACCGACCTTCATTGTCAATTTCTAGATGTAAGTCAAGATATGAGGCAGACCTAACTGTATCTTGTGTTCTTTATCTCAAGTTCGATGGGAATGATGCGTTCAACATAGTCACCAAATTTTAAATTATTTAGTGAGAGAACATCATCTATATAGCGGTATGAAAACTGTATGCTGGTCTATAGTGTCTTTTCACTTTTGTGCTTATGTAATGCGGTCTCACTGCCTGTACCAAATCAGAAATATGACGATTGTTTTCCATTCGTTCTGTAAGCTGAAAAAGTCTAAGTTTTTATGAACTTCCTCCTTTTTGAATTTACCTTGGAGTTCGGTATTTTAGTCTTTTCTTATTCACTAATATTTACTCCAAATCTCATCGTATTCATGTACACGGTCAATAGAATAAAATAAAGTTAGAAACAACTACACGCTTACATACCCTTATTTGTCCATGTGAATTAAAAAAAAATTACAATGACATGTTTTATTTGAATGCATTGAATAGATAATATATCAAAACACATACAGCAGTAACATTCAGTCAGAAGCCCCATGGAGATCTTGCAAATGGTTGGTTTGTACTTTCTTTGTACAAGATCTTTGTTAAAATAGTGCTTCCATAATGAATTATCAGACAGAGAATACTTTTGTCTTGTGTTTTATACAGCCAAAACACTATTTTAACAAAGATTAGAAAAGCACATTCGACATAAACCTTGAATACGTTACTGTCTTACAATCTAGTACTAAACACATATATCATGTAATGTTCGCAAAATTTTTTCTGCATCCTCAACAAATATTCATCCCCCACCCCACCCCCTAAAATAGTTGTCAAAGGTACCAGGCTTTTAGTTTAATACGCCAGACGCGCGTTTTGTCTACATAAGACTCATCAGTGACGCTCAGATCAAAAAAGTTAGAAAGCCAAACAAGTATAAAGTTGAAGAGCTTTGAGGACCCAAAATTCCTAAAAGTTGTGCCAAATACGGATAAGGTAATCTATACCCGGGATAAGAAGATCCTTAGTATTTAAAATAATTCATACTTTTGCAAACAGTTAATTTATAAAAATGACCATATAATTGATATTCATGTCAACACCGAAGTGCTGACTACTGGGTTAAAATCTTATCAAATAAATAAATACAATACAATAGAAAGAGACGAAAAGGACAGCATTCACAGGAGGCATATAAGAGGTTGGTAAAAAATAACATAATTATTACGTTATTCTAGGACTCAAGAATAACGTTAACAGACACGTAGTTTGAGCGAAAACAGCGTTGTTTCGCTTATTCTGTATGTAGTTACAATTGACAAGAAGTTGTTTCATGGAGCCTACTCGAATATATATGACAATATGTTTAATGTTATGTTAACGTTTTGGTTTCTTTAAATACCCAAATTGTATTGGAAAAAATTATCAAATTTTTCCATTAAATAAAAAAAAAATGTTGTGATATATAATTGATGTCATGATTAAACATTATATACCTTCGTTAAATTCGATCCTATCTTTGGCCAATATTTCATTGTTTTCATACAGCAAGGGGAATTAAAAAAAAATCATCTGGTAAGCATTCGTTTCCAACGGAACACGTTTCAGAGGAATTAACCTAATCAGATTTTGAGAATTTAAACTACGCGTAAATCCCCGATGAAAATTATACATGTTATACCATATCACATTTTGTTTTTATTTTTGATATGTAAAATGAACCATGTCATGATTGATATGTATTCAACAAAGCCTACAAAATCATACTGGTAAAATTAGTGTTACATATACAATGGTATAGTAAAGAAAAACATTTAGTGTCATATTACACCTTATGTTAAAATATAATATATCTCGAGGTCTGTCTATCTTACCTAGATATAAATAGCACGCAATTAAAAGGTTTTTTTTATATATGTTAAATAAATGATTTCATGGTTGACCGGGATTTCAAGTGAAAACATGGAAAAAAAATTAAAAAATAACCATAAAAAAATAAGTTTTACCCTTATAGTAAAATGGTTTGATAAAATTAGTCCGTGACTTAAATGGTTATGTCGTTATCATAACTCGCTGACCTTTGGATGATTCATATGAAACTTTTTATTTTATGTGCTACGAAAAAGTCCTTTTGCACAGTTTATATCTTTTAGTTGATAAATCAAATATGACAAACGTTTTATTTCAATAAATAAACATAGATTATCGTTTTGTGATGCTTCTAAAGTATTATGCATTTGAATTGATTTGCATGACCAATAATTTTCATTTCGTTCGGAAGAAATGAATGTAAAAAAAATGTATGTTTATAACGATTGCTAATATTTTTTGTAGTACCTTTGCAAGTCAATTGGTTTCTTCGTCCAGTTCACATATATCATTATTGCAATATAAAAAAAAAAAGATTTTTATAGCGGAATATAATACATACCTTTTAAATTATGTTCCGTGTAAATGTTTTTTCATATAGGATTTAGTTTTAGGTGTTGTTTATCGTTTTTTTTTTAATAACAGATACACTTTTCAATGTAACTTGTTAATTACATTTGTTTTTTATGAGTTATCTATCTTGTATTGTCCTCACAACTAATCAACTACGATCTCTTAGTAAATGTTTTTTTTTTTCAAACTTCATGGTATAACACTTTTAAGGGAGCTTCATTTTCCACTGCGTATACACGGCCAAACAAAGCCGGTATTGAACAACTTGTATATATTAAGGACATGCATATCAAATTGCAGGGTCCTATTCTGGTATCTGTTGTTTTAACTGGTTTTGCGGAAAGATTACTATCCAATTAATTCCATATCGCCATCCATGGACGAATCCAAGGTACATGTAACAACACAACTACAAGATCGGCCCGACATTTAAAGTAATACACATTTTGTTATTCATACATTGATTATTCTATTGAATGTTTCAATGAAAATATTACGGGCTCATGTGCATTGATAACAAACAAACCACATGACCATTCAGTCCAGGAAGCATTATACAGTTAAAAGATTATCTCATGAACTATTCATAGTATAGTAAACTATTTAATAATAATATTCACAAAAACATGATCAAATGATAAAACATTTAATTCAAAATCATACATAGATATAAGAAGATGTGGTATGAGTGCCAATGAGACAACTCTCCATCCAAGTCAAAATTTATAAAAGTAAACCATTATAGGTCACAGTACGGTCTTCAACACGGAGCCTTGGCTCACACCGAACAGTAAGCTATAAAGGGCCCCAAAAAATTACTAGTGTAAAACCATTCAAACGGGAAAACCAACGGTCTAATCTATATAAAAAAACGAGAAACGAGAAACACTTATGAACCACATCAACAAACGACAACTACTGAACATCAGATTCCTGACTTAGGACAGGTGCAAACAAATGCAGCGGGTTTAAACGTTTTAATGGTACCAAACCTTCACCCTTTTTCTGAAACAATAGTGTAACGTCACAACATAGAAAGACACACTATAAAATATCAACTGAAATAGCTTAACTCAATCAAAGGACATATTAACACCATTGAACATACACTGAACAAATAAATTTGACCTATGACACAATGTAAATACAAAATAAATAAACTAAGGGTAGAATAATAAAAGTAACATGTTATATCGGTATGAAAGTTAAACAATTTAAGAAAAACAATGTGCTCGAACAAAAATATCAGCCATTAGCAATTATTTTAAACACAGGTAAATGGAAATAATTTTGTGTTTAGGTATACGTGTACAGTTCCAATAGAGAAAGGAAATATTTTCACAAAATAAATAATTTTGATGTTCATAGTACGAAGTGAAAATTTATAGTAATATCAAACACTTATCAAAGCTGGTATATAGACCAGATATAACCCTGAATAACATCAAATAACTAAGGGAAGAATAATAAAAGTAACATGTTATATGTATGTACAGATAAAGAACATCCCATTGCAAATATAAATTGTGTTATAACGATGTTTGATTGCATATAATTAGATTATATGTTAAAAACCATACCGATTCTTATGTACTATGTAAGAAAATTTTGATTATACCAAATTGTAAAAAGTAATTTTGCTGCAATTAAACTTAAAGCCCTACTCAAGGGAACCAAAATATTAATCAGATAGTTCAAAATGTTTGTTAAATGTATGAGTTAAATATAAAGCATGTGAACATTTTTTTTTCAAATCGTCGCAAGGCTTACTCGCACTTGTAGAGTTTTACCATCTCCAATGAAAATAATGATGTTACCATCAAACTTGTATTCCAATAGTTTGGAGTAAGGCAGTCTTTTCTTTCTATTGAAATCAGACCTTTTCCACATGAAGACGCTCATAACACCATTCAAATCCAAATCAATTTATACTCTGTAATATGATTGTTCATTGAATATTTGTAAGCAGAATAATAGTATAAGAAAAACAAATAAAGGTAAATTTAAGACTGTCATTTAAACTGAAAATTTAAATTATATAAATGTATGGAAAAACATATTAAAGATACAAATGAGTGTCATAAATATCAGTTAAAAAATCTTCTGAGGAATAAATATCTTTACTCTCCTGAGAAATCAAACCAGAAATTAGCTTGATCCAACACAAAGTTGCTTTTTGGCTTTTCTTCCTCAGGAATAGATCACCTTAGCTGTATTTGGCAAAACTTATATATAATGTATATGTAGGATAAGGATATTTTAGGAGGTACAATTTTTAAAATGAATACTCATCAATATTTTACGATTTTGGAAGAAATTGGCGTTAACATATAGTTAAACTTTGTCTAATTGCAGACATTTATAAACTAAACCACTGGGGAAACAACAAGAGTTTCCCGCTTTACAGAGACTTAGATTGATCAATATG